>NC_134852.1:73504443-74104998 GCF_049852395.1 Peromyscus maniculatus bairdii | reverse complement strand
CAAGGAACAACAAAATGAAGAGCAATACAGCATCACCAGAACCTAGCCTGCCTCCAACATCTAGACCTGAACATCAAAAATTGGAAGAAGCAGAAGAAAACAGCCTTATGAATAACATCATGAAGAAAGTACAGGCTTGTGTAGGGGAAAAGACCAAAAAAATGGGAAGAACGCTATAAACAACTAGAGGAAAGGGCAAACAAATGAGAAGAAAACAATAAAGTCCTGGAAGAAAACAATAAAGTACTGAAAGGAAATCATGAAAAAGCAATGAAAAAATAAAGGAAACAGTCCAAGACCTGAAAAGGGAAATAGAAAAAATGAAGAAGACACAAACAGAGGGAATGTTGGAAATAGAAAATCTGAATAAATGATCGGGAACTTGAGATGCAAGTATAATCAACAGAATGCAAGAGATGGAAGAGAGGATCTCTGGCATTGAAGATACAGTAGAAGAAATAGATTCATCAAAGAAAACACTACAGCCAACAAAGTCATGACCCAAAATGTCCAAGAAATTTGGGACACCATGAAAAGACCAAACCTACAAATTATAGGGATAGAAGAAGGTGAAGAATACCAACTCAAAGGCACAGAAAATATATTCAACAAAATCATAGAAGAAAACTTTCCCAGCTTAAAGATAGAAATGCCTATGAAGATACAAGAAGCCTATAGAACACCAAACAGACTAGACCCCCAAAAAAGTCCCCTCGACACATAATAATTAAGCAACTAAATGTACAGAATAAAGAAAGAATATTAAGAGCAGCAAAGGAAAAAGGCCAAGTGACTTATAAAGGCAAACCCATCAGAATAACACCCGATTTCTCAATGGAGACTTTGAAAGCCAGAAGGACCTGCACAGATGTAATGCAGACACTAAGAGACCATGGATGTCAGCCCAGACTAATATACCCAGCAAAACTTTCAATCATCATAGACAGAATGAACAAGACATTCCAAGACAAAGCCAGATTTAAACAATACTTGTCAGGAACTTGAGATGCAAGTATAACCAACAGAATGCAAGAGATGGAAGAGAGGATCTCTTCCCAGCCCTACAGAAAGCACTTGAAGGAAAATTCCAAGCTAAGGAAGTCAGATACACCCTCAAAAACACAGGCAATAGATAAAACCACAGCAGTAAACCCCAAAGAAGAGAAGTACACAATACTACCCCCAAAAATAACAGGGATGAACAATCACTGGTCTTTGATATCCCTTAATGTCAATGGACGTAATTCACCTATAAAAAGACATAGGCTTACAGAATGGATACAAAATCAGGACTCATCTTTCTGCTGAATACAAGAAACACATCTCAAATTCAAAGACAGACACTACCTAAGAATAAAAGGCTGGGAAAAGACTTTCCAATCAAAAGGTCTTAAGAAACAAGCAGGTGTGGCCATCCTGATATCCAACAAAATAAACTTCAAACTAAAATCAATCAAAAGAGATCAAGAAGGGCATTACATACTCATCACAGAAAAGATCCACCAAAATGAAGTTTCAATTCTGAACATTTATGCCCCAAACACAAGGGCACCCACATATGTAAAAGAAACATTACTAAAGCTTAAACCACATATAAAACCCCACACATTAATAGTGGGAGATTTCACCACCCCACTTTCACCACTGGACAAATCTCCCAAATTGAAACTTAACAGAGAAATAAAGGATTTAACTGATGTCATGACCCAAATGGACCCAATAGATATTTACAGAACATTCCATCCTAACAAAAAAGAATATACCTTCTTCTCAGAACCCCATGGAACCTTCTCTAAAATCGACCACATACTTGGCCACAAAGCAAATCTCAACAGATACAAAACAATTGGAATAACCTCCTGTGTTCTATCAGACCACCATGGTTTAAAGTTAGATTTCAACAACAACAAAAACTACAGAAAACCTACAATCTCATGGAAACTGAATAATGCTCAACTGAATCACCAATGGGTTAAGGAAGAAATAAAGGAAGAAATTAAAGACTTTCTAAAGATCAACGAAAATGAAGACACCACATACCCAAACTTATGGGACACTATGAAAGCAGTGCTAAGAGGGAAATTCATAGCACTAAATGCCCACATAAAGAAGTTGGAGAAATCTCACACTAGTGACTTAACAGCACACCTGAAATCTCCAGAACAAGAAGAAGCAAAGTCTCCCAGGAAGAATAGATGCCAGGAAATTATCAAAATGAGAGTTGAAATCAATAAAATAGAAACAAAGAGAATAATGCAAAAAATTAAGGAAACAGAGTTGGTTCTTTGAGAAAATCAACAAGATAGACAACCCCTTATCCAAACTAACCAAAAGACAGAGAGAGAGAATCCAAATCAGCAAAATCAGAATTGAAAAGGGGGACATAACAACAGACATCAAGAAAATCCAGAGACTTCTCAGGTCATATTTCAAAAACCCCTACTCCACAAAACTGGATCTTAACTCTAATATGTAACAACAGTCAGTAAAACATGGAGGATCGTTAGGAATACCTTTTCTTCTTATGAATGAAACCTTTGTATGATGATTTTTTGTATTAAAATGTTATTTGATGTTAATAAATAAAGTTGCCCAGGGGTCAGAGCTATTAGCAAGCCATAGGAAAGTAGGGCAGTGGTGGCATATGCTTGTAATCCCAGCACTTGTTAGTCAGAGCTAGGTAAGTATCTGTGTGTTCAGGGATACAGCCAGTATTGGATACACATGCCTTTAATCTCAATACCAATCATAGAAAACCCAGAGGTCTATACAGACAGGCCGTGATGAGGTGGTCATGTGGTTGGGTTTACAACCAATGAGAAGGCAGAACAGAAACACCAAAAAAGACAGACACAGCCGGGCAGTGGTGGCACATGCCTTTAATCCCAGCACTTGGGAGGCAGAGACAGGTGGATCTCTGTGAGTTCGAGGCCAGCCTGGGCTACCAAGTGAGATCCAGGAAAGGTGCAAAGCCACACAGAAAAACCCTGTCTCGAAAAACCAAAAAAAAAAAAAAAAAGACACACAGGAAGTAGCTCTGGTTCGGAGAGGTATTACCACCGCAGGAGGAAGGGTAAGGTTTTAGCTCTCAGCTCTGACATCGTGGCTTTCTTCTTTGCATTGATTCTGTGTTTCTTATTTAATAAGATGGTTGGTTACATCAACATCATCTACATTTGGCGCCCAATGTAAGAAGAATCCATTAAAAAACCGTTTGGCTTGGCTTGGCGGCAGGTCCAGTTTCTGGCCTGGGTGGCCCGGCTCCCTAGCTCGGGCCCAGGTTTGACTGCCCCGCAGCTTTTGCTACTTGCTTAAAGATGGTGCTACAAACAACTCAGGCCTGCCCTGCCAAACAGGGCCCCTGCCTGTAAAGTTAAGCCTTGACTTGGCTCAAGAAGCTACACTTTCTTGCTCTCTCTCTCTCTCTCTCTCTCTCTCTCTCTCTCTCTCTCTCTGGATTCATACCTCAAACATCAGGTGGCTGTTTTGAAATTCCCTCGGATTTCTACTGTTCTATGCAGACTTGGTAAGTCAATTAACATATCTATTTAAAAGATAATTTTTTCTACATTAAAAAATGGGCTTTATGTGTACATTGGAAGAAAATTGGGCTTTGTTTCAAATTTTAGGCACTCTGACTATGGAACAACTATATGAGAAGATTAATATTGATCGAATTATTCAGTTTATTACTTTTCTTATCCTCATTTTACTATCTAAAAAAGATAGTCAATTTATGTGCCAGGATAACAGTCTTAGAAAAATCTGTTAAACCTGTAAAAATGAATTATAGAGAAATTCAAATTCAGGCAGAAGAAATTAACAGTGAAGTTGTTTCAAAATTAGATCATAAGGTTACAGAAAGAAAGCCTGTTTTCACATAATCACCCTTAATTTATCTGGTAGCCATACAGCAGCTACCTGGTAAAGAGAATGAACAAAATACTTGGATTCCAATTGAAATGTTAGATTTATGAAGATTTAAGGAGGCAATAGCATCTTATGGCATGCACTCCCCATATGTAAAGCAAATGTTAAACACCTGGTCAACTTGTAATGGGATTCTACCAAAGGACTGGCAGGATCTGGCACAGGCTGTTCTTGAACCCCGACAAAATCTCCAGTGGAAAATGTGGTTCAATAACGAGGCTAAAAACATAGAAAAACAATGGAGGGATAAAGGAATACAAGTCTGCCAGGATCAGCTTATTGGAGAAGGGCAATATGCTTCAATACAAACACAATGTTTATATGATGTTCAAACCCTAGTTCTATGTCGAACGGCAGCCTTGAATGCATGGGACAGAGTTGAGGAATCAGGAAAAAAATACTGAGTCATTTATAAAGGTTATACAGGGCCCCAAAGAATCTTTCACAGATTTCTTACAAAGATTGACTCCAGCAGTACAAAGAATGGTCCCAAATTCAGAGGCTAGTCAGATAATAATTGAATCTTTGGCCTTTGAGAATGTAAATGCAGCATGCAAAAGAATAATCAGGCCGTTAAAGGCAAGATCTGCACCTTTGGAAGAATGGATTAGAGATATGGTTAATGTTGAAGCTTATGACCATGATGATATGTGGGTAGGAGAAGCAATTTCAAATTTCAAAAATTTGAGAAATGTTAGATGTTTTAAATGTGGAAAGCAAGGACATCTGAAAAGGGACTGTAAACAGGTCATTCCTAGATATAGTTTTTTCAAGAAACACTGGCAACAGAATGCCCCTTCCTTCTGGAGTATGCGGAAGGTGTGGTAAGGGAAAACACTGGACAAACGAATATAGATCAACAAGGGATAGACAAGGTAATCTTTTGACTCAGACTTCGGCAAACTCTCAGAGGGGCCTCAGGCAGGCCCCACAGTAAATCCAGTTCAAACCTTTCCTGCAGTTGTAGAGGAAAACCCTATTCAAAGCAACTAAATAACCAAATGTCTATTGGAATAAATCATGTAGGTTGGGATGATAAAACAGAGAGAATAAGAAATTCAGGAAAAAACATAAAGAAAATTTTTGGCAAACTTCTATTAATGAACAAAGACCAAAACTAACAATAAAAATAAATGGTGTTTTGTTGTCTGGTCTGGTAGACACAGGTGCAGACATTACCATAATTGCACCAGAATTTTGGCATCCAACTTGGCCTCTTCAGGAGGTAAACGTTCAACTGTTAGGAATTGGGACATTATCTCAAGTGAAACAGAGTGCAAGATGGCTCGAATGTTTAGGTCCAGAAGGACAGAAAGGAAAATTAAAGCCATATATGGCTAGCATAGCTATGAACCTGTGGGGTCAAGATTTGTTACAACAATGGAATACTCAGATTAATATCCCTCCAATCTCAGAAACAAATCATAAACTAGTACATGTTTCTGAGAGAAATATTAGAAGATATTATTCGAATGAGTGCTCACCAGCCATCCATGTCATACAAGAACAGGGCACAACAACTGATAATCTTCCAAAGACACCAACAGCTCTACCTTTAAAATGGTCAACAGACAAGCCTGTATGGGTTCAGCAATGGCCTTTAACAACAGAGAAACTCCAGGCTTTAGAAGAGCTGGTAGAAGAACAGTTAAATGCTCAGCATATTGAAGAATCAACCAGCCCTTGGAATTCTCCTGTATTTGTTATTAAAAAGAAATCTGGTAAATGGAGAATGGTAACAGACCTTAGCACAATTAACAAAGTAATTCAGCCAATGGGCTCTCTACAATATGGAATTCCATTCCCTACTCTGTTACCAAAAGGATGGCCTCTCATAGTTATTGATTTAAAAGACTGTTCCTTTTCAATACCCTTACAAGAAAAAGACAAAGATTTGCTTTCACATTGCCTACTTCAAATAATTCTCAACTGGTTAAAAGATTTCAATGGAGGGTTCTCCCACAGGGAATGTTGAATAGCCCAACTCTGCCAATATTTTGTACAACAGCCATTGGAAGTGGTATGTAAAAAATTGCCTAAATCTATAATTTATCATTATATGGATGATATTTTATTAGCTGACTCAAATGCAGATACTTTAGAAAGAATGTTTGAAGAAATAAAGAAAATTTTGCCTTGTTGGGGGATTACAAATTGCTCCTGAAAATATACAAAGAGGAGATTCTATTAATTATTTAGGATATAAAATAGAGCTACAAAAAATTAGAGGTGCAAATTAGGAGAGATTGACTACAGACTCTTAATGACTTTCAAAGATTATTTGGAGACATTTCTCATCTAAGAACTATTGCTGGGGATGAACTAAATAATTTGTTCAAAACCTTAGAATGTGACAAGGACTTAAATAGTCCAAGATAATTATCACCTGAATCTGAGAAAGAATTGGCCTTGGTAGAAAAGAAAGTACATGAAGAACATGTGGATCATATTGATCCAAAGCTGGATTGCATTTTGGTTATTTTACCTTCTAGGCATTCTCCAACAGGAACATTAATGCAGAGGGAAGATATTATATTGGAATGGATATTTTTACCAAATAAACCAAATAAAAAATTAAAAGCTTATATGGAAAAAATCTCTGACTTGATTTGGAAAGGAAAATTGAGACTTTGTCAATTAGCAGGAATAGATCCAGAAGAAATTGTTGTACCTTTAACTAAGGAGGACATTGAAAAGTTATGGATAGAAAGTGAACCTTGGCAAAAAGCTTGCAGTAATTTTTTTTTAGGAGAAATTAACAGCAAATATCCCAAAAGCAATTGAATTGATCTTATAAAGAGAGCTGATTGGATCTTGCCTCGAATTGTGCAGAAAAGAAAACCCCATATCTTCAGTTCGTACAATTTATACAGATGCCAACAAACAAGGAAAGGCAGGTTACAAATCAGAAATTTTAAGTAAAGTGGTTCAAAGTCCTTATAATTCAGTTCAAAAAATCAGAATTGTATGCTATTCTGTTGGTATTAATGGATTTTTCAGAAACTCTCAACGTAGTAACTGACTCTCAGTATGCTGAAAGAGTGGTATTACATATTGAGACTGCAGAATTTATTCCTGATGCTTCAGAATTAACTTCACTATTTATTCAATTACAAGATACAATCAGGAAAAGGAGTCATCCTTTACATATAACTCACATCTGATCCCATACTTGTCTGCCAGGCCCTCTAGCACAAGGCAATGATGAGACTGATAAATTAATGATAGGAAATGTGCTGGAGGCCTCAGAATTTCATAAAAAACATCATGTCAATAGTAAACGTTTAGAAAAGGATTTTTCCATAACCTGTCAACAAGGCAAAGAAATAGTAAAGAAATGTCCTACTTGTTCCTTCTACAATCAAATGCCATTACCAGCAGAATGTAACCCAAAGGGTACTCAGAGGAATGAAATCTGGCAGATGGACATGTTTCACTTTGCAGAATTTGGAAAATTGAAATATGTACACCATACCATCAATACTTATTCAGGATTTTAATGGGCAACTGCTTTGAGTTCTGAAAAAGCTGATTCTATAATCACTCATTTGCTAGAAGTTACGGCCATCATGGGTATACCTGCACAAATTAAAACTGACAATGCTCCATCATATGTCTCTATTAAAATGAAACAGTTTTTTGTTTATTATAATATAAATCATATTATGGGTATACCACATAATCCTACAGGTCAAGCAGTTACAGAAAGACCAAACAGAATTCTAAAGGATATGCTAAATAAACAGAAAGGGGTAACAACCCCCCCCCCAGAAATAGACTACATAATGCTCCATTAACTGAATTTTCTCAATGCCAATGAGAAAGGAACAACAGCTGCAGAGAGACATTGGATAATAGAAAAGACTACAGAATTAAATCAGCCTATATACTTTAAGGATGTGCTAACATCAGAATGGAAACCAGGGTATGTATTACATTGGGGACGAGGTTTTGCTTTTGTTTCTACAGGAGAAGATAAGCTGTGGGTACCATCAAAATTGATAAAGGTTCGATTTGAACAAGAGAAACCTCTTATTTAGAGTAGGTGATAGTTCATCAACCAGCATGACCATCCAATTTAAACTAACTTGTATCAATAACACATGCCTTTGCATTTAATCAGATAATAACTTGCCAAAAAGGAACATCCCCAAAATTAGTCTTGGGGAAAGGTTTTCGTTTTTGTCTTTTAGGAGAATGAAGGTTAAGGAATCTGAAGAACACTGGACAAATGAGACAACTGAAGAAAAGGGACAAATCACCTATCCCAAGAAACAGAATGAAACGGTGTATAGGTATATATTATCTAAAAAATTTTATGTCTTCCTAAATGTTTGTTTCTGCTTTTCTCTAAAGATTTAACACTATTGGTCTTCTAATAGTCCCAGTTCAATTAAAATTTAAAGCTGACATTGGAGTTGGAGAATGGCTCTCTCCTTCTTTAAACTCAAGCATGTTGTTAAAAGGAAAATGCAAACTCCCTGTATCATGCCAGAATAAAAGAGCCATCTTTTGCTATGGGACAGGAGAAAAGCCAAATTAATTAAGGGACTATTCTATTACTAATCTCAACCCTTTGATTCTATTCTGATTCTTTAAACTTTTCTTAAAGTACGAATTTTATATCAATATTTACAAGATTAATATATAGAGATATATATACATTTTAAACTTTGTTAAGATATGAATGGTCATATAGAGTACTAACTAATTTTAAAAAGAAAAAAGGCTTCAATTAGTTGCATATATATGTCTTTGTGTTCGAGTCTCTTATCAGTTTTTTGCAGGAAATCACGGCCAGGCCTCACATCAACTGAAGTCTCCAGGAAGAAGATGGGGCCCCACAACAACAACAATTCCACATGGACAATAATAACATCACTAAGCTGACAAACATCATTTACAGATGAGCTTTGAACTACAAAGTGCTCAGAGCAATTTTGAGAGAGCTAGCTGAGATGATACAGTCTCAAAGACTACTTGAATAAACCCTGAACTTTGGCATTATACATAGACTGGATAACAAAGGATATAGTTACCTTTCCTGGAATTTGACAATTAACCTAAAATTTTTCTTTTCAGCATAAAGATACCTTCGCCCATACCCAGCAGGTAGCAATTTCAAGAATACGACGCCCACAATCCTAAAGAGGTGATGTGGGCAGGTAGTTTTTTTTTTTTTTTTTTGGTCTTTTAATGGGTTTTGGTCTGGGATAATTTTCATGGATTAGGGGGCGGTTGGTTACAAGTTGTTGTCAAGGGTTAGGAAGAGGGCTAAGCAAAGGAGATTAGATTTAAGGTTCTTGTTTAAAAAAAGAAAGAAAGAAAAAAAAGAAAAATGTAAATACTTTACATTGGATTGGATTGTTTTATATTGTAATCCAATTATATATATATATTGAAATTGATATTGTTAGAAAATGCTATATGTATATTTCTAATTGTACTTACACCATTCATTTAATGATGTAATGCAATTTTCTGATCCTTGAATGTTGTTATTACCAACTCTTAGGATATAAAGAAATGAAAGTTAGTAGTTAGACATTATAATAGAACTTGTAGTCATATTAGGTATGTTTTCAAGATTGAACAGATATATTTTAGATATACAGGTTATCTTCAAACCCTTCAGAGATCTACAGAATATGGCATTTGAAATGTTTTAATAACTTAGAAAATTTTTCTTTTTTTGTCATGACTATGAGACATGTTGGCTCCTGGCAATACCAATCTACTTCAGAGAAAATATGGGCATTGAAAAAACTGCAGTTGGAGTTAACTTTCATTGTGGCAAAAGTTAGCCACTGGACAACAAAGTATCCTAGAATCAACTGCTGACAAACAGGACAGACAGGACACGAAACAAAGGACTACTGATTCTTGCCAAAACATGTGTGGTTATGGCTTTATCAAAAGGCATCTTCTGAGGCCAGGACAATATGGCACCATCCCTGAAGTGGCCTTAATCCAGAAAAAGTACAGTGCCCTTTTCTTCAAAGGCAGCTTAATAGGAAGTGGGCCTATGGCTTCTAATGTGCAATGGGACAGCAGCTGAAACAGTTATTCTTGAACAGTAATTAAGCTCACGCCTCTCAATAGTAGAATAGCACTTAATAGAGGGATGTGGAGAAGAATGGGATGCTGAGATGAAGCCACATACACACATAGCCAAGAAGAATGGACAGCTGAATTAAAAAAAAACATCAACAATTTTCAGAATTTAATATCCTGAATCATGACATGACACTAGTGGAATTCAGGTGTTTCTGGCATATAGACTGCTCTCACCCAATGTGAGGTTGAACTGTTGACTTTGTGTACATCTTACTTCACAAATGAGTCTGTCAGACACTCTAAGCCTATAGGCTGAAGATGATGCCCCAACACTGAAGAGAAAACTCAGATGACTGTCCAAGCAGCTGGCTGTTTCTGTCAACTCACAATTTTTTGGAAGTTGCTTGCATGTACTTCCTGTTTTTATTTTTGTTAGGTAATATTATTTCCTTCTTGGGTTTCTGAGGGAGTTGAAGATTAGTTAGTTATAGTTGAAGATTAATTGGGAAATAAAGTAAACTAGATACAATAGGATATATAATGGAATTATTTTCTCTGAATGTGTCAAATACAAATGAACTAGATAGACATTGATTAGGTATTTTTTACTTGTATATATTGTATATAGTTATTGTACTTTTGTATATAGTTTTTCTTATATTAGTTATAAGCTTATTCCTTTTTTCTTTTTATTAAAATATTTTATTTGTATTAAAATGTTATTTGTATGTTAATAAATGAAGTTGCCCGGGGGTCAGAGCTATTAGCAAGCCATAGGAAAGCAGGGAAGTGGTGGCATACACTTGTAATCCCAGCACTTGGTAGGCAGTAGGTCTCTCTGTGTTCAGGGATACAGCCAGTATTGGATACACATACACATGCCTTTAATTTCAATACCAATCATAGAAAACCTGGAGGTCTATACAGACATGCCGTGACGAGGTGGTCATGTGGTTGGGTTTACAACCAATGAGAAGGCAGAACAGAAACACTATAAAAAGACAGACACACAGGAAGTAGCTCTGGTTCGGAGAGGTAGGACCACTGCAGCAAGAAGGGTAAGGTTTTAGCTCTTAGCTCTGACCTCTAGGCTTTCTTCTTTGCATTGGTTCTGTGTTTCTTATTTAATAAGACAGTTGGTTACATCTACACCTTTGTGTTAGAAAATGATTTATATTCTTATTACATTCACAATGCCATGCTATTCCTTTTCTAAAGAATTTATTCTCTCACCCTCCACCAGACACACGGCCCCATTTTCCTCCTTTATGTCCAGTATTGAAACTGTTCATATTCTTTAGCTCCCAGCTTTCTCTCTTCAGCTTTGTTTCCTAATATTCCTGAACCTTTGAAATGTGACCAAAACATACACACATTCTAGATATCTGTACATCTGTCTATCTATCTATCTATCTATCTATCTATCTATCTATCTATCTATCTATAATCTATATAAATAACTATATATCTACATATCTACATACATATATATCTACATATATATGTAGATATATACAATTTATGACAGTCTTGATTTAGCCACTTGTTGATTCATGAGATAATCATTCTATTGACAGTTAATTCTTTTTATCCCTCATGCTGCACTGAAATATTTATATTCCTGAGCTAGAAAACTGAGTATATTTTTTAGATAAACATTATATCTAATACATTTTAAAACAAAATATACTCTTACCATTCCTTTTGTTTTCTCTTCTATTTTTTGTGGTGGGGAGAAGAGCTCCATTTTTTGGTGAAACATGCTCTTATAGCATCAATCTGAAAGAGATTATGTAAAATAAGGAGTTTTTAAGCTAAAAATTAAAATAATATCACAAAAGATTTAAACCATCCCATTCAACTAAAAATGGCAATTATGGCTGATTGCATATTTTATGTATATTCACAAATTTTGAATAAATTACAATATTGTGAGAATTAACTACTAAGACTCCTTCACTAAGGGAGGGATCCTGAGTTCCAGGCTTAGGGCTACCTCTGATGTTCCAGAAACTCCAGAACCAGATGAAAGATCCTGATTTTCCCTTAGAGCCACATAAGAACCCCATGAACTTTGTCTGCAACAACATAGGGTCCAGGGATTTTCCTCCAGGATAACAGGCAGTATGACCTCCCACACCAAACAAGGGACCCTGCCTTCTGGAGATTAGGTCCACTGATGAACTGGGAAAACTCCAAGACCAGTTGAGAGGCTCTCACTGCTTTGATTCAACCTATTTATTCTGCTTGGGGCCATTACTGCACGTGGCTAGGTTTCACCTGCCAGGTACCATTTGTATTAACACAGGAACCCTGCTCTAGGCATAGACAGAGGCTGACTCTCAGAAGAAGGATAGGCCTAGAGCTTGTGGCCCTCAGTATTAGTGTCACAGAGGAAAAATTGCATCTCAAATCTACTAAGATTTAGTCTTTCCTGATCATTTTAAATGCCTCCATTGAAACATAAGGTGTCTTGAAAAAAGGGAAAGGAATATGAAAAATCCAACTAATAAACTAAAACATCTTCTGAAAAATTATCGATCACTTAATAAAGGCTTATAAAGAGAATGATGTGGATGAAATTCAAGACAAATAATTCAAGAGGATGATTTTAACTATGTTCAAGCAATTCTGAGATAATAAAAATCTGGGCTTAAACTAATAAAATAAAAATTGAAACATTTCAGTAGAGCTCACCCTGGCAATATGAGTGAGGGTGAACCAGATCTGAGAACCTAGGAGCAGGAGAAATGGCCCTCCTGGATGTAGTCTGTATTGGGTGAGCTAGCCTAGGCAGTGTTGGAGAACTCATCTGGATAGTGATGATAGTCAAAAGCCAGCAATCTGGCCAACCCAGCTGTCATCGAGGCCCAGAACTGGGACTGTGAGTTGTTACACCCCAAATCCACTGAATCTATGTACTGTTAGAGAATGTGAAGGGGGCAAACCTACAGACCCAAAACAGCAGGACCTCTGTTTTGACACAGGACAGCAACAGGATGTCCAAGAGGAGCATAAAGGAGAGACCATTACTGGTGATATAACAGACTAGAGGATTTGAACCAGACCACTGGTTTACCACTGGTTCAATCACTCATGGTAATAAAAACTTGCAAGTTAAGATGGGCAGACTAAAGGGTAACCTGTGTATCTGAGCAGACCACACTACTGCTTCTATATAAGGTCTTTCTTTTTTTGTTTCTGTTTTTGTTTTTCTACTTCCAATGAAATTCAGAAATCACAAATAATTAAAAATTCCCATTATATGTAATTCTAAAATATAAAAGAAATACATGTATTTCAAGATTCATTGTATGTAATTAAGTAAAGAGGAAGGAGATGATTTATACATACATCTCCTATTGAGATTGAAGAAGTAACAAAATTCTTTTCAACTAAAACCTGACCAGGACCAGATGCATTATTTGCAGAATTCTACAGAATACAAAAAAAAAGTGAATATCATTGTTACTCAGATCATTTCATGAAATAGAAAAACAAAGGATTTCTCCTAATTTTTTTGATGCCAGTAATACTTTGATACCCAAACTAGATAAAGACTCACACAAAAAGAAATAAAACCACAGACGGATTTTCATGATGAGCACAGATACAAAACTTCTAAATGTGAAACTGACAAACTGGGGTTTGAGAGATGCCCCAGCATTGCCAAGCACTGCCTATTATTCCAGAGGACCCAGTTTCAATTACCAGCTTCCACATCATATCTCACAGCTGTCTGTAACTCCAGTTCCAGGGAATTGGATGCTCTCTTCTGGCCTCTGAGTATACCAAGCACACATGTCATGCACAAGAATACATACATATATATATATATATATATATATATATATATATATATATATATATATATATATAGTGTGTGTGTGTGTGTGTGTGTGTGTGTGTAATTAAAAATGATATTGGCAAAGAGAGTTTAAGATCACAACAAAAGATTACTCATCATGGCACTTTTGATTTCATCCAAGAATGCAGTGAGAGACAAATTTATATTAATCAATAAATACTACAAATCATATAAATATAATGAAGAAATTCACATGATCATCTCAATACATGCATGAACGCCCACTAACACAATTGAACATTTGGCTCTTAATGATAAAAGTCATGGAGAGGCTAGGTATGGACAGAGAATATATCACAATTATATAAAAGATAAATAACAAGCTTACAATCTACATCTTCTTAAATAGAGAAAAATATTAATCTAACCATATGATTAGGGAAAAGGACAATCTTTTTCAATAAAGAGCTGAAGTTCTAAGTAGACTCAATAAGGTAAGAAGGATATTAAGATCCAGCTATACCACTCTTGGGAATATACCCAAAGAATGCTCAATCATAGCACAAGAGCACTTGCTCAGCTATGTTCATAGCAGCATTGTTTGTAATAGCCAGAACCTGGAAACAACCTAGATGCCCTTCAACTGAAGAATGGATAAAGAAAATGTGGTACAGCCCTTCTGGACCAGAGGTGAGTATCTGGGCCCAACCCGGACCACATCCCTGGGCACCAGCCACTCTGGGAAGACCTGCCCAACTTGGCCCCAGGTTCTGGCCACTGGGCAGGTCCCCTTCTAGCCCCACTGGGAGGGATCCCCTTCTCCAAGCCCCCCAGCAGCTCCTGTAATCTCCATGTCCTGCCGCCACACCCCACACCCAAGACCCCAGCCACTTCCTGAGACTTAGAGATGGGCCCCCAGCTCCCATCCTCCTACCGACTTCCCTTCTAGACCAGAGACTTCCAGTCCAGATATGAGCTTCCATCCTGCCCCGGAGTTCCCATTTGGACAAGAGAACTCTCATCTGGACAAGAGAGAGAGAGAGACTTCCTGAATCTGTCAGCTCTTTCTGAACCAAGTACACTGATAAGACCAAGAAGGAACCACAAGGAGATGGGCAGACATCAAGGCAGAAGTACATACAATGAAATGAAGAGCAATACAGCCTCACCAGAACCTAGCCACCTCCAGCATCTAGACCTGAACATCAAAAATTGGAAGAAGCAGAAGAAAGTAGCCTTATGAGTAACTTCATGAAGAAGTTAGAGGCTTGTGTAGAGGAAAAGACAAGAAAATTGGAAGAATGCTGTAAACAACTAGAGGAAAGGGCAAACAAATTAGAAGAAAACAATAAAGTACTAGAAGAAAACAATAAAGTACTGAAAGAAAATCATGAAAAAGCAATGAAACAAATAAAGGAAATAGTCCAAGACCTGAAAAGGGAAATTGAAAAAATAAAGAAGACAAAAACAGAGGGAATGCTGAAAATAGAAAACCTGAGTAAAAGATCGGGAACTTCAGATGCAAGTATAATCAACAGAATGCAAGAAATGGAAGAGAGGATCTCTGGCATTGAAGATACAGTAGAAGAAATAGTTTCATCAGTGGAAGGAAACACTAAAGCCAACAAAGTCATGAACCAAAATGTCCAAGAAATTTGGGACACCATGAAAAGACCAAACCTAAGAATTATAGGGATAGAAGAAGGTGAAGAATACCAACTCAAAGGCACAGAAAATATATTCAACAAAATTATAGAAGAAAACTGTCCCAACTTAAAGAAGGAAATGCCTATGAAGATACAAGAAGCCTATAGAACAACAAACAGACTAGACCCCCCTAAAAAGTCCCCTCGCCACATAATAATTAAACAACTAAATGTACAGATAAAAGAAAGAATATTAAGAGCAGCAGAGGAAAAAGGCCAAGTGACCTATAAAGGTAAACCCATCAGAAGAACACCTGATTTCTCAATGGAGACTTTGAAAGCCAGAAGGACCTGGAAAGATGTAATGCAGACACTATGAGACCATGGATGTCAGCCCAGATGAATATACCCAGCAAAACTTTCAATCATCATAGACAGAAGGAACAAGACATTTGAAGACAAAGCCAGATTTAAACAATACCTATCCACAAACCCAGCCCTACAGAAAGCACTAGAAGGAAACTTCCAACCGAAGGAAATCAGATACACACTCAAAAACACAGGCAATAGATAAAGCCACAGCAGTAAACCCCAAAGAAGAAAAGTACACACACACTACCACCAAAAATAACAGGGATGAACAATCACTGGTCGTTAATATCCCTTAATATCAACGGAATTAATTCACCTATAAAAAGACATAGGCTTACAGAATGGATACAAAAGCAGGACCCATCTTTCTGCTGCATACAAAAAACACATCTCAAATTCAAAGACAGACACTACCTAAGAATAAAAGGCTGGGAAAAGACTTTCCAATCAAATGGTCTTAAGAAATAAGCAGGTGTAGCCATCCTGATATCCAACAACATAGACTTCAAACTAAAATCAATCAAGAGAGATCAAGAAGGGCATTACATCCTCATCACAGGAATGATCCACCAAGATGAAGTTTCAATTCTGAACATTTATGCCCCAAACACAAAGGTGCCCACATATGTAAAAGTAACATTACTAAAGCTTAAACCACATATAAAACCCCACACATTAACAGTGGGAGATTTCACCACCCCACTTTCACCACTGGACAGAACTCCCAAATTGAAACTTAACAGAGAAATAAAGGACTTAACTGATGTCATGACCCAATTGGACCTAATAGATATCTACAGAACATTCCATCCTAACAAGAAAGAATATACCTTCTTCTCAGCACCCCATGAAACTTTCCCTAAAATTGACCACATACTTGGCCACAAAGCAAATCTCAACAGATACAAAACAATTGGAACAACCTCCTATGTTCTATCAGACCACCATGGTTTAAAGTTAGATTTCAACAACAACAAAAACTAGAGAAAACCTACAATATCATGGAAACTGAATAATGCTCAACTGGATCACCAATGGGTTAAGGAAGAAATAAAGAAAGAAATTAAAGACTTCCTAGAGATCAATGAAAATGAAGACACCACATACCCAAACTTATGGGACACTATGAAAGCAGTGCTAAGAGGGAAATTCATAGCACTAAATGCCCACATAAACAAGTTGGAGAAATCCCACACTAGTGACTTAACAGCACACCTGAAAGCTCTAGAACAAGAAGAAGCAAAGTCTCCCAGGAAGAATAGACACCAGGAAATTATCAAAGTGAGAGGTGAAATTAATAAATTAGAAACTAAGAGAATAATACAAAAAATTAATGAAACAAAGAGTTGGTTCTTTGAGAAAATCAACAAGATTGACAAGGCCTTATCCAAACTAACCAAAAGACAGAGAGAGAGAATCCAAATCAACAAAACCAGAAATGAAAAGGGGGACATAACAACAGATATTGAGGAAATCCAGAGAATTATAAGGTCATATTTCAAAAACCTCTACTCCACAAAACTGGAAAACCTAAAAGAAATGGACATTTTTCTGGATAGGTACCACATACCTAAGTTAAATCAAGACCAGATAAACTATTTAAATAGTCCAATAACCCCTAAGGAAATAGAAACAGTCAATAAAAGTCTCCCAACCAAAAAAAGACCAGGACCAGATGGTTTCAGCGCAGAATTCTACCAGATCTTCAAAGAAGAGTTAATACCAATACTCTCTAAATTGTTCCACATAATAGAAACAGAAGGAACATTACCAAACTCCTTCTATGAGGCTACAATTACCCTGATTCCTAAACCAAAAAAAGGATGCAACAAAGAAAGAGAACTACAGACCGATCTCCCTCATGAACATTGATGCAAAAATTCTCAATAAAATACTGGCAAACAGACTCCAAGAACACATCAGAACAATTATCCACCATGATCAAGTAGGCTTCATCCCAGGGATGCAAGGGTGGTTCAACATACGAAAGTCCATCAATGTAATAAACCATATAAACAAACTCAAAAAAAAAAAAACACATGATCATCTCACTAGAGGCAGAAAAGGCATTTGACAAAATCCAACACCCCTTCATGACAAAAGTCTTGGAGTGATCAGGAATACAGGGAACATACCTAAACATAATAAAGGCAATTTACAGCAAGCCAACAGCCAACATCAAATTAAATGGAGAGAAACTCAAAGCAATTCCACTAAAATCAGGAATGAGGCAAGGCTGTCCACTCTCCCCATACTTATTCAATATAGTACTTGAAGTTCTAGCCAGAGCAATAAGACAACATAAGGAGATGAAGGGGATACAAATTGGAAAGGAAGAAGTCAAGCTTTACCTATTTGCAGATGACATGATAGTATACTTGAGCGACCCCAAAGATTCCACCCAGGAACTGATAAAGCTTATAAACACCTTCCGCAACATAGCAGGATACAAGATCAACTCAAAAAAATCAGTAGCCCTCCTATATACAATTGACAAACAGGCTGAGAAGGAAATCAAAGATACATTACCCTTTACAATAGCCACAAATGACATAAAATACCTTGGGGTAACACTAACCAAGCAAGTGAAGGACCTATATGACAAGAACTTTAAGTCCCTGAAAAAAGAAATTGAAGAAGATGTCAGAAAATGGAAAGATCTCCCATGCTCATGGATAGGCAGGACTAACATAGTAAAAATGGCAATATTACCAAAAGCACTCTACAGAACTAGTGCAATCCCTATCAAAATACTAACACAATTCTTCACAGACCTGTATAGAAAAATACTCAACTTCATATGGAAAAACAAAAAAACCAGGATAGCCAAAAGAATCCTGTACAATAAAACAACCTCTGGAGGCATCACGATCCCTGACTTCAAGCTCTACTATAGAGCTACAGTAATAAAAACAGCTTGGTACTGGCATAAAAACTGACATGTGGACCAATGGAATCCAAATGAAGACCCTGACATTAATCCGCACACCTATGAACATATAATTTTTGACAAAGAAGCCAAAAGTGTACAATAGAAAAAAGAGCATCTTTAACAAATAGAGCTGGCATAACTGGATATCAACGTGTAGAAGGCTGCAAATAGATCCATATCTGTCACCGTGCACAAAACTTAAGTCCAAGTGGATCAAGGACCTCAACATAAGTCCAGCTACTCTGAACCTGCTAGAAGAGAAAGTAGGAAGTAGTCTTGAATGTATTGGCATAGGAGATTACTTCCTAAATATAACACCAGTAGCACAGACACTGAGAGAAACAATCAATCAATGGGACCTCTTGAAACTGAGAAGCTTTTGTAGAGCAAAGGACATGGTCAACAAGAAAAAGCAACAGCCTACAGAATTGGAAAAGGTCTTCACCAACCCCACATCTGACAGAGAACTGATATCCAGAATATATAAGGAACTCAAGAAATTTGACATCAAAACGACCAACAGTCCAATTAAGAAAAGGGCTATAGAACTAAAAAGAAAATTCTCAACAGAGGAAGCTCAAATGGCTGAAAGACATTTAAGGAATTCCTCAACATCCCTAATCATCAGGGAAATGCAAATCAAAACAACTCTGAGATACCACCTTATGCCTGTCAGAATGGCTAAGGTCAAAAACACTGAAGACACTTTATGCTGGAGAGGATGTGGAACTAGGGGAACTCTCCTCCACTGCTGGTGGGAATGCAAGCTTGTACAACCACTTTGGAAATCAATAAGGCGCTTTCTTAGAAAATTGAGAATCAATATCCCCCAAGATCCAGCTATACCACTCTTGGGCATATACCCAAGAAATGCTCAATCATACCACAAGAACACTTGATCAACTATGTTCATATCAGCATTGTTTGTAATAGCCAAAACCTGGAAACAACCTAGATGCCCTTCCACTGAAGAATGGATAAATAAATTGTGGCACATATACACAATGGAATACTACTCAGCAGAGAAAAACAATGGCATCATGAGGTTTGCAGGCAAATGGATGGATCTAGAAAAAAAATCATCCTGAGTAAGGTAACCCAGACTCAGAAAGACAAATATGGTATGTACTCACTCATAGGAAGATGCTAGATGTGGAACAAGGATGACTCGATTGCTACTCACATCACCAGTGAGGCTACCTGGAAAACGGGACCCCAGAAATACACGGAGAAATGGATAAGATCTACATGAACAGCCTGAACATGAGTGGGAGCAATGAAGGGCGAGGGTCAAGGGAAAGAGAGCGGGAGATCCTAGCTGGATCAAGAAAAGAGAGGGAGAACAAGGAATAGGAGACCATGGTAAATAAAGACCACATGAGAAAAGGAAGAAACAAAGAGCTAAAGAGGCCCACAGAAATCCACAAAGATACCCCCACAAAAGACTGCTGGCAATGGTCGAGAGACAGCCGGGACTGACCTACTCTGGTGATGGGATGGCCAAACACCCTAATAGTTGTGCCATGAACCCCATCCAAGGTCTGAGGAATCTGGATGCAGACGTCCACAGCTAGGCCCCTGGTGGAGCACTGGGAGTCTCATTAGTGAGAAAGAGGAGGGTTTATATGAGCGAGAATTGTTGAAACCAAGGTTGGATAAAGCACAGGGACAAATCACCAAATGAATGGAAACACATGAACTATGAACCAAAGGCTGAGGGCCCCCCAACTGGATCAGGCCCTCTGAATAGGTGAGACAGTCGATTGGCTTGATCTGTTTGGGAGGCATCTAGGCAGTCATACCAGGTCCTGGGCTCGTTGCATGAGTTAGCTGTTTGAAACCTGGGACTTATGCAGGGACGCTTGGTTCAATCTGGGAGGAGGGGACTCGACCTGCCTGGACTGAGTCTATCAGGTCAATCCCAGTCCTCAGGGGAGACCTTGATCTGGAGGAGGTGGGAATGGGGGGTGTGCGGGGGAAGGGGAGGGGGGCAGGAAGGGTGAGAGCAAGGGAATCTGTGGCTATTATGTAGAACTGAATAGTATTGTAAAATAAATAAAAAAGAAAAAAAAGAAAACAGGACCCTAAGAAAGACAACGGGGATTGCCCAATGATGGAGAAATGGATGAGATCTAAATGAACAGCCTGGACATGAGTGGGGGTAATGAAGGGTGAGGGTGGAGGGAATGAGAGCTTGGGGGAGCAGGAGATCCCAGCTGTATCAAGAACAGAGAGGGAGAACAAGGAATAGGAGACCATGGTAAATGAAGACCACATGAGAATAGGAAGAAGTAAAGTGCTAGAGAGGCCCACAGAAATCCATAAAGATACTCCCACAATAGACTGCTGGCAATGGCCGAGAGACAGCCTGAACTGACCTACTCTGGTGATGGGGTGTCCAAACACCCTAACTGTCATGGTAGAAACCCCATCCAATGACTGAGAGATCTCAATGCAGAGATCCACAGCTAGGCCCTGAGTGGAGCTCTGGGAGACCAATTAGAGAGAAAGAGGAGGGTTTATATGAGTGAGAATTGTTGAGACCAAGGTTGGATAAAGCACAGGGACAAATAGCCAAACGAATGGAAACACATGAACTATGAACCAATTGCTCAGGGGCCCCCAACTGGATCAGGCCCTCTGAATGGGTGAGACAGTTGATTGGCTTGATCTGTTTGGGAGGCATCCAGGCAGTGGTAATGGGTCCTGTGCTCATTGCATGAGTTGGCTGTTTGAAATCTGAGGGTTATGCAGGGTCACTTGGCTTGGCCTGGGAGGAGGGGACTGGACCTGCCTGGACTGAGTCTACCAGGTTGATCTCAGCTCTCAGGGGAGGCTTTGCCTTGGAAGAGGTGGAAATGGGGGGTAGGCTGGGGAAAAGGGCAGGAAGGCGGGAGGGAGGATAACAAGGGAATCCGTGGCTGATATGTAGAACTGAATTGTATTGTAAAATAAAATAAAAAGGATATTAAAGCATACAAAGTGTAAGAGGAACTCAGAATGCCTCTACTTAAAGATGGTAGGATTTTATCATCTGTAAAAAGGGTTAGGGCTCCACAAAATGTCTTACAGCTGATAAACACTATAGCAAATTAGCATTTCACAAATTTAACATCAAAATCAGGGATGACAAACTGAATAAAAAAATCAAGGACAGAATCCCACTCACAAGCCATAGGATTTAAAATCAACCCCAATAGACATCAGTAGATGTATGGGTAAGGAAAATGTGGTATATACACACAATGGAATATTACTCAATGTAAAGAAAATGAAATAGCAAAAATTTTAAGTAAATTAATAGAACTAGAAGAAGTTTTACTCAATGAGGCCAGCTAGGATTAGAAAAGCAAATGTGATATGCTGTCCTCATGTGTAGATACTAGACTCTTGTATGTTCAAGTAGGATTACATGAGGATGTCTAGAAATTAAATATGGTCTATTGTAGATGGACCCATTGAAAGGGAGATAGTAAAATATATGTAAAATTAAATCAGAGAAGGAGAATATTGGATGTTGACAGTTTCAATCATGGAAGGATTGGAGGATAAAGGAGAGATGTATTAGATGTATGACTATTAAAAATGAAGGGCTATGAAAAAGCTTTATAGAAACTATGATATTGCAAATTAAGTAAAATATAATTTGAGGTGAGGTAAAACATGGTTAACATGGTTTGTTCAGAGGTACCTGGAATGTGTTGACTTCCTTAAGAAGATAGGAGATTTATACTGAGACTCAAAACCAGGGACAGGATACCTGCTTATGAGTTATTGGTCAAGTAGGCCTCCATGCCACCCCAAATAACACAATCTATTGTTACAATTCTGGTTGTTTGTCATAACTAATTGGTAAGACTCCCTTGTTGAAGATATCACACAGTCTAGATACAGGGCATTTAGAACTCAATCCCTAACAGACAAGGAATCTCTGCTTTTCATAACAATAAAAGTTGTAGTTCAGGCCACTGGTCATGAAATACATCCAGAGTCTGTCCAATCTTGGACCTCTCATATGATAACATTGACCAGCCAGGCAAACTGTCCACAATGGTTGCATGGTGTTTATGTAAATAATCAACCTTGTTATGAATGGATGTGAGAGCTGCTCCAAGCAATAGATTAAATGCCCGATGCTGTAAATCTTGTCAAAAGCTTATGTTTGTGATAAGGCTAGTCAAGGAGAATCAACTAGTGCTATTATTATTTACGTTTATACCCATAGGTTTGTTCTACTCTCTTGTTGGTCAAATGATTTTTTTGCAGAGTGTAATGATTAATGTAGAGACTTATAACTAGTTAACATGATAAGAATAATCCAGTGTAAAGGCTCATCTGCAGATGGGTCATTTGTATTAGCCTCCCACTACTGAAAGCTCAAAAAACAATGAGGAAGAATGGTCAGCAAACAATGTAAGAGATTGAATCTGGAGAGAAGTACATTGAAATGTTCTTTTTGGGACATGGCATAACTGATGCACATCAACTCAAAACAGCTGTGTCTTACACTAGACTTGCACAAGATGAAGCCAGTCAAGATGCCAGCATGAATGAGGAAGCATCTCTCAAGGCCTTAGCACTAGCTGAGGAGCAACTGGCAATGGGTGGTTGTAAAAGGAGACTAATTTATCTGTGGGCTTGTGGCTTCTGGCAGATTGCTCATGTCCCAGTAGGTGTCTTCACACACATTCACGGATGGTCAGTCCTACTTGAACCCAGTGGGCTATTAATAATAATTTTAAGAGACATTAGCAAAGAAGAATGATAAGTACCACCAGCATGAGGTGGAGGGAGTCAGTGGTGAATGTAAGTTTCTAAGAAAAAAATAACAATAATATTTTAAAAAACATTTGCTTTCAATGTATTAATTCTAAAAGACATACTAAATTTAACCTTATTTGTCCTATGAAACATTACTGTGGAAACAGCATAAATTATGAAAAGTAAATTTAAGTATTTACTTACAAATGGCCACTTAGTTTTTCTACCACTGTGCTGCCTCTGCTCTTCTTCTGAGGCATGCTTTTGATCTTCCATGACAGATTCTGTTAAGAAGGGCACATACTCCACTAAGTAAAGTGCAATGAACATTTAGGGGAAAAGCTATCCATTGCTATAATGAATATACATTAGGGATGAGAAAATATTTATTTTTATTTTCCCAAACAATAGTTTGAATTAAGTATAAACTGCAGTGGAAATATTTAACCCATCTTCCCTGCTTAATAAGAAATCTCCCTCTGAAACAGGTGTTTAAGTGTGCTTTTTGCCTAAACAGAGTTCTTAGAAGCAGCCTCTACTATATGGGAGTCCCCTTCACTTACACATTCAGATTTATCTCATATATTGCTGAAGATAAAGCAAATTAAAAATGGACACCTGAGAGATGTGGGAGCAAGGGCTTCATTTTTTACTATCAATATCTTACCTGTTGCTCAGATTTGATAATGTGTGTGTTTATTACCATTCTACTAATCCTTTTGATTATATATATATATATATATATATATATATATATATATATATATATATGTCTGTGTATAACAGATAGGGTTCTGTTCTATACACAATCATTCTATATAACAAGCATAATTTAAAATGTACTACTTACTTCTCTCTAGATGCCTTATTAAATTTTTTCCTGCATCATTGTCCATATTGGATGAATGGGGAGCTTCTGTGGAAGATTCCTGCAGTCCATTAGGGTCAGACATACTCTATCAAAAGAGTTTCAATAACATATTTAGAAAGGTCTTATTTGATTTCTAAGAACATACCTGAATTCCTAATTTTATGACAAGTGTACTTAAAATTCTATGTACTATACATTGAAGACAAAGACATTTTAATAGCAAATCTATGGTGCACATTAAAGTTTAAATCTATCCTTCATTTCTCATAGCACCTCACTATGTAAGAGGTACAAAGAAGAATGGATACATTCATAGGATACAACCTGATGCACAATATTAACAAAAACAAAAGTAACTACTTCTATATAAGAATTGTTGATACAAATTTATATTCCCAAATGAATTTGGAGGATATTTATAAAATAAAGAAGCACCTACCTATTGTGAGGACAATTTCTTTAAACAGTGTGGTACTTTGAATACTATTGGGCCCCATAAGCTTACAGCAAGTGTCGCTATTAGAAGGAGTGGCTTTGTTGGTGGAGGTATGACATTGTTGCAGGAAGTTTGTCTCTGTGGGGGCCATTTGAGGGCTCCCGTGCTCAAGTTACACCCAGAGTTGACACGGCTTCTTTTAATGCTTGCTTATCAAGATGTAGAATTCTGAGCTCCTTATCCAGAACCATGTCTGTCTGCATGCTTCCATGTCCCACCATGATGATTATGGACAAAACTTCTGAAACAGGAATCCACCCCAATTAAATGTTTCCCTAATAAGAGTAGCCATGGTCATGGTATCTCTTCCCAGCAACCCTAACTAATACAAACAGTATTGATTTCTATTTTCCCATTTGTCTCCCTTTAATTTTGTTCTTCTGATTTATTGCTCCAGCTAATACCTTGAGCACAATATTGAAAAGGATTCAGGATGGTAGACAATCCTGTCTCTTCATGACCTCAAAGGGACTCATGTTTTCATCCATTGAGGATGATGTTGGCTTTGATTTTCTCATTACATAATTTTTATTGTGTTGAGGTATGCTCCTTCTTGTCTTACACTCTCTGGGCTGTTATCATGATGGTATATTGGATTATGGCAAGGGCCTTATCTGTGTGTATTGAGAAGATTAGGTGACTTGTCTCAAAGTCCATTTCTATGCTTTGATAAATCTATTGAGTTGTGTATTTCAAACCATCTCTGCATCTCTGAGATAAAAACAAGTTGGTCGTTGGTGGGTCATCTTTTGGATGTGTGTCTATTTTCACTTTGAAAGTTACTTTATTGTGCATTTTTTTTTGTTTTTTTGAGACAGGGTTTCTCTATGTAGCTTTGTGCCTCTCCTGGAACTCACTTGGTAGCCCAGGCTGGCCTCGAACTCACAGAGATCCACCTGGCTCTGCCTCCCGAGTGCTGGGATTAAAGGCGTGCGCCACCACCTTATTGTGCATTTTTTAAATTGCTCTTCAAAGGCTATTGTGAAGGCTGTTGGTTGTTCTCCTGATCTGTAATATCCAGGACTTAATATCACAGCATATAACAAATATTCACTATATGTGTATTACAACTTTTTGGTTCTATTTAAAATTTATTTATTTATTTCACATCCCAACCACAGCTTTCCATCCCACCTCTACTTCCTGTGTCATTCCCCACCCTACCCCCAACCATGCACTACTCAGTTTCTATTCATAAAATGGCAGGCTTCCCATGGATAACCACAAAACAAGGCCTAACAAGTTCCGGTAAGACTAAGCACATCTGCTTGTTTTGAGGCTGGGCAAGGTACCCAAGTATGAAGAACAGATCCCTGAATCCAGCAAAACAACTAGAGAAAACTTCTGCTTTCACTTTTGAGAGTCCTACAAGAAGAAAGAGCTACCCAACTGCCACATATGTGCAGAGGGCCTAGGTCAGTCCCATGCAGGCTCTCTGGATGTCATTTCAGTCTCGGTGAGCTTCTATGAGTTAATTGACTCTGTGGGTTTTCTTGTAATGTTCTTGACCTCTCTGACTCCTATAATCCTTCCTCCCTTTCTTCAGCAGGATTCCCCCAAGCTAGGCCTGATGTTTGGCTGCAGGTCTCTGCATCTGTTTCCATCAGTTGTTGGGTGAAGCCTGTCTCATGACAATTTTGCTCAGGCCCAAACATGTTTGTATTCTGGTTCTGGGTACCACACTTGGGATGATTTTTTCCAGTTCCACACATTTGCCTGAAAATTTCTTTCCTTTTTCTTTTTTGGTTTTGATTTTTGTTTGTTTGTTTGTTTTTGATTCTTTAATTCATTCATTTATTTATTTTACATCTTAACCACAGTTTCTGCCCCCTCCTCACTTCCTAGTCCCTCACCCCCATCTACTTTCTGTTCCCACTCCCAATCAACTCCTTTTCCCTTTTGTTTAGGAAAAGGCAGATTTTCCATGAGTATCAACAAAACATCACATATCAACAAGGCATGCCAATTTAAGAATGTCAGATTTTTAACAGATGAGTAATACTCCATTATTTAAGTGTATCACATATTCTATATCCTTTCTTGTGTTGGTGGACATCTAGTTTGTATTGAGTTCTGGCCTATTATGAAAAAAGTAGCTCTGATCACAATTGTGTAAGAGCCCTTGTGGTATGAATAAGCATGCTTTGGTATATGCCCAAGAGTGTTATAGCTGAGTCTTGAGGTAGAGGGATTCTCAAATTTCTTGAGGTAGAGGGATTCTCAAATTTCTGAGAAATCTCAATAGTAATATCCAAGTGGTTGTACAAGTTTGCACCTCCACCAGCAAGAGAGAAGTGTTCCTCTTGCTCCACATCCTCTCCATAATGAGCTGTCACTTTTGTTTTAGATCTTAGCCATCTTGATAGGTATAAGATGGGTTCTCATAGTAACTGTTTCCTGGCCATTTGAGATTCTTCTCTGGAGAATTCTCTGATTAGATCTGTATCCCATTTTTAGTTGAGTTATTTGGTTTTTTGATGTCTAGTTTCCTGAGAGTTTATATATTTTGAAAATATTCTCTCTGTTAGAAATGAGATTGGTGAAGATCTCATCCTGTTCTGTAGGCTTGTATTTTGTCCCATTATTGGTGGCCTTTGCCTTATCAAAGATTTTCAGGTTCGTGAGGTTCCATTTGTTAATTATTGACCTTTGTGTCTGCTCTGTTGATATTCGATTCAGAAAGTTGTCTCATGTGCTATTAGATTCAAGACAATGTCCCACTTTCTCTTCTATCAGGTTCAGTGTATCTAGATTTATGTTGAGGTCTTTGATCCACTTGAACTTGAGTTTTGTGCAGGATGATACATAAGGATCTATTTGAATTCTTCTACATGTCAACATCCAATAAGAGCAGCACCATTTGTTGAAGATGTTTTCTTTTTCCATTGTATTATTTTGGCTTCTTGGTTGAAATTCAATGTCCATAGTTTTGTGGTTTTACAAATGAGTCATTTATTCCATTCCATTGTGAAATATTGGAGCTAACAGACATTCTGACATACATGGACCCAAGAGAGCTCCTGAGATCATTTCATCCCAACACAAAAGAAGACACTTCTCAATACCTCATGGAACACTCTCAAAATTGACAACATATTAGGTCACAAAGCAAGTCTTATAAGATACAAATAAATTGAAACACACCCCTGCATCCTATCAGACTACCATGGATTAAAGATGGATTTCAACAACAACAGAAAGCCTACAAATTCATGGAACAACTCTCTAGTGAATTACCACTGGGTCAAGGCAGAGATAAGAAAGAAATTAAAGACTTCCTCAAATTCAATAAAAATGAATGGACAATATACCCACATGAATGGGACACATTGAAAGTGACGTTAAAAGGAAAGTTCACAGCACCAAGTGCCTTCATAAAGAATTTTGAGAGATCTCATTCTAGAGACTTAAAAAAACACCTGAAAGCTCTGAAACAAACACGCCCAAGAGGCGTAGACTGCAGAAAATAAACTGAGATCATAAATCAATAAAATAGGAAAAACTTTTCTAATGAATTCAATTTATAGGATAGCACTTTCACAGCATCCATTACAGAAACAGATTCAAGGACAAATACCACACAATTATGTCATTAGACACAGAAAGGATCTTTGACAATATCCATCGTTACTTTATAATAAGAATCCCAGAGAGTCTAGAGAATGAAAGAGGGCATATTTCAGCATAATAAAAGCAATAAAATGCAAACACACAGCTAACATATCGTTGACACTCAAATCATTCCTTCTAAAATCAGGAACCTGACAAGGATGACCACTCTTCCTCCTTCTGTTCAATATAGTACCAGAAGTCTTAATTAGAAGAGTAAGAAGACGAAAGAAAGGAATGAAGAGGTGAAAATATTTTCATTTGTAAGTAATATGATTCTATAAAAGATATATTTTGCTCATGAAACTTCAATGGCTGATAAATTCGTTCAGCAATGTAACAGGTTTTAATCTGAGCCTCCAAGTCAGTAGCCTACCTAAAAAGAAACACTACATACACATACTGAGAATGAAATCATGAACAGCATGCCATTTAAAATATCCTCAGTGTAATGAATCAGAATAAATTTCATCAAAAAAGTGAATCTTTTACAACGAAAGCTGTAAGACAGCAAAAATAAGAAACTGAAGATGTTACCATAACTCACAAAGAACTTCTGTGATCATTATTGTAGGGTTAATATTGTGAAACTGGTCATCCTAACAAAAGTGATCTATGTACACCACATGATTCTCATAAAATTTTCAGTGCAATGTTCATAGAAAATGAAAAAGAAGTTTTAAATTCCAGATGGAAACACAAAAGACCAAAAAGAGCTAAATCACTTTTGAACCACAAAACAAAAACAAAGCAAAACAAACAAACAAAAAAACCCTAAAACTGATGGAAGCATCCCCATTCCAGATTTAAATACCCACTTGTAATAATAAATAGAGCATGGCAGTGGCCCCCAAACAAACATCTTGAATGGGTGGCAGGAAACTGATGACCCACATATAAGCCGTAGTCCTCCAGTCTCTTGATTTTTGTAAAAGAGTCCAACAGTTCACATTGTAGGAAACAAATGGTGCCAGTCATATTGGACAGATAGGGGTGGATGAGTGAAATTAAATCCTTATCTCTCACTCTGCACAAAGTTCAACTTCCAATGATCCAGGTATCTCAACATAAAGCCTAAATGGTACATATTAATGATTAATTCTTTGGCACAGCTAAATACTTTCTGAGCAGGTCACTGGTACAAACACTATGAACAAGTACTTACCAAATTAATAAATGGTACACCATGAAACTAAAATTCTTCTGTAGAGCAAATGACACCATAAAATGATTGACAGGGCAGCATGAGAGAATGGTTAAAAGTCTTTACACATTGTAGACATGAGAGAGGGTATGTAGAATATACAGGATGCATTGTTACTTCAAAGGCTGATCCATGGCATTCACATTGAATCTTATCTTTACCCAGGTATGTAAATACATTAAAAATGGAGCAATTACAAAATTTTCAGACACTGACTTAGTATACATAAAAAGGAAATATTTAGTGATGTCATGGATTCTAAGAATACTCTGTAATTAAGAATAGATTAAATGCTTTCATTTTAATATTCAATTATTAATTTTTTGACAGAATAAGGTGGTTTAAAATGTAGCATGTCAGCCTATGGCAAAGTCATTGAAGCAAACAATAGAAAATGAGAAATTTAAATTTAAATTTTACGTACAAATTCTTGATTATCTGCAATCTTTTCAAAACTTCTCTCATTTTCCAGTTTAGATTCTATTATTTCTTCTTCTAGTTCTTCTGAAAAATGTGTATCTTTAAATAAAAAATGAAAAACAATTAGGCAAAATAATATTCTATAGAAATAGAAATAATGGAAAGTTAGGGTTTTATTTTTTATATGTTATTTCAATTAACCACATGGTATAGCTGTATATTTACATCCTCAAGAAAACTTGTAATTGTGGACAAATCAACACTTGGACAGGTACTACATATTGGCCAGTTTTGAGTCATACATGCTTTATATGATTTGTCAGGAAACTCATAAATGACATATATGCTTACATCCACATGTGAAGAAAATGTGGGAAAATAACACATTCATTCTGTAAACTATCCTTGACTTCCAAGAGTAACTTTAAATAACTCACTGTTTACTTCACCAAAATTGTACTTGGTTTACCACCCATTTTCTGTGAACAGATTAACATACTTATGCTCTGCACTAACAAATTGTTCTTTTATGACTCATTCTATCACATGGAGTCATTCTGTACTGTACATCCTTTTTTTCCCAAGAAAAATTGTTGTTGCTGTCATTGTGGCTACCCTAGGTCAAGATAATGCTTAAACTCTTCTTTGCCACTTCAACTTGAACCCACTTTGTTACAGTTGTATCAGTTTTTCTCCTTGACATGTAGGATCTATATATAGGGTCATTCTTAGGCCAAAAGATCTCATTTACTTTTGTTTCCTGTTTTCTTTTAATTACTTTGTGTGATTCTGATAGTTTTTGGCTTTAGGTTTTGGAAGTAAGTAAACCATACCAGACATGGTTTCTTTACTGGTACAATTTCAGGGAGCTTTACTGTAAGTGTGCATTCTGAGACCCAGGTGTCCAGAAATGATGTTAAAATTTTGGGGAAGTCACATTAGTTTCATAATTGACTTCTAGAAGTCACTAAAACAAAGGGATTGCACATTGGAAAGGTTAAGGTGATTGAACTTGAGTATTAAACATTGAAGCTGTGCTTACATTTACTAATAATTCATATTGTCCTTGTGAATGTTTTTCAAGCATGTATGCCACAGGTGAGAGGCACTGCTTATGTCAAACCCTATCATCACTATCATCAAGATATAATGGACATAAGGAAGTCTGCATGCACTTGAAATGTAGTAAAATGCATTGATCAGAAGAATGTGACTTACGCAATTTACCTGGTTGTGACTCCAGTTTGGAGATTAGATGTGAATAATGCCTCAGCTGAATGAATTTTGAAATGAGATATTTAATCAGTGTTTTGGAATTCAAGCAACATGTAATTAACTATTCAGTAAAAATATTAAAAGTCATTTACCTCTGGGTGAGGACATTTTTCAGCCCAAACTAAAAGAGAAAGGATAAATTACCAATCTCCTGTACAATGAGCACCACAAAAGTAACTTTATGTAGACTTTGGATGGCTTTCTTTCTAGATAAACACCTATTAGTTTACTGGTTAGAACAGCAGCTGACAGAAGTAAACTGAAGCATTCCAAAAGTAATCTATAGATTCAATGTAATCCCCATCAAAATTCCAACATAATTAGTCATTGAAATTGAAAAAATAACCACAACAGCATGAAAAGGCTTTTCATCTCCATATAGAAATAAAAACAAAGAAAAAGAAAAAACCCTCGAGGGAGGTGAAACAAATCCCAATAAAAAAAGTTGGAGAAACCACCATCCCAGATTTCATGACTTTTTCAGGTGTAGAGTAATGAGAACATCATGATTCTAGCATCACAATATACATGTTGACCAATGAAATCAAACTGAACACCAAACCTAAGCCCATACACCTATGTTTTGATAAAGAAACTAGAAATACACACTGGGAAAAATACAGTTTCAATACATGGTACTCACCAAACTTCATGGCTTCAAGAAGAAGAATACACATTGACCTATATTTCTCACCCTGAACAAAACTCAACTCCAAGTGAATCAAGGATCTCAAAATGACACCAGAAACACAAAATATGAAGGAAGACAATGTGAACTGACTGTTACAAGAAAAGATTTTCTGAATAGAACACCTGTAGCACAGGTACTAAGACCCACATTTAATAAATGGGACTGCATGAAGCTGAAAGCTTCTTTATGGCAAGATATGTTTATAAGTTATAGGATTTTAAATAACCACTATACCATATGATAGTGTGCACTGTGTTATTGAAATATAGATATGAAATATAAATGCATTTCCTATTCCTTGTTACTATGTGACAGTGCACCACAGATGAAGGTAAGATTGTACATTATGAGTTCTAGAACAACACAAAAATTGGTTTCCTTCTGAAGATGTGGTATATTACTGTTTGACCATTCCAGAACAGAATCTCTGAGTTCAAATAAGTTTTTGCCTTGTTATTTCTGGTATCTTTGAGTCTAAGTATTCATTCTGAGATCTAGGTATCAAGAAATCATGGCCAAATATTGGGGAAGTGTCATTAGTCTCATGATTGACTTTTATAAGTTACTAATAAACAGAGAGACTGCACACTGGAAGAGATAAAGTCTTTTTTTTTTTTTTTTTTGGTTTTTCGAGACAGGGTTTCTTTGTGTAGTTTTGCGCCTTTCCTGGAACTCGCTTTGGAGACCAGGCTGGCCTCGAACTCACAGAGATCCGCCTGGCTCTGCCTCCCGAGTGCTGGGATTAAAGGCGTGCGCCACCACCGCCCGAGATAAAGTCTTAGATCACGAGTATTAAACATTTGAACCTGAGCTTATATTTGTAAATGTTTTATATTGTCAGTGTAATATTTTTCAAGCATGTATGCCACTAGTGAGATGGTATTGCTTATGTCAAATTCTATCATCACTATCATCAAGATATAATTGTCATTGGGAAGACTGTGTGCTTTTGAAATATATTAAAATACATTGATCAGGAAAATGTGACTTACAAAATTTACCTGTTTGAGATTGCTGTGTTTCAGACTCTGGTTTGGAAATTCGATGAGAATAATGCCCCAGCTGAATGGATTTTGAAATGAGATATTTAATCAATGTTTTGGACTTCAATCAATATGTAATTATTCGATATAAATATTAAAAGGCATTTACCTCTGGGTGAGGACATTTTTCAGCCCAAACTGAAAGAGAAAAACAAAATTTGTCAAAAAAAAAAATTGAAAAAACAACCACAACAGCATCAAAATAACTTTCAGATTCATATGGAAATAAAAACAACCAAACATAAGAACAAAAGAATGGACAGACTCTGCTATCTCCAATTGGACCAAGAGGTGAGTCACTGTTTTCCTAGACAGCCACCTCAGGCTTTAGACCTTAGGCCAAGGGGCACAACCTGTGTCCCCATACCCCTACTCAGTGCAGCCCCAGTTGCATGCCAGCAGGCAAGACTCCTGCAGGCAGGCCTGACTACCATCACCTCCCTTTAGAACCTGTAATCTACAATTCCCACTCTGTGCCCCATACCTACCCATCCCACCAAAACTGCAGCTGCTCCCTGAGACATAGACTCTGCCAGATTCAATTGGACTAAGAGGTGAGTCACTGCTCTCCCAGCCAGACATCCCAGCCTCTAGGCCTTAGGCCCAGGGGCACAACCCATTCCCACATACCCGAACTCATTGCAGCCACAGTTGCAGGCCAGGAGGCAAGACTCCTGTGGGCAGGTCTTCTCATCACCACCCCCTCATTGAACCCTGCAATCCACAAGTTCCAATCTGTGCCCAAATCCACCCATCCCCCAGAGACCTTAGCTGTTCCTTGAGACTCACATACCATAAGTGCCTATTGGACCAAGAGCAGCTCCTTGAGATACAGATACCACTTGTACTGATTGGAGGAAGAGATGGGTAGATGCCAGTATAAGAACACATTCAACAGCATAAAGAGCAATATGGCACCACCAGAACCTAGTGGTTCTACTACAGCAAGATCATAACATCCAAGCATAGAAGAAGCAGAAGAGAATGACCTTAACAATGACTTTATTAAGATGATAGAGGGCTTTAAAGAGAAAATGAAAATTTTCCTTGACAAAATTAAGGAAAAGACAAAAAATTGGAAGAAAACAATAAATCCAGAAAATCAAGAAAACAAGCAATCAAACAGGTGAAGTAAACAGCTCAAGACTTAAAAACTGAAATAGAGGCAATAAAGAAGACACAAACCAAGAGAATGATGGAAATGGAAAATCTGAGTAAATGAACAAAAACCACAGATGCAAGCCTAACCAACAAAATGCAAGAGATGGAAGAGAGAATTTCTGGCGTTGAAGATACGATAGAGGAAACATACTCATCAGTCAAAGAAAACATTAAGGCCAACAAAGTAATCAAACAAAATGTCCAGGAAATCTGGAACACTATGAATAGACCAAACCAAGAACAATAGGGATAGAAAAAGGAGAAGAATACCAGCTCAAAGGCAGAGGAAATATATTCAACAAAATCATAGAAGAAAACTTTCCCAAATTAGAGAAGGAAATGCCTATGAAGATACAAGAAGCTTACAGAACACCAAATAGCTTGGACTCAGAAAAAGTTGCCTTGCCATATAATAACCAAACCACTAAACATACAATATAAAGAAAAAATATTAAGAGCTGCAAAGGAAAATGGTCAAGTAACATATAAAGGCAGGCAGACCCACCAAATAACACACTTCTCAATGGAGACTGAAAGACAGAAAATTCTGGACAGACATTATGCAAACATTAAGAGACCAAGGATGCCAGCCCAGACTATTATCCTCAGCAAAACTTTCAATCACCATAGACCAAGTAAACAAGATATTCCATGACAAAACCAGATTTGAACAATAACTATCCACCAATCTAGCCCTACAGATTACACTAGAAGGAAAACTCAAACCTAAGGCAGTTAGATGCACCCACAAAAACACATGAAATAGATAATCTCATACCAACAAATCCCAGAGAAGGGAAACACACACACACACACACACACACACACACACACACACACACACACACACAACTTCAGAGATAGACATTATCTCAGAATAAAGGGTTTGAAAAAATTTCTAATCTAATGGATTTAGGAAGCATGCTTATGTAGCTATCCCAATATCTAAAAAAATATAGACTTCAACTAAATTAATCAAAAGAGATTGAGAAGGACATTATTTATTCATCACAAGAAAAATCTATTAAGATGAAGTCTCAATTCTGAACATTTATGCCCAAAATACAAGGACACCCACATATGTAAAGGAAACATTACTAAAGCTTAAATCACACATCAAACCACACATACTAATAGTGAGAGACTTCAACACCCAACTCTCACCAATGGACAGGTCTGCCAAACAGAAACTTAACACAGAAATAAGGGAACTAAGAGACCTTATAACACATATGGAATTAATAGACATCTGCAGAATATTCCACCTAAACACAAAATAATATACCTTCTTCTCTGCACCACATGCAACTTTTTCTAAAACTGACATACTTGGTCACAAAGCAAATCCTAAAAGACAAAAAAATTGAAATAACCTCTTGTGATTTATTGGACCTCCATGGCTTAAAGTTATAATTCAACAACAACACAAATTACAGAAAGCCTACAAACTCATGGCAACTGAATAATGCTCAGCTGAATCACTACTGAGTAGAGGAAGAAATAAAGAAACTAAAAACTTCCTAGAATTCAATGAAAATGAATGTACAACATACCCAAACTTATGGGACACTATGAAGGCAGTGCTAAGAGGAAAGTTCATAGTGCTAAATGCCTGCATTAAGTAGCTGGAGAAATCTCACACTAGCAACTTAACAGCACACATGAAAACTCTAGAAGAAAAAGAAGCAAAGTCAAACAGGAGTTGTAGATGCCAGGAAATGATCAACTTGAGTGCTGAAATCAATAAAATAGAAACAAAGAGAACAGTTTAAAGAATCAATGAAACAAGAGTTGATCCTTTGAGAAAATCAACAAGATAGACAAACCCTTATCCAAACTAACCAAAAGGCAGAGAGAGAGAGAGAGAGAGCATCCAAATTAACAAAATCAGAAATGAAAAGGGAGACATAACAATGGACAATGAGTAAATCCAGAGAATCATCAGGTCATACTTTAAACACCTGTATTCCACAAAGTTGGAAAATATAAAAGAAATGGACAATTTTCTGGATAAGTACCCAATACCAATATTAAATCAAAACTGGAAAAATAATTTGAAAAGACCTATAATCCCTATGGAAATAGAAGCAGTCATTAAAAGTCTCCCAACTTAAAAAAAAGCCCAGGGCCAGATAGTTTCAACGCAGAATTCTACCATAATTTCTAAAAAAAAAAGAATTACTGCCAGTATTCTTCAAATCATTCCACACAATAGAAACTGAAGGAACATTGCCAAACTCTTTCTATGGGGCTACACTTACCCTGATACTCAGATGACACAAAGATGCAACAAAGAAAGAGAATTACAGACCAATCTCCCTGATGAATTTTGATGTAAAAATACTCAATAAAATACTGGCAAACTGACTCCACCAACACATAAAAATCATCCACATGATCAAGTAGGCTTCATCTCAAAGATGCATGAATGATTCAACATATGAAAATCTCTCAATGAAATCCACCATATAAACAAACTGTAAAAAAAAAGCACATGCTCATCTCATTAGATACTGAAAAAGCCTTTTACAAAATTCAACACTCCTTCATGATAAAGGGCTTGCAGAGATCAGAAAAACAAGGAACATACCTAACCATGATATAAGCAATTTACAGCAAGCCAATAGCCAACGTCAAATTAAATGGACATAAACACAAATCAATTCCAATAAAATAAGGAAAAGGCAAGGCTGTCCACTCTCAAGATATGTATTCAATATAGTACTCGAAGTTCTAGCTAGAGCAATAAGACAACAAAAGCAAGTCAAGGGGGACACAAATTGGAAAGGAAAAAGTCAAACTTTCACTATTTGCAGATGTTATGATAGTATACATAAATGACCCCAAAAATTCTACCAGGGAACTCCTAAAACTGATAAAAACAACTTCAGTAATGTGGAGGGATACAAAATTAACTCAAAAAAAAACAATAGCCTTCCTATATACAAATGATAAATGGGCCAAGACAGAAATCAGAAAAACATCACCCTTTACAATAGCCACAAATAATATAAAATATCTTGGCGTAACTCTAACCAAACAAGTGAAAGACCAAAAGAAAGAAATTAAAGAGGATATCAGAAAATGGAATGATCTCCCATGCTCATGGATAGGCAAAATCAATGTAATAAAAATGAAAATCATTCTACAGATTCAATACAATCCCCATCAAAATTCCAACACAATTCTTCACAGACATCAAAAGAAAAATACTCAACTTCATATGGGAAAAAAACAAGGATAGCTAAACAATCCTTTACAATAAAGCAACTTTGTCAGGCACAGACACTGAGAATAACAATTAATAAATGGGACCTCCTGAAACTGAGAAGCTTCTATAAGGCAAAGGACACAGTATATAAGACAAAATGACAGCTTACAGAATGGGAAAAGATCTTCACCAGCCTCACATCTGACAGAGGGCTGATCACAAATTATATACAACTCAAGAAACTAGACATCAAACTACCAAACAGTACAATAAAATAAAATATATGGGCTACATATATAAACAGAGAATTCTCAATAGAAGGATCTCAAATGGTCAAAAGACATTTGAGAATTTGATCAACATCATTAGTCATCAGGGAAATGCAAATCAAAACAACTCTGAGAAACCATCTTACACCTGTCAGAATGACTAAAATCCAAAACACAGATGACAGTGTATGTTGGAGAGGACGTGGAGCAAGGGTAATACTCCTCCACTGTTGGTGGGAGTGCAAACTTACACAGTCTCTTTGGAAATCAATATGTCGACTTCTCAGAAAATTGGGAACCAATCTACCTTAAGACTCAATGATACCATTCTTGGGCATATGCAAAATGGATGCTAAATTATCCAGGACACTTGCTCAACTATGTTCATAGCAGCAGTATTCATAATAGCCAGAACCTGGAAAAAAAACTAGATGCCACTTAACAGAAGAATGAATAGAGAAAATGTGGTACACATATACAATGGAGTATTACTCAGCTATGAAAAAACAATGACATCATGAGGTTTGCAGCCAAATGGATGGAACTAGAAAATATCATCCTGAGTGAGGTAGCCCATATTCAAAAGGAAAAACATAATATGTACTCACTCATCAGTGGATACCAGTTGTAAAGCAAAAGATAATCAGACTATAACCCATTGCTCCAGAGGTAATAGGAAACAAGGACTCTAAGAGGGTCAGATGGATTGCCTTGGGAAGGGGAAGCAGATGAGATCTCCATGAGTAAAGTGGGATAAGGAGAGGCAATAGAGAGGAGAGTATAGGGCATGAGAACATGAGGGGATGGGATTTTTGAACTGGGGAAGGGATGGAGTGGGAGAGCAATAAAAGAGATCTTGATAGAGGGAGACATTGTGGGGTAAGAATGAAACCTGGTGCTAGGGAAATTCCCTAGCAATAGTGGAGAGAGTGCCTGAACTGACCTACCCTGGTTCTCAGATTGTGAATACCCTAACTGTCATCATAGAGCCTTCATCCAGGAACTGGCGGAAGCAGATGCAGAGATCCACAACCAAACATCGGGCTGAGCTCCAAAAATCCAGTTGAAGAGAAGGAAGAGGGATTATACAAGCATAGGAGTCAAGATCACGATAGGGAAATCTACAGAGACAACTGAACCAAGCTCATAGGAACACACGAAGTTCAGGCTGACAGCTGTGGACAGCTGTGACAGTTGTGTCGGTTTGTCTGTTGGAAGGGCCCCTGGCAGTGGAACCATGATCTATCTCTGGTGCATGAACTGGCTTTCTGGAGCCCATTACCTGTGATGGGAAGCCTTAGTCTTGATGCAGTGGGGAGGGATTTGGTTCTGCCTCAATTGATTGTACCAGGCTTTGCTAACTGCCCTTGGGAGGCCTTACCCTTTTGAAGGAGGGGCTGGGGATGGGCTGGGGGAGAGAGGAGGAGAGAGATGAGAGGGGGAAATCAATGGTTGATAAGTAAAGAAAAAATTAAATAAAAAAGAACAAAAGAATGAAAAACCTAACTCTGGATAGAGATAAAAGGATACTTAATACTAAAAGAGGATGGAGAAATCACTATCTTAGATTTCATGTTTTGTTATAGAGCTAAACTAATAAAAACAGCATTGTTCTAACATCACAAAAGACATGTTGATTAATGAAATCAAATTGAACATCAAACGGAGATCCACACATTAATAGACACATGATTTTTTCCATATAGAAACCAAAAATACACACTAGGTAAAAAACACCTTCCACACATGGAGGTGAACCCATCCTGGTTGCTGCATTAAGAAGACTACACATAGATCTGTATTTATTACCCTGAAAAAAACCTCAATTCCAAATGAATCAAGGATCTCTAAATAAGACCAGAAACCCTGAATATGACAGAAGAGAAAGTGTGGAATAATCTTGAACTCATTGGTACAGGAAAAGACTTTCTGAATAGGACACCTATACCACAGGCACTAAGACCCACATTTAATAAATGGACCCACTTGAAGCTGAAAGTTTCCTATGGCAAGATATCTATGCAAGTTTTGGGATTTTCAAAGATTGTTCCACTAAATAATAGTGTATGCTGCGTTATTGAAGTACATTATAGATAAGAATTCTTAAATACATTTCCTATTCCTTATAATGAAATTACAGTGCACTATGAATGAAGTGAAGCAGTGCACTATGAGTTCTAGAACAACACAAAAATTGATTTTCTTTTCTGAAGGTATTGTATACTGCTGTTTGTCCAGTCCAGAACAGAATCTCTGAGCTCAATTAAGTTTCTGCCTTGTCCTTACAGTTATTTATTTGTGTAGGTGTACATTCTGAGACCCAGGTATCAAGAAATCATGGTCAATCATTGGGGCAGTCTCATTAGTCTCATGATTGACTTCTATAACTCACTAATAAACAGAGAGATTGCATGCTGGAAATGATAAGGCAGTGGAACATAAGTATTAAACATTGAAGCTAAGCTGTCATTTGTAAATGTTTTATATTGTCAATGTAATGTACTTCAATGCTTTTTGAAGTATGTATGCCACTAGTGAGTTGGCATTGCTTATGACAAAAACTTCCACAATTATCATCAAGATATAATTGGCATTGGGAAGACTGTGTGCATTTGAAATGTATCAGAATACACTGATCAAGAGAAAGAAAATTTACCTGTTTGAGATTGCTGTGTTTCAGACTTGCATTGGGAGATTAGATGACAGTAATTCCTCAGCTGAATAAGTTTTGAAATGAGATATTTAATCAGTGTTTTGGAGTTCAATCAATATATAATTATTCAATATAAATATTAAAAGGCATTTACCTCTGGATGTGGACATTTTTCAGCCCAAACTGAAAGACAAAGAAAGTACAGTCATTCTCATGTACAATAAGAATTCAAACCTACCTTTATGAAGGCTTTGGATGGCAATGAATTCTCATTCCCTTCTTTCAAAATAAACACCTATTATTTTACTGGTTGGGGGGTAGCTGACATGAAATATATCAAAAGAAATCTATTGATTCAATTTAATTCTCATCAAATTCCAATATAAGTTTTCAGAGAAGTTAAGAAAACAACCAAAAAAGCATCAAAAAGCCTTTCAGGTTCATATAGAAATAAAAATATCCTGGATAGATTTAAGAAGAGTGTCAATACAAAAGAGGTTGGAGAAATAGTATGTTTTTATTACATACCCAGATTGTATGTTTTATTACAGAGCTAGAGTAATAAAAACATCATGGTTCTAGCATCACAATAGACATGCTGATTAATGAAATCAAATTGATGTCCAAACACTAAGGACATCTGATTCTTGATAAAGAAACTAGAAATACACTCTGGTTAAAAAATAGGTACCCTCACGATGAGCACCACACTTTATGGCTACATGAAGACTGCACATAGGTGTATTTATTACCCTGAACAAAACTCAACTTCACATGGATCATGGATCTCAAAATAAGACTAGATACCCTGAATATGACAGAAGAGAAAGTTTGTAATAGACTTGAACTCACTGGTACAGGAAAGACTTCTTTAGAGAACACCTGTACCATAGCACTAAGACCCATATTTAGATAATGGGACCACATGAAACTGAAAGCTTCTTTATGGCAAAGGACACCATCAGTTGGGAAAAATATCAAGCTACAGAATATGAAAAGAACTTAAGCATTTAAAACTGTAGCATACAGTTAATATCTAAAACATAAAGAAGAAAAAATTGGACTCCCAGGAAACAAATAACCCAATGATAATGGTGTTCAGGGATACAATGACAATTTTTTTTAAGATGAAACACAAACTGCTGACAAACTTTTAATAAATGCTCATCATCTTATTTATCAGGAGAATGCAAATCAAAAGTACTTTGAGATTTCATTGTAGCCCTGTTCGAAGTTCAATTAAGCAAATGATGACTCATGCTTGTGAAGATATGGCAAATGGGCCACTTATTCATTGCTGATGAGAATGAAAACTTTCACAGCCATTATAGAAATCAGTGTGCCATTTTCTCAGGAAGCTGGATATTGATTCTTCTCAAAATCCACCTATACATCTCTCTCTCTCAAATACCCAAAGGTCTCTATATCCTACTACATAATTACCTGCTCATACGTTTTCATTATTGATTTATTTGCAATAGCCATATTTAGGAAATAATCTAGGTGTCCTTTAACTGACAAATATATAATGAAAATGTGGTGCACTTACACAAAGGGGTGTTTTGCTGCTATCAAAAAGGAAATTAGGAAATTTACATAAAAATGTATGAAGCTAGAGAAAAACCATCATGAGTGAGGAGAACCAGATCCAAAAGTCAAATATTGTATAATTTCCCTCATGTGTGAGTGTTAGTTAGCATTTACGTTTTCAACATGTATGCTAAAATCCATATAACCACAGAGATTATGCATCAAGTAAGGGACTGCTTGAGAGGATCATTCAAATAAAGGTAAATAGAACATATAATTATAGAGAGACAGTGGGAGGAAGGGCAATGGAAGAGAGAGGTTAGGGTGGGAATATGGGGATGGACAATTTACTAAGTCCACTTGAAAAACCATATGGAAACCTACTACTGTAGATTTCTAAATGTATATGTATATAAAATAAATCCAAATGAAGCCTCTAACTAAGAGATAAAATAAGAAATAAAGCCCCAGTTAGACATCTTTCACCAAACATGAAACTTTTAGTTATGCACAGTTGAGTCAATGGCTAAAGGGACACCATGGATAACCCTAGATATTTCAGGTACAAGAGAACTCACAGATCCTCCTGGGACTATCTCAATTTTACACATTGCTCATGCTTATTAACATATGGGGCTTATTACCACTTTTGTTGTCTCTTATCTAAGTGTAAATTTATTCAGTGATTTCTTTGGATAGTATATATAGTATATTATACTAGGATTTGTCTTATGTAAAATCTTTTTTTATTTTATTTTACAATACCATTCAGTTCTACATAACAGCCACAGATTCCCTTGTTCTCCCCCTTCCTGCCCCCCTCCCCTTCCCCCCAGCCTACTCCACATTCCAACCTCCTCCAGAGCAAAGCTTTGCCCCCCAGGACTGAGATTGACCTGATAGACTCAGTCCAGGCAGGTCCAGTCCCCTCCTCCCAGAGTGAGCCAAGCGTCCCTGCATAAGCCCCAGGTTTCAAACAGCTAACTCATGCAATGAGCCCAGGACCTGGTACCACTGCCTAGATGCCTCCCAAACAGATCAAGCCAATCAACTGTCTCACCTATTCAGAGGGCCTGGTCCAGTTGGGGGCCCCTCAACCTTTTGTTCATAGTTCATGTGTTTCCATTCGTTTGGCTGTTTGTCCCTGTGCTTTATCCAAACTTGGTTTCAACAATTCTCGCTCATATAAACCCTCCTCTTTCTCACTAATTAGACTCCCAGCACTCCACCCGGGGCCTAGCCATGGATGTCTGCATCCAGATTCCTCAGTCCTTGGATGGGGTTTCTGGCACAACTATTAGGGTGTTTGGCCATCCCATCACCGGAGTAGGTCAGTCCCGGTTGTCTCTCGGCCATTGCCAGCAGTCTATTGTGGGGGTATCTTTGTGGATTTCTGTGGGCCTCTTTAGCACTTTGTTTCTTCCTTTTCTCATGTGGTCTTCATTTATCATGGTCTCCTATTCCTTGTTCTCCCTCTCTGTTCTTGATACAGCTGGGATCTCTACTCTCTTTCCCTCGACCCTCGCCCTTTATTGTTCTCACTCAAGTCCAGGTTGTTCATGTAGATCTCAGACATTGTCTTATAAAAAATCTTTAAATGATGACTCATACCTTGATTTATTTCATCTTCTTTTGCATTATTTCCTATGTTGGATGACTGGGCAGCTTTTCTGGAAGCTTCCTGCAGTGGATTATGGTTAAACACACTGTGTCACATGATATTAGTAATGTATATCCACAAGATCTTATTTTCTATTTTTGAACATACTGTGATATCTGATTTTAAGAAAATTTTTCATGAGAGTATATGCAGTATATATCAAAGATCATGGTATTTGAATGGGAAATATCATATACAGTCAAGTTTAAGCCTATATTTTATTTCCCAATTACATCCAAGAAATATAGAACAGAGGAAAACATCCACAGACAGAGTAATAACTGATATGCATCTATCAATAAAGGTATCAATAAAGGTAATTATTCAATATTATAATACATAAAACTAATATGTACTTCTTACTAAAGTTGGAGGATGTTAATGCCACAAATGTTCACATTCTTAGTAGGGCCATCTGCTAGTACAAGTTTAACATTAATCATGAAGTGTTATAAAATGACACTATTTGTGTGGTTAGGCTTGATAAGGGATATGTATTATGTTAAAAAGCATTTATACTGTATCAAGTTGATTGTGAAAGGAACAAGGCAGAATGTACTTAATTTCAGTAAAAGCAAACAAACAAAACTGACATATGTTGTTAATTTCTTATAGATGGTAAATCTGGATCAAAATGATAAAGCAGAGAAGATTTTGTTTCCTACATTACCTTTAAACAACATTAGAACACTATGCAGTTTCAAGATGCAAATGTTTATCCGTGAACAAAAATCTTCCCCAAACACATTTTCACATTCTGCATATTTAATGGAATAACCAAGTCTACTTTCTCATCATTCAAGAATTTAAAAGTTATGAGAATATGTTGTCCACTATTCTATATGTACAGTAATGCCATTCTCTTTGACAGTTACTGAGTAGTCACTCCTTCATCTTCTAAACCGTGCTAGCCTTCATACTTAGAGCTCTGATGACAGAATACCGTTCTCACTCCCACCCTGTCTTAATGAAAATCTTACATAAATCCCTGCACCATATGTTTTCTTTATGACAAAAATGCACCTATCTGACCTAAAACAGTTGCTTTTTACTTGTTTTGTGTTCTATCACTATAGCATAGGATTCCCTCTGAAATACTTGATTTCTCAACATAGAGTAGATATTGACTACAAAGATTTATGTGGGTTTGAAACATTAAAAATGCCTTTAGAACACACTCATACTTCAGTAAGTACCTAACATTGTATTGTGTCTCTGAACACAGTATGGAAAAGGGAAATTATAGTGTCTTGAATCTATTTGGATTCTCTACATTAACACAAATATATATACATTCATTAAGGGCATTGGACAATGATATGGAAACAATTGCTCTTCTTCATTGAATTAGGCAAAATAGTTGAGCTGTTCCTTCACAATTAAGCCTCCTTTATGGAATCAAAAATTCTTTTTATTGGCAGTTTAGTTGATTATATGTCCATATTGTCTTCTCAAATGATGACCTTGAAATAACCCAATGACCATAATGAAAAAAATTTCTCCTTTGCATGACTGAGTATAATCATCACATAACAAATTTAGTTCTTGCAGGTAGAATCAGCTTTATGAAATGACTCCAACTCTGAAATCTTTAATTTTATCTCATCCAATATTCATGGAGAGCCATGAAACTCTCCAGCCCTGTAAAGAGCTTAACATAAAGCACAGGTAATAATCACATAATTATTCATCCAATTATTTACAAAAGAAAATGATTAGCCATGTAGCTGTATTATAAGAGTACAATGTGTTTTATAATAGATAAAAGTCTTTCATTTCAATTTTAAATTATCATCTAGATACTGCATATAATAGCCTGAAATGAAGTTTCCTTTGGACTATGGTAAAATCACTAAACCAAAGAGAATTTGGTAAGAAATTTAAATTTAAACAGTTACATACCAATTTTTGAGAGTCTTCATAATTATTACAAACATTTTCACTTTCCAGTTTTAAATCCAGTATTGTTTCTAGCTCTAGTTCTTCTAACATATCTACATATTATATATAAAAAAATAAATATAACAATTAGATACAAAATGCTCTATGACAATAGATTGAAATACAATTGTAATTACAATATGGAAAAATTACTCTTATTAAAAATTTCAATTAAATATATTTATATATGAATAATTATATCCTTAGATAAATTTCTTGGTTGTAGAAATACCAGTATATCACTAGTATAGACACTACATGTTGCCAGTCTCAAGAAATACTAATATTTGCCTAACTCATCTAGAAATTAACACACTTCTCATAAATGACCAAGCTCTCTAAAATCTACATTTTCAGATGTCATAGATTTTTTAGAACATTTATCTCATGCTCACATCCACAAGCACATTCAAAACTGTCAAATTAAGGAAATTGGACAAGGATTGGAAAATAATTGTTTTATTGAAACTAGAAGAATGGTTTTAGTTGTAAGGTCCAATTGCTCAAGACACCACATACTTTAGACACAGAATTTGGAGTAATTTATCTGGAACTGACATGAACACTTGCTTTCATACTATGAGAACATGCTATGCAAAGTGCCAAGGGAGATAAGCAATCAGTAATCCCACCAGCAGAAAAATGTTACACACCAAGATGTCCACAAGCATGGCAGATATCACTCATGCTATGATAGTGGCACATTTACTTTTTGGGTAACCAACAGATGTACTACTGATCTTGAGACTCACTCAATGAGAAATTTATTCCTTGTTCTGGAAAACTAACCAAACATATGGATGGAGAAATCATAAACACTAGGAGTCATGTACTACTACCACTTTCTTATAATAGTATACTTATGCTGCTCTTATAGTCATGTTTATATGCATAGAAGAATGTAGCTGTTATTTCTCCTCAAAGAATTTACTTTAAGCAGTACATAGAAGTATTATATATATATATATATATATATATATATATATATATATATATATATATATATACAATTAATCAAAATTCAAGAAGTTACCATGATATGCCCAGCCCCCAATTATAAAACCCTAAATCTAAGGATCAGAAAAAATAGCAAGAATGGGATAGTTAAATTGTAAAATCAGAGTACCAGGACTCTTGAAACTACACAGCATCTTCTATGCATGACTTGGATATTGCTACCATGAAATTTCAAAAGTATGATTTCTGAAAAAAAACACCTGCATAAGGACAATACCAGATGAAATGCTACTATAGGTGAAGTAAATTGCACAATACACAACCCCCAGATGTAGATCTGTAGGCAATCAGTGGCTGCTAAAAAAAAAGACAAATCCGTTGATTTTCCAAAGATGAGCTCTATAGTAGAATAATAGGTTGTGCAATTCCAGTGATCAGTCCTAAACACATGTACGTATAAGCAACACTAAACAAATACACACATACATACAAGCATTCATGCACTCACAAACACACAGAGACACAGATACACACACATACACACACACAGTGTGTCTTTACCAATAGTATAGAAGAGAAGTCACACAGAGAATTATTAAGGACTTGAGCACAGAACGGGTTGTAGGAATAGTCAGAAAGCTGAAAATGATGTAAATATAATAGACAAGCATGAAATTATCAAAAACTAAATAAAATAAAAGGCGACTCTTTTACTGACATTCTTACTTCAACCTTTGGATGACAGTTTTTCTTGCCTACCATTGCATTTTTACTTTTGTTTGATTTAATATGTATTAAGTGGGTTATTTTATTTGGCTAAGGTATTTGTTGTTGTATTTCAAGCAAACCTCTGTCAAATGATCTTACAAGCTAAGCATGTGTATTACCTTCTTGTGCTTCGGTATTTTCATGTTGTATAAAAGCTATTGGTAAGTCATCTGTTCCACTTTCCAGAATATTCTCAGAAATATCTTGCTAAAGTAATGAAAAATAATAATGAGAATATAGTTAAATTTCTAATTTTGAATTCAATTAAACTTAAAAATAGGGGAATATTTTAAAATCAGAATGTTTTCATAGACAAGCTTGCATGCTCTTGAGATCAACCTGTTTTTCACCTCCTACAGTCACATATGCTAAGAAAAACCAAGCCTGGAAGGAAAAATAGAAAATGATGAATTTTAAGATAAAGTCTGTGCCATGGTGCCTGGATCCAACATATTACTAGAATGAATAATGCAAAGCTACTATTATACTAATTTTGAGAGAAAGATTTTGTATTTCTGAATTTTAATCACCTTACATTTTTTTCTAGATAAAGTACTAAGATGCTGTGGGATGGCCTTTCTGTATGCTGTGAATATATATTGCTCCAACTGGTTAATAAATAAAGCTATTTTTTGTGTATGGCAGGGCAGGATAGAGCCAAGCAGGAAAACCAAGAGAGACAGAGGAAGAAGAAGGGTGGAGTCAGGGGAGACACTGCGAGTTGCCTGGGGTAGCAAGTTGTAATAAAATACAGGTAACGCCATGAGACACGTGGCAACACATAGACTAACAGAAATGGATTAATTTAAGACGTAATAGCTAGCAATAAGCCTGAGCCATATAGCAAACAGTTTATAATTAATATAAGCCTCTGTGTGTTTATTTGGGACCGAATGGCTGCAGGACACAAGGAAACATCCACCTACACCAGACTTAAAAATTGCTTTTAAAAGTTAGTATCATGAGTGAAAGATTTTTTAAAATGTACTCTAAAAACTAATACTAATTTCTAAACTCTTTGATACACTATTTGGAAATGTAAGCTATTGATGAGATACATTAAGTAACATAATGAATAGGTTGGTCTACATATTTAAAGAAGCCTGAAAATGATGAAAGTCATGCTATAAGATATAAAGATAAAACCAGTAATAGTTATTTGTCCTAATATTCCAAAATTTCAAATTCCCTCCACTGTGGTAAACTATACAAACTATAATTTTTCTGTGATTACTTATTTTTTACCTCACTTTTGTCTTTCATACCCTTAAAATAAATTTTATGTTTTGGTATTTTTCACAGCCAATACAGTAATATTGTCATAATTTTATAAAAATATTTCTAGTAATTCTCCATCTAAAGTGATTAAAAGTTCTATATTATACCATTTCAAACTCCACAAAGAAGAAACTCAGCCCAAGAATTTACCTCAAAAAGACATTGATTACCTGGATTTTCAAATGATCTCTGTCCTCCATCCTTGCACACACAGAATTCAGAGACTCAGATTTGAAGTGATTTCTTTGAAGCAAAAATACAAAACAAATAAGTAAGTAGTGGTCAAAAGCATTTCTCCCTGGATGTTTAGTTATTTGAATAGCAAATGGTATTTCTGTTGTTATTAGACATTTGTTTTCTAAAATTTGTTCAGTTGTTAATTTCTGCCTCCAATTCTAATCTCTGCACTTATCAAGAAAGATTCACACATAGTTCCACATCAAATAGTGTCAGTCAGTACATTTGTGGAACCTGAAAAATCATTTGTTTTGAAAACTGTCCTAATGATTGCACACAAATTACAATTAATTGTCCACATACTCTTTCACCATTAATTTAAATAAAAACAATAGTTCAAAATAAAACAAAACAATAGTGACCTCATTCTACTCTACTAATAAAGCACAAAAATGTATAACTACTAAATGGCAACCTTCATTCTTCAGCATGGAAAATACCCATTGAAAGGAAACCATCACATCTATTCATTGTAAAACAACCAGTGAAGTAATGAAAAACATGTGAAATCCTTAAACATTAAAGTTGTAAGTGAACAAACAAATGTGTACATCGAGGTTTGGAATTCCCTTTTCAGGGGTGTTCAAATAATTTAATTGTGCTTCCTACTTGGCTCAGGCTGATTCAGAAACTACCAAACACTGAAAAACCTTCATATGTGCTCAGTTGAAGGCACAGAGTTCTGGAAAAGCAGATCCCTTGGACTTTTGCCTCTGTTTCCCTCTATGTTCTCTAGATGTCTTCCTTTTATAGGATACCACTCCTCGATCCCTCTTGTGCACTCTTCAGTGATGCTCTCCAGCCTTTAAATATTCATCCCAGGAAGGTGCAGATTCCTGAAAGTACAGTCTCAAAGAATCTGAAAGACAGCTAGTTCCCTGTTTCAGGCACATAAGCTAAATGGAGGGTCAGCAACACACATTCCAAGCATAGACATGTTACTAAATTATATGATTATGTGCTGCAATTCCAATCTGGAAAAGATACTACTTTGGCAAAGACAACAGGAAAAGAAGCAGAGGCAGTGGATCACAGATATTTTTCATTCAGATCTTTCCAGCCCTTGGTACTGAACATTCTCTAGTCCACTGTCTGTGATACCACATTCCTCTTTTCTATAAAGACTTCATGTTGCTCAAGCAAGTTTGAACAGAAGAACCTAGCTATTTGTCATGTCCATCAATTAAGCACAAACGGTAACATAGTTTGCAAATTACATTCAACCCTATCCATTCTGAGGTGATTTTCAACATCCTGTGTCCTGTGTAAATAACTTCATTGTCTTTCAAAAAAATCTCATCTTGAGGCCAAACTCAGTCCTGTTGACCTCCATGATGTTCCTTTCAAAACTGCCCTCCCCTGTTCAAGACATTCAAATCATCCACCATTAGGATTACTTTTAATGCCATTCTTGGCCTCTTTCACTTGGAACACAACTCATTCCCATGTTTTCCTACTGAAACTCTCAATCATATACTGGTCAGTGTGGACTGGTCTAATAGCGAAGGAACTAATGTGAATCTAAAATGGGGCATTTGTATTTCTACCTCCACAGAATACTGTGTTTTAGCTTTGACTTCTCCCTCAGAACAACTGTTTTATGTATAAATTTGGATCTAGTTTGCTGTGCTCAGGATATTTTTATTGGTTTTCAAGATTCCTTAAAAACTTCAAATTTTTCAGACCTGAGATTCTCTAGTAAAACAAGAAGCAATACCTGGCAGTCAAAAATTCTAAACTACAGGTCAAGAAACATGAAAAAATAAATATAGAGTAAAATTTCAGGATGCTTAGTGTCATGAGGAAACAAGGATTTGATAAAATGAGGGGGAAAAAATCTCCTGTACTCTGATAGTCCAATAGTTTGAAGAGAAAACAAAACTGAGTATAAGTTCATAATGTCCCTTAAACAGATGCTTGATGGTATCAACATAACATGGTGTATGTGCACATGGACTACCATTCCAGTAAAGTAATTCCAAGCCTTCTTTCATCTTGTTCAGTTCAAACCTATGGCACTATAGACACAGTAAAGTGTGATTTTCCCCTCCAGTCTTGATAGCAGTACTCATGGAGTGTCTAACAGCAACTTTCAAAAAGAAAAACTACGAAGTTATACATATGTTTCTCAGGAACACTCTAACCCATAGTTGACATACAAGGAAAACTGGCTTTTTACATGGATCCATCTCAGTGTAGTCACAGGAACAAGAGAATTCACAAGCTGACAGTTCAGTCATGAGCTGACAACTTGTTATCTACAGGATCATGGAATTAATCAAACTCTTTGGATGGCCTTTGCTAATGCAGTAAGACACTTAGTCACAAGGATATAAATGCTTTAAAACATGATGGTATTAATACATTGTGGACACTAAATAAATCAGATAGAATCAGTGAAGAATACAATGGTCCATAAACACTAGTTCTATTCCCTGGTTCAGATTATAAGTTAAAATTATATTAAAGACCTTCAAACCTTACCCTGATGAAAAGACATCTTCAGGCTGCTTTCCTATAATTGAATCAATAGTAAAACATATTTCAATAGATTGTATTAGTCTACAAAATATCATATTTATAAATGAAAAATCTAAGGTAAATAATAACTATGGTACTGGAATATAACAAATGCATCAGGAAATTTCACCTCATTTGGATTTATTGAATAAAAGGATGAAAGAAATTATCAGCATTTGATACCTCAAAGTATGGGACCATGAGTAGTGACAACAATTCCAATTAATGCCAAATAGTGCCAATGCCGGAATCAATGCCTATCATAAATAAATAGCAAAGAGAGTACTTTTCCTAAAATAATGGTATTAGGATTAATTTGGAGACAGTATAAATATTTTGTTATAACACAACAAATCTTCCCCAGATACACGGCTGCAATCCTTATGGTAGAGATAAAATAACCTATCAGAGAGAACCTGAGTCAATGATCATTGTATTCATCAATCTCCCCTAAAATGACAGAAACCTATCAGGACAATGTTTCCTATAAAGACTTGCAAGGTATCCGAAAAGACAGGAAAGGTGAAATCAATGCTGCTCAACCTCTCTGATCTCCTCTGCGGTTAGATTCTGATGAGCTCTTTTAGATCTGGCTATAATTCTTATTCTTACTTATGATGCAATAAGGTAGAAACTCAGTTGCTATTATCACCCTTGGACATAACCACTGGAAAAATCCCCTCTGTAAAAACATATCCACTCTGCACATTGCTCATATTCAGAAGATTAAAAGTATACACTAGGAAGGCTAGGTCAGTTTGTTATAAATCTATAAATCCATATGCAGGTATCGGCACTTAATAACTCATTTAAGGTCTTTGTATTAGAAACCTAGTTCCCCTTTTATGTAAAATAAGAAAGACAACACATGGTGAGATCCTATTGATGTTACCCTTGAGAAAGTATCTTCCCATGGAAAATGAAGACAGGAAATGTGCCCAATGGCAGAGTACCTGTCTTGCAAAATAGGGTAAAAGATAAAATAGGATTGTTGGTGGATAGTCAAGTATTCTCTGATGTAAGCGTGACTTCACATTTACTGACAAACACTACAGGTATTAACCACCACAATAAAAAACAGAATTTAAATCTGGCATTAGTAGACTAGTTTCTTCTTTGTTCCTCAAAGAAGAGGTTCATTTTTGCTTTATCTATAGTATTCATATTCTAAAGTTTATTATATGTGGAAAAAATGTTAAAGACTTGAATACAGTTTGGAAAAATATGACTTTTTTGATATTATAATGAAAAATATTATGAGGAAAAATATTGCCTTTTGGTATTAATTACTGTATTTGGCAACCTAGAGCAGGAAGACCCAGTCAGAGATGTGTTGTAAAACATGCTACTATCTTTCTCCACCCTACATATGAAGGAGACATCTAAAGAAATAAGAATTTTACATCATGGAAAATATTTTGTAACAGAAATCTTAAAAGGTCTTATTAATTAAAAACCTGGAACCAGATATTGGGGTGAAAGCCGAAAGATCAGAACAAGCCAGCCACGTTCTTACATTTACAAAATCCTCATCCTTGAAACCATGATTTCCTGTTTACTCATGCCATATATACCTTTCTCTGCCCTGCCATCTTACTTCCTGGGATTAAAGGCATGTGTACTTTTTAAGAAAAGGCATGAGATCTCAAGCGTTGGGATTAAAAGTGTGTGCCACCATGCCTGGCTCTATTCCCAGTGTGGCATTGAACTCCCAGAAATCCAGATGGATACCTGTCTCCCAAGTGATAGGATTAAGGGTGTGTTCCATCACTGTCTGGTCTCTATGTCTAATCTAGTGGCTGGCTCTGTCCTCTGATCCTCAGGTAAGTTTTATTAGGGTGCACAATATATCACCACAATATTTGCCTTATCTTTGATGATAAACAAAAAGAAAAATAGGGTCGTTAGAGTAGTAAATACATAGAGCACATTCCTCTTAAAGTATGAAACCTTGAGTTCAACACCTCACAGAAAAGGAAATTAATTTCTAATTATACATGTACGAACCCAACCATTGTCATTCAGCAGAGCTAGAAGTAATCACCAAGTAAGTAAACATCTCAGTAACACTATTTGATGTATTTGCCTAAATGGAAGAGTTTGAATACAAAATTACAATTATTTTAGGTTTGTGGGCCACCTTTATTGAATAAGTCTCTTTTTCTGTCATCCCCAACAACTGCCATCAGTAAACCCACAGTTGTTCCACATCCAAGCTGACAATCTTCTTTGTTTGTGAGTCACAATTGTTGGGTAAGTCTCTTCTTCCATTTCCCATCCTATTAACCCCGTCTAATGTCTCCAAACCCACATGCCTTGCTTTAGACATTCAGCAGGCATTTGTGTCTCTCTGTGTGAATGTGTGCATTAAACAGTAATTATAAGGGAAGAAGAGACTATCAATTTGAGGCTTCTGGGGACATGGAAGAAGGGGGAGCATAAGGGAGAGTGCTGGAGGGAAGAAAGGGAAGTGGGAAAGGGATCCAATTGTACTTTAGTTAAAATGCATAGAAAAGAAAGTATTCCTTTAACAATATACTCAGGAAAGGAAATCATAAAAGGATTGAATATTGTGTCTCGTTTACCTATACAAATCATATTTTCTGTGATATATATATCGAAGGAATCATGTTCAATTACTGGAGTGCATTAATTGTTATCATGAAAAAATAATGTGTTTTTATAGAAGTATGTGTGTGGGTGGCTAAAAAGACAAATTAGGAGTTAACAGCATGCTTTGCTCTTCAAGAGGACCTGTGTTCTGTTATCAGAACCTAAGTGGTATTTTACAATCATCTGTAATTCCAGTTCTAAAGAATACAACACCATCTTCTCACTCCCATAAGCACCAGACATGAACATGGTGCACATGCCTGGTGTACATACAGGCAAACACTCACACATAAAATAAACAAATAAAATAAATTACAATACAGTGTAGTGGAACTATTAATGAAATAGACACTATGTCAACATTTTTAGAATAAAAATATATGAAGTAAACTAAAATGTGCTGTGGGCTGGAGAGAGGCTGGCATCTCACCACAGTATGGTATTTTAAAATATTTTTACATGCAAGTATATAATTCCAGTGCAAAGCTGAGAAACTTTTTTATAAAACAATTTCATACAACTAATTTTCTTAAGTAATTCAGATGTGGATAGACACGTGGTGTTTAAAACTGCCCAGGAAGAGTTGGAGAGCAGAATGGAAAGAGGGAAAGTTAATTATTTATATAATAATTAAAATGCAATTGAAAACTATAAACTGAGGGTGACTGGTAAGGGGAACACTCATCCACTGGTGGTGGCAGTACAAACTTACAGCCATTATGGAAATCTGTTTGACCATTATTCAAGAAGCCTGTTATGGATCTACCTCAAGATCCATCTATACCATTCCTGGGCATATACCCTAATTACAGAGAATCAAAAAACTCTAAATGCAATATTTTTAATCTAAGGAAGGACTACAGAGAAAGAACCTTCAAAAGACTTACGTGTGAAGATACTGTGGTTTTTTGAGAGGAGTGAGTCCTCATACTTCCAAATCAAGCTTTTTCTGCCAAATATAGAAATCGTAGGAGATAATTTTATTATTTTAGTATGGAAAGAAAACCATTTTTCAATATATTAAGTATTCAAGAGTAGTTCAAAGATGATAAGAGATTGCATCAAGTCGTCTGGACATAGCCTTTGAATTTATAAACTCTAAAGGGTTTTACAAAGTTTCTCATTTTAGAAGGAAAGAACAGAGTGAAATGGTGTAGAGTCGGGGCAATACAGTTCAAATCATCTGGATTATCTTGACAGGATAGAAACTGCCCTGATATAGTAAGCAGTCCTAAGTATTCTTGCTCTGGGAAAGTGTTTTCTTAGGCTCCAACTTAAGTTTCCAAAACCCAGGGTTTTACTACTTTAGTTTAACCATTTGTTATGAAATTTTCACCACCTAAAAACAGGTACAGAAATAGTAAAGCAGTATCTAATTTGCTTCTCAGTCTTTAACCAATCAGAATCCTAAATGAAAAGCACTTCAATAATTCGTGAATTCATAACATATTATCAAATGCTGCAGAATTCACAATTTGTTATTACTAAAGTAAAATGTAAGCCCAAGGTGAGAACGGTAATGAATTCCAAGACATAGGTTGCTGTATTGCTGGTCTTCCTTTAGCCAAGAAGGAAAAAAATGATCTAACAGAGTTTTCTCATAATGATTCTGAATCTCCATGCTTACCACCAACCTACACGCAAAACTAAATCTTTTATACATGTGGTAAGTATACATATGAGCTGTGATGGGACTAGCTACTGAATACAGTTAATATAATTTTGATTCACAGAATTATATTCAGTGTCTTCCTTCTGAGTTGGAGTTACAAAATCTTGAGGTACAGACTCAAGTGTCTTGAAAAATGTTCCTTTTCACAGAAAAGCACTTGGTAGGCCAAATCACTTTCTATCACATTTCCTGCAAAAGGTGCTAGAGATATGTCACAAACACAGATTGTGCTACAGAGGATGATGTAAAGGAATCCTTTTCTACAGATTACTATGAAAGAGACAAAGCATCTCTGGCCTATTTCTGCAAGTACTTGGATTCATGTGATAATTTAGTATATCCACAGATCCATTTGATGGCTGAAAAGAGAGACTCCTCCAAAGTACCATGCCATGATGGTCTTTTAGGATACTGGAAAGCTTTGAATAAATGATAAGGTTCAGATGCCTAGCAGTGGCTTTGGAGAAATCTTAAGAATTTTAGCTGCCAGAGGACACTATGTTATATTAGTAGAAAATTTGAATTTTAAAGCTCATGGGCATGTCAAATACCCATTTCTCATGGCTCCATAACTACTATGATCTTTATCACAGCTGATTACAATCAGTAGGTACAACCTGATAATCAAGTTTCATCAACACCAGACTGAAGGACAGGTGAAATTGCATTAAATCCCCATGAATAAATGCTTCCTAAGTTTTCCTCATGTCTGCCACATCCATCTGATATATGTAGGAATTTTTACTTTGTTGGACTAAGGGAGCATGTTAGTTTGTTGGCAATCAGGTAGTAAGATGGATGAAATATTTGCAAGATAAGTAGCAGGATTTTCTGTCAAACTACAAATGTTTAGATTCAAAGAAGTAACTCAAAAACTAAAATTCTGTGCCATGCATTGCTTCATTCTTGGAATGACCAGAGCATGCTGGGATCTTGAAAGATAAAGATATTAAGGCTTCAAAAGGAGAGTTAAGCCTTGAAGCTCAATGGTAAAATAAATGCCTAGTATGTTCAGGTCCCTGGGTTTGATTCCTAGCATCATCATAGATCAGTCTTGAGATAAAGACTCCTGCACACACATTGCTATTCTGACCAGTCTAACCCTTTGCTTATCCCATGGCAAGTGGAGTTGACTAAAATGATTCCATTCCAATAGTATTTAAATAATGAAGTCATGCTTGGTTAAAATATACCGTTGGTAAATATTTCATGTCTAAATTTAGTTTCAATTAGCATTTTAACTTCTGTACTTACACTTTGCGGTTCCCCACAATGGCATACTGCAGTGCGCTCCATCCAAATTTGTCCTTTTCGTGGTAATCAACACCTCTCTTCAGTAAAATTTGAACAATATATTTACAGTCCCATTTAACTGCATACATGAGTGGTGTTCTAGAATGACAGAGGCAATTCAATTATTTAAATGGTGAATTGTATACATTTTACCATATAAGTAGAATGCCTTTGTGTATAGAATTGACCATTAACTAAGCAGACAAGCATCCTGAAAGCAGAGTTCAGAATCCCAAAATATGTACAAGGCTAAAACTAGAAAACAAGCAGAAAACTTCTTAGCTCACTGTAATAGTTTATAGAGTAGACTTTGTATTTTAAATTGTTTATGGTGAATTAACTGTTTGGAGAAAACTGACCAGAAGTATAGAAAGCTTTATATGAAGAAAAATGCCATTTCCTTTCTATTCTATTGTAATATAATTCACTGTTAAATACGGACTTGCAATCTGCATAAAATGATAGCGATAATGTTATCAAGCAATTTTAATGGTAAAAATGAATGTTTTCAATTACTGATACTAATATCATGCCACATATGTAGGTTTATAACGGTCATTCATGTATCATCCTTCTCTGCATACCACCAAAAGTATTTGGAGATTAAAATGGGTTCACAAGGTTGTGTGATTGCAAACTTGAAAACTTTGGAACTGACATTTTAAATGTAAACACTATCAATTCATATAAAATCATATGGCAGTCATAATAAAAATTAAAATAAGAAAAACCTCTCATTATCAAAGGGAATATGAACCTATCATTCTTTGGCATTATCATTTCATGTTACAGATACTTTTTACATATGTAACTGATATTTTGTTGACATTTTCTAATACATTCCCATAATACATTTGAAATGAGTGATTTTTACTATTCCGGACTATTTTCAACCCAAGTAGTGTTTTAAAAATTCAAAGTGTAGTACCTTTGATGTTCATCACATACATGAAGATTTGCACCGTGTGTGATTAGGTATTCTGCAATGCGGAGTTTCCTTTCTCGGAGTGCTAGCAGCAGAGGGGTAAACCCTCTCTGTAATGATATCAATTAATCACTCACAATACTGCATATTTCACAACTGAACTGAAAAATCTTATATGTATTCCTATGACCATAATGTTTACCATAGACTTGACCACAGTAGTTTTTCCTTATCAGCCTAATGCACTTTCTAATGAGCCTCAAGATTGCAATGCTCCAACCATGTCTACAGTTGTCACAAAGTCCTCTAGGCCATTACAAAACTGATGTGAAACCCATGGACCTATGGTTCCTGTCACAGAATTTAACATGGTATTTTGGATCCATGTCACTCTTCCCTGGGAGTTTATCTGAAGAGACACAAACTGACACACAGTACAAATGTGTTCAATCCTAAATTGTATCAAGGAGCAGTTTTTTTCTATGTCAGAAGTTCTCCTGCATTTCAAAACACAGATATGTGGCAGATGTACCACTTTCCAACAACAAAAAAACCCTAAATTAAGCATTATGACAAAATTGTGGAATTGTCCAGTATTTAAAAACTGATTTCTGAAGAACTGTTTGGCAAATCTTTTGTGGGGCAAACATGAGCAACAGCAGAAGTTGCTTTACAGGCACAGTTCTCAAAGTGTTGTAAGGATGTGGTATTTGCTGAGGATACAGAGGAAGATCTGCTTGATTCTTGATTCAGGAAGGGCCTAGGGTAACAGTGTCTGCCTCTTGCTCTGAGCAGGTCACCAAAGGAATGACCTCAAAATTAGAAAGATCTCTAAGAATCTTTGGTTGCTTACCTTAAAATGGATTCTGTCCTTTTATAAGTTGAAAACTTGTTTAGAAAATCCAGTACATCATTTTGTATAATGTTTTTATTTAAATTATTTTAGACGATTTCCTACATGAGATCTGTATTTTCAGAGTTTCTACCCCCTCACTCCTCCAAATCCCCCTAACTCCCTCTCAAATTCAGGATAAGTTATTTATTACTGTCACACACATATGTGTACTATGTACAGCCTACTGATTCCATTTAATGTGGATATTCTCTTTGTGTGCCTCTTTCTACATGTCTCTGTCTCTCTTTCTCTTTCCCTCCCCCTCTGTCTCTCTCTCTCTTCCTGTGTGTGTGTTTTTGTGTGTCTGTGTGCATGTATGGGCATGTGTGTGTTTAAGGATGCCCACTGTGGTTGGATAAACTATTGGGGAGTTTAGAGTGTATCCCCAGAGAAAACTGAATTCTACTATCAGCAATTAGGGATAATGGGCAACTCTTCATTTAGGAGTGTAGTTTTGAAGTTTCCCCCATCAGGGTTTGCATGTCAACTGGTGTTTTCATTGTGAAGGTCTTATTTGGGCAACCATATTATTGAGATTTCATAGATGAATTATCCCTTTTGTATCTAGAAGACACATTTCTGTAACAGTCATCCTGGTCACTGGAACTCAGAGGTTTTTTTTTTTTTTATAACTTTCTTTCTCAATGTCACCTGAAACTTAAGTGTTGGTGTGATATTGTAGATGTAGGATTATGGTTAGGCACCCACGATCCTTTGGTCTCTGCATTTTCACTAGTTGTAGATCTCCATTATACTCTGTATTTGCTGCATTTTAATCATCATTGCATCTAAGTCCAATTTACTGAGTGACTGTAGTGTACTATTGCTAGTGCATACAGATCTGTGTAATGGAAGTTTTAAAGATAAGAAAGGCATTGCTTTCATTCTGGTTGATATTTTGCTTAGAAAACAACTAAAGCAGGAATCAAAATGGAGCAATAATTTAAAAGTATTTCAAACATTACATGATTCAGAAATAAAGGCACAATTGTAATTCCATCAAGAGAGTGGAGGGTGTTGCAAGAGGATCATAACTTCTAGGAAAGACTTGGCTACATAGTGAACCCCTAACTAAAAATTAATATTGGAAGTCTATGATGGTTTTAGGATTATCAAAATCAGTGAGATAAAGAAGGTGTATTGTAGTTTCCATGGAGTTATGTAACAAGGGGTGGAAAAAGTCTTGCCCAACTATACAGTTAATAAAATACACAGTGACAGGCAAGTAAAAATTCCCCAGAGTTATTGAGAGAGAGTTCCCAAAAAATATAAGCTACTACCACTGCTCTTGGTTGCCTCCCATCACATAAGTGTAAGATCTTGTTATAAAAGACACCAAATCCTTTGTAGAAAAAGACTGGTAGGAATAAAGCTGGAACTAACCAAGTGATTCCTACCAAAGGACTAGCTTCCTCAGAATCTGTAGTGCTCTGCAAACTGCCAAGGGAGACAATGAATCTTCAGACATCCTAAATTTATGTCAAAAGCACCAAGAAACAAGACTAGTAGACTGAAACTCCTGTATAGGCAAAGAAAGTGAAATGGAGGAATACCACTCTGGTTTGTTAGAAAAAAAACTGCACTTGGATTTTGGATCATGAAAGTGCCTCCTGCAGGGACCAGCCCATCATAGGGTCTCAAAAGCATAAGGATTTGATTTGTTATAGTCATGATGAAGCATGTTTTTTTTAATTCTCCTGGAGATTGAGTATGCACTGGTTTTTTGGAGGGAACTGAGATTATGAATGGACTGAACTGTTCCATAGTCCTTTGGTTTGTTTATTAAAATTTTAACCCCTGCTGCATGCTTCCTAATGGATGTGTAGAAATCAAGTGCTCGTAGTGCAATGCACCATGCTTCAGTTGCAAATATTGAGTCTGTGATAGCAGTTTGAAGGTGAAATATCACCCACAGCCTGAAGTGATTTATATCCTAGCACAGCTTGTCAATATTTTGGGTAGGTGTTGAATCTTTTGGAATTGCATCTTTGCTGAATGTTATGTTAGTATTTGGGGCAGATTGGGGGTACACAGAGGGGTATTCTGAGTTTCTCAAGAAGCCACCTATTCTGGTTCTGTGGAGATAAAAGGAAAGAGGATCACAAGTTACTGATACCCTGGACCAAGCTATATCCAGCTGCCTGTAGGAAGTCATCTTGATGGCGAAGTGACAAACAGAACCCAGCCCCTGGTGTGTGGCACCATAGCCTTGTTTTAGAACATGGCTGTATAAGATTTGAGAGAGAGAGAGCTGTGTAGTCAGCAAACAGGCTACCTGGGCTCATTCATTTCTCCCTCTCTTGAGGATAGATGATACGTGAACAACTGTCTGAAGATCCTGACTCTGCTTTCCCCAGTAATATACAGTAACCTAGAAGTGTAAGTCAAATAATCCTTTTGGTCCATTACCTTCTTTTTCACAAATATTTGCCATGGCTCCATAAAAGAAAGCTAAACTCTCTTTACAACATTTACTTCCCCCCCTCTTTGGAAATAATTTTGAGAGCTATAGTCAATATGATTTGCTCAAATTCACCCCTTTCCCTTAACTACTTTCCAATTGCACTCCTCATCTCTACCCACCCATCTTTCTCTCCTTGTTGATATAACCCTCCTCTCAAGTCTCTGGAGTCACTGTAGAAGATCAAGGTAAAACCTGTAAGAGTCTGGGAAGCAAGGGTTGTTCAACATACAAAAGTCCGTCAATGTAATACATCATATAAACAAACTCAAAGAAAAAAATCACATGATCATCTCACTAGAGGCAGAAAAGGCATTTGACAAAATCCAACACCCCTTCATGATAAAAGTCTTGGAGCAATCAGGAATATAGGGAACATACCTAAACATAATAAAGGCAAATTACAGCAAGCCAACAGCCAACATCAAATTAAATTGAGAGAAACTCAAAGCAATTCCACTAAAATCAGGAACGAGGCAAGGCTGTGTGCTCTCCCCATCCTTATTCAATGTAGTATTTGAAGTTCTAGCCAGAGCAATAAGACAACATAAGGAGATTAAGGGAATACAAATTGGAAAGGAAGAAGTCAAGCTTTACCTATTTGCAGATGACATGATAGTATACTTGAGTGACCCCAAAGATTCCACCAAGGAACTAATAAAGCTTATAAACACCTTCCGCAACATAGCAGGATACAAGATCAACTCAAAAAAATCAGCAGCCCTCCTATATACAATTGACAAACAGGTTGAGAAGGAAATCAAAGATACATCACCCTTTACAATAGCCACAAATTACATGAAATACCTTGGGGTAATACTAACCAAGCAAGTGAAGGACCTATATGACAAGAACTTTAAGTCCCTGAAAAAAGAAATTGAAGAAGATGTCAGAAAATGGAAAGATCTCCCATGCTCATGGATAGGCAGGACCAATATAGTAAAAATGGCAATTTTGCCAAAAGCAATCTACACATTCAATGCAATCCCCACCAAAATACCAACACAATTCTTCACAGACCTGTAAAGAAAAATACTCAACTTCATATGGAAAAACAAAAAACCCAGGATAGCCAAAAGAATCCTGTACAAAAAAATAACCTCTGGAGGCATCACAATCCCTGACTTCAAGCTCTACTCTAGAGCTACAGTAATAAAAACAGCTTGGTATAGGCATAAAAACCGACATGTGGACCAATGGAATCCAAATGAAGACCTGACATTAACCCGCACACCTATGAACATATAATTTTTGACAAAGAAGCCAAAAGTGTACAATGGAAAAAAGAGAGCATCTTCAACAAATGGTGCTGGCATAACTGGATATCAACGTGTAGAAGGCTGCAAATAGATCCATATCTGTCACCTGCACAAAACTTAAGTCCAAGTGGACCAAGGACCTCAACATAAATCCAGCTACTCTGAACCTGCTAGAAGAGAAAGTAGAAAGTAGTCTTGAACACACTGGCATAAGAGATCACTTCCTATATATAACACCCGTAGCACAGACACTGAGAAACAATCAATCAATGGGACCTCTTGTAACTGAGAAGCTTTTGTAGAGCAAAGAATACAGTCAACAAGGCAAAGCAACAGCCTACAGAATGGGAAAAGATCTTCACCAACCCCACATCTGACAGAGGACTGATATCCAGAATATAATAAGGAACTCAAGAAATTAGACATCAAAACTTCCAACAGTCCAACTAAGAAATGGGCTATAGAACTAAACAGAGAATTCTCAACAGAGGAAACTCAAATGGCTGAAAGACATTTAAGGAATTGCTCAAGATCCCTAATCATCAGGGAAATGCAAATCAAAACAACTCTGAGATACCACCTTATGCCTGTCAGAATGGCTAAGATCAAAAACACTGAAGACACTTTGTGCTGGAGAGGATGTGGAACTAGGGAAACTCTCCTCCACTGCTGATGGGAATGCAAGCTTATACAACCACTTTGGAAATCAATAAGGTGCTTTCTTAGAAAATTGGGAATCAATCTCCCCCAAGATCCAGCTATACCACTCTTGGGCATATACCCAAGAAATGCTCAATCATACCACAAGAGCACTTGCTCAGCTATGTTCATATCAGCATTGTTTGTAATAGCCAGAACCTGGAAACAACCTAGATGCCCTTCCACTGAAGAATGGATAAATAAATTGTGGCACATATACACAATGGAATACTACTCAGCAGAGGAAAAACAATGACATCATGAGGTTTGCAGGCAAATGGATGGATCTAGAAAAAAATCATCCTGAGTGAGGTAACCCAGACTCAGAAAGACAAATATGTTATGTACTCACTCATAGGAGGATACTACAGGTGGAACAAGGATGACTGGATTGCTACTCACATCACCAGGGAGGCTACCTGGAAAACAGGACCCAAAGAAAGACACGAGGATCGCCCAATGACGGAGAAATGGCTGAGATCTACATGAACAACCTGGACATGAGTGGGAGTAATGAAGGGCGAGGGTCGAGGGACAGAGAACCTGTGGGAGCGGGAGATCCCAGCTGGATCAAGAACTGAGAGGAAGAACAAGGAATAGGATACCATGGTAAATGAAGACCACATGAGAAAAGGAAGAAACAAAGTGCTAAAGATGCCCCCACAATAGACTGCTGGCAATGGTCGAGAGACAGCCCAAACTGACCAAATCTGGTGATGGGATGGCCAAACACCCTAATAGTTGTACCAGAAACCCTATCCAAGGACTGAGGAATCTGGATGCAGACATCCACAGCTAGGCCCCGGGTAGAGCACTGGGAGTCTAATTAGTGAGAAAGAGGAGTATTTATATGAGCGAGAATTGTTGAAACCAAGGTTGGATAAAGCACAGGGACAAATAGCCAAAAGAATGGAAAAACACATAAACTATGAACCAAAGGCTGAGGGGCCCCCAACTGGATCAGGCTCTCTGACAGGTGAGACAGTTGATTGGCTTGATCTGTTTGGGAGGCATCTAGGCAGTGGTACCAGATCCTGGGCTCATTGCATAAGCTGGCAGTTTGAAACCTGGGACTTATGCAGGGACGCTTGGCTCAATCTGGGAGGAGGGGACTGGACCCGCCTGGACTGAGTCCACCAGGTCAATCTCAGTCCTCAGGGGAGGCTTTGCCCTTGGAGGAGGTGGAAATGGGGGGGTGGGTTAGAGGGAAGGAAAGGGGGGAAGGAAGGGGGAGAACAAGGGAATCCGTGGCTGATATGTAGAACTGAATGGTATTGTAAAATAAAATAAAAGGGAAAAAAAAGTCTGGGAAACTGGACAACCAAGAACAAACATTGTCCTCTGGGCACAACAGCATAGCTGTTCATATGACATGGTAGTCACTGTGAAAACATTCAGAAGAGCTGTAGGAGCTCAAGTGACACAAAATTTCATTATGCAAGCAGGAATTCAGCATGAAGATCTGCTCTGAGGTGAGTACTTCTCTATAGTTACAGCTGCTGGGAGTAGATAGCCATTTTCATTTAAGGTGTGACCTGTGTGGACTGAACATGCTCCAGTGGATGGTCATATACCCAAGAGTATGTGGGCAGCATAAATCGGACTGAATGGGTTAAAAAACAAACTATAAGAACGTATCAATACTTAGATGGATACCAATCCAGTTATTTCAAAGTGCCTGTCAAGTAATACTTGAACTTCTAAACATGAAAAATTAGCCCAAGGTATGACGGTGTTAAAGCACATAGTTTTCAAATACTTGGGAATTCAATTTAGAAAATCTTCACCTTTGTAGTATCTTCAATGTTTCCCCCAAATTCAAGAAGACATCTGGTAATATCTGGACTGTCTACATACACTGCGTGGTGGATAGCTGTGTCTCCGTTGGAGTCTTTAATATTGGGGTCTGCTCCGTGATCAAGTAGGACAGAAACGATCTTTGTCTCCCAGCTCTGTATAGCCTGTGGATATTGTTACCAGGAAAACATTTTCAATTCAAACAATAGAAGAGAAACTTCCCCCAGCTTTCATCATGATTTATATTTAAGTGAGATTAATTTTACTTTCATTCTAAACACTTAGATCAACTTCATTACTGAAATTGAAGTCTGTGAAATACCTTCGCTAGTGGTGTGGACTTTTGGTCATCAAGGGCATCTATCTTACATCCAATGAATAACAGGAAATAAACCACATCCAGATGACCATAGAAACATTCGAAGTGGAGTGCAGTTCTGTGGGAATGAGAGGCATTTTGAATGAAAACTGTTGGGTACTATGTCAACATACACAATCATGCTTGCATTTACAATTATTATATAGCATTTAAATCCATAGATCTATAAACAAATGTTTATCTTCATTCAAATTTTATATTTATTTATTTACTTGTATAATTTACTATATTTAAAAAATTTACTGCATATATCTTTTATGGCAGTGTGGGAATAAATCACACAGTTGTTGCAGCCTAGATAAGTGCTCTATCATTGAGCAATGTAGTAAAGAGCAACCTATTTGAACAGAAAGAACATAACTATCAGGTGAAATCATTTCAATTTGCATCCTAATCTAGACTCCATTATCAACCAACTACTTCTCAGCCTTTCTGTGTTGTGAATTCTTGTCCATAAAATGGGTGTTAAAAGGAATACTGCCAAATTAGGATGCATCAATTAGAACCTTTGCAACTATTCAAAAATATTCCGCAATAATGGCTGAACATCTTTTAGATATTTAAGTTACGAATGTTAACACTATAATAAATACATTTCAAGTCAATATTAGTTCCATTATCTCTATTTTGTAAATATATTAAGGAATATAAATTTTGGAGTCTAAGATAATCTCTGCAAAACTTGAGACATATTCTGCTATAAACTTATGTTCCTGCTGCCCAAGCCTCCAGGGAACTTGGATTGTAGATATGACACAGCACTGAGCTTGAGATTTGGTTTTTCCTCACATTTTAATTCATCTAAAACTGAAATGCCATTACAATTCGTAGTGTACAACGATTGCCAACACTTAAAAGCAATTCTTAATACATAAGATAGCATGTCATTGTCCCATCCACATTGTCTATACTAAGTGAGATGTTATATATAATGTGATATATATTATATGTGTTATATACATTTTATATTATACATATATAATATTTCTAGTCTTTATACTGTTATTAACATAGTTATAAAATGTACTATTGAGAAAAACTGAAAAGTATCAACAACAAAATCTAAATGTACAGCAAACTTTGCTTTGATTTTTAAGGAATTTGAAGTCAAAGGAAATATGTATGGAACTTCAAGTCAAATAAGTAAGAATGGCTTGTTTTTGACAATAGTTAAATTCATAGAATACACCCAAATTAGATGTGTGCTATGCCTAATGTCAGTATCTAATATCAGTTTCACAAAAGAGATTTTGGACACTGTGCGCAACCTTAAGTAAAGCCAAAACTGGAAAAGCAAGATAGTTTGTTGATTTGTAAATCATGAAATTCCCAGCAAGTTCTATTCGCCTCTATCAGAAGTAAGTAAAGATGTCAGAAGTAACTTTCAGAGAACTTGGAGCTTTTCAGCCCAGAGTGTTATGAAAATGGTGTCTGGCCAAGGCCACACTGCATAAACCTTCAGATATATATAAATTAATGAGTGAAAAAACTTAAGAGAAATTTTGGAAATCTACTGAGATGGGAGAGTGATATCCCTAGGAAACTAGTGAGAAACAACAAGAAAATAAAAGAGGAGGAGGAGCACACCACCATCTATCAAGCTTAGATTACTTCTATTATTTCAGTGAGGAATATAAATGTTAGTACACACAGATAAAAAATTCATATTGAATGTTTTTGGATAATTTTATGTAGGATGAAGGCATTATGAGGAGCAATACTTGATCTCTGTAGTTTTTATATTTTATACAACATTGTGTTTATTGTGTAGATTGAAATTAAATCCCATTTCTTTATAGCTTGTTAGATTATTCTATTGTATATTCAATGTTCCATAAGAAAATGCTCATAGGAGGATTGCGGGGCGACAGTAAACCTGCTGGAGCTTTGGTCTTGTTGTTCTCCTGCTGCAGAAAAAGATCTGCACATCGGACCTTTGTGTGCTCACGGATACCAAGGAGACTGTAGTCCAGAAAGCACAGCTGGTCTCTCCTCACCCCTGTTGCCCACAACAGAGCTAGGAAAGGTAGGCTTCTCCCATCACCCGACTTCCTCAAGGCTCCTAATCCTTAGCTTCCAAGTGTCCTTACCGTTTGCTTTCATCCACATCATCCACATGAAAATTCTTCGCAAGGAGATGCAGCACCACTTTGAGCTTTCCCATACACACTGCTTCATGAAATTTGTTTTCAGGATCATAAGGTTGGCTGTACCTGTCCTCAGTTCTACAATGACAGCAGGACACGTTCTCCGTTTCACTGCTTGGGCCATCACAAAATCCCATGGGGGTTTTATGCTCCTTCTTAAAGCCGAAGAGCTTCCTCAGGGTGGAGAACATCGCTCTGACCACATTTCTATCAGCTCAACACTAAATGATTTTATGAAATGATGAACTTTTAACCACTGACCGTCTAACAGCCAGAGCCTAACTCTGTGACTCCCACAAGTGTGAGGCTATGGTTTGACCAGTCAAACAGAAACATCTGGTTATGGAGCAGCCGTTGCTAAGCAACACTGGTAAACAAAAGCATGCTAGTTCTTCCTCAGGCATAACTGACAGTTCATGAAGCAAATAGTGCTCACTGCGCATGTGCAAAGTCAGTGTGGCGGTCTCCTGGGCTTTAACTTGTGTATATCCTGCAAGATCTCCATCTCTTTATTTCTTTATTCTCCACAATAATCTTGTTTGGTGCTTATTTTCTTTGGGTGGTGTAATTACTCATTATGATATCTTTTCTTGGTTCTGTTGTTATTGATTTGCTTTTTTATTTCCTATTTTACTAAGAGGTCATGGATGGACTAGTTTTTGTAAGAAAATGGAACTTCTCTCTTGAAGCTTCTCTCTGGTGTTTTTGGTTCTGTGTTCTTTGAATTTTCAATGTACTGAAAAGCTGGAAAATTACAATTTTTGTGAGCTCAGGAGTGGTGGTACACACTTTAATTCCAGCCTTTGGCAGGAGGCAGAGACATGGATTTCTATGAGTTCTAGGTCACCCTGGTCAAGTGAGCCAGAGCTGCATATTGAGAACCTCCTTAAGAAACAGAAGTGAGGGGCCGGGCGGTGGTGGCCCACGCCTTTAATCCCAGCACTTGGGAGGCAGAGCCAGGCGGATCACTGTGAGTTCCAGGCCAGCCTGGGCTACCAAGTGAGCTCTAGGAAAGGCGCAAAGCTACGCAGAGAAACCCTGTCTCAAAAAACCAAAAAAAAAAATGAAAGAAACAGAAGTGAAAAAAAAATGTTTTTAATTTCACATGATTTCTATACTAAGTGGAGAAGTTTTTATCCAGCTATGCCTGTTGTGATTCTAAATGTATTCTGTGCAACTGTGTCTATTTATATCTCTTGATATGAAGAAATTTCTGCTATTGTTTCCTAGAACATGTTTTCTATACCCTGAATATCTCTATACTATCTATAGTTCCAGATATTTGGTTTTCTGAGGTATTTTTGAACAAAATGTCCTTCACAGGTTCAGATATTTGAACACTTGATCGCAGGTGGTGGTGCTAATAGGGGAGGATGTGAAACATCTGAGAGATGGAGCCATGACAGATGACATCTGTTCCTGGAGGCAGGCCTTGAATGTTCATAGTGTCTGCCTACTACGTTTGCTCTCTGTTTTCTGCCTGTGGTTGAGAGGGAATCTCTAAGCTTTCTTTTCTTGACACTATTTTTGCCATTTGTGGCTAAGTCTTTACACCATGATAGACTCCTATGTCTCTGGATCTGGAGGCACAAGTACACTCTTCGTTCTATAAGATGATTCTGGTTATGATATTTTATCAAAGAAACAAAATTAACAAATACAATCTCTGAATAACAGCATCCTAGAGATCTTGAAAGATGTGGTCATTTCTTTTAATATTTTAGCACCTAAATATAATAATACGCCCACCTTGATTTTCAGCCCTGATGTTCTTCTGCCTGATTCTCTCTACTGCTGATGCATTCTGCAGAATATCTATGCTTATTGTATAGAGATATCTATATGGAGATTGAAGTAGTTTTCAAATTCTTTGGCCTGAGATTCACATCCATAATATGTGTTCTTTTTCTTATGTATTCAGCTGTTTGTGTTCTCATTGACATAATAGATCTTTCATTTCTAATTTTTAAATTTTAACTATAATAATTATTTTTACAATATTTAAATTTATCTCTCTCTCTCTGCATGTGTGTATCTGCCTATGTGTGTGTGTGTATTTCTATATGGTATGTGTATGAAGGTCCTTGAGGTGGCTAGAATAAAGTGTTGTTTTCCCTGGAGTTGAAGTAACAGGCAGTTGTGCCCACTTGAACTACATTCAGGAACTAAACTTTAGTTCTAATGAAGACCACGAAAAGATTTAACCACTACACAATCTCTCTATTTCTGGAATTGTATGTTTTTAAATTCCAAATAATATATTGATTAATATATAAATCCTATCACTTCACCCTTTTCTTACCTTCCTGATGCCCTCCAATGTTTCCATCCTCCAAATTATCCTATGTCTTTCCCTTATCTCTCAAACTGAATGCCTCTCTTTAAATTATTAATGTTATATACATGCACACATACTCACACAGAGAAAGACATTAAAGCAACTGGCTGAGATCATTTCCTAATGCTTTTGTGTAGGTGAATAACCTTTTCATTATGCCTTCATCATTTGATATACATTATGGTCATTTCCATTTCCTAGCTATTGTGGAAAGGGCAGCAGTGAACATGACTGAGAAGGCATGGGTGAGGAGAAGGTATGAAAGGGAAGGACATTGGAAACACACTGACTAGAGCATGGAGAAGGAAGTGGAAAGTCTGGCTCTGTAGAGGTTGTGATTACTTTGTGTTGCATGATCAATTAGGGGACTTATCTCTGGAATAGACTAATTTTCCTCTTTCAGTACTCATTAACTGTCTATTGTTCTTTTTAAAATTATTTTTCAATCTTTAAAAATATTGATTCTTTAGAATCATATTATCTTATTAACATTTACAGTAGTATTGGTTTCAAAAATTCATACAAGATGTTTTATCACGCTTTTTCCTCAACTCATCCCAGATCCTTCTCTCTACCTTATGCACCAAAATCTATGTTTTCCTTTCTCTTTAAGTCTTTAAAAAATACCACAAGACAAATATCTAAACAAGCAAAAAATAAGACAAAAATAACAAATCACAACCCCCATCCCAACACATATAAAACAAAAGCAAAAAAAAAATAACAACAACAAATATACTCTGGAATTTATTTTGTATTGGCTAACTACACTTGGACTTTGAAATTTGGTATTCCCACTTACACTATATTAGAGACAATGGATTTTCCATTTCTGGCTGGTATAAATTACAGATTGCTTCTTTGTAAAGGATGGAAGCCTATGTCCATTTTCCCAACCCCACCCCCAATGCTGGAACTCCATTGTTGAACTTGAACCTGTGCAAGTTTTATGTGTTATGATACAGTCCTTTGGAATTAATTTGTGCATCAGTCCCCTAAGACATGGAAGAAACTGTTTCCACAATTTTTCATTTCATTTTGTTTGTTAACAGTTTTGTCATGGAAGAAGACATTCTCCTTTAAGTCACAAGATTCTCTATTATAATTGTAGGGAATATGAGAAATGAACAAGAAGCATGATCTCGGGAGATATTCATTCTGTGAGTAAGTAGTTACATTGGTCACATGCAGTTACCTGATGGGTGAAAAAAGAAACACTGTTCTTTTCCAAGACTGAAGTTTGTAAGATGATCATTTTACACTATAATGAAGAGATTGTAGTGAAAAGCACACACTATCTTATTTTAAAATCTCATGGCATTATGGACAAGAAATATGTTAGAAATTTTTTGAAATGGGGTACATAAAATGTTAGAAGGCACTTTCATCTAGTAATTGATGATCAAAGTGTAGTCTATTAGGAAATGTGGGGGAACAGAAGGCAGGGGGAGTGGGAGGAGTGATGAGAGAGGACCTGAAATTGGTATATAAAATAAATATTTTTTTAAAGTTGGAAGACACTTTCATTTAGTAATTACTAATTAAAGAATAGTCTATGAGGCATGGTTCATACAGAAGAAGTAGATCCTATTTTGTAAGCACATCTTCACTCTGTACAATATTGACATACTGACAAAGTTATGCAAAATGCATATCAGAGCATTTAGATTATGTAGTTGGGTGAAAAAGTGGCTAATTCCTCCAATCTACAATGAAAGTTTATATCATCCATATTTCTTATACAACAAGCAAATTCTGTTTTACAAGTTCATATTGCCTCTGACTCAGTATAGATATGTAAGTGTTATGGACAAGATCTTAGGTGCACTCCTGTTTTTCCATTATACATAAGAAAGTAAGTAAGAACTGTACATTCAATTTGAGAAACATGTATTTGAAAATTGCTTATCTAGAACAAAGATCTTTTTTGTATTCCTATTTATTTATTTATTTATTTATTAAATTACACTCATGATATTAATCACATTGTGGTATTCATAGATTACATTCACAGTATTCATTCAATTATATATATATACATATATATGTACACATATATACATACATACATATATATATATATATATATATATAAAATTTTAAATATTGAATGTCATTTCTTGAAGGGGGTAGGAGGTCTTAAATACAGGCTTACAGCACAATGGGAGGACCTCGGAGAGCAGAAGTTCGCTACTGATGCTTTACAATCTTGCATCTAAGCTGTTAACGCCCATTATTCAGGATACACAGACAAAGAACTTCCCTTAAGCATTCAGGAGGGTGGAACCTGGCAGAGAATTAGCATTGGGAGGATGACAAGGTCAAGGTCTGCAAGCAAGGCAACAGTTACCCAAAATGGGGGCCAGGGCCCTGCAGGTCCCCCTTTTATTAAAACATGAGCTTCTGACTTGTGTTGAGAGGGATGTCAGCAGATCACCTTACCCGTCATGGAGATGCCTGCCCAGGCCACACAGGTGCTCTGTCTTAGGTTGGTGAGTGCCCCCCAGGCATTACCTGTCTCTGAATACTCATTATCATTCTGGCTCAATTGTGTGTGAGCTGCATGGTTAATTGCTGCCAAAGATCTCAAAGTGGCACTGGGCTTGCAATCTGTGTGTTTGATACAGAAAAGACCAACAGAGGTCCTATCTCACCCATAGACAGTAGGCTAAAGGCAACTGAGCCATTCCCTTCCTTAATGAGCCATACTGTACGTTGGAGTCCTTGTAAGAAGATAGTATCCTAAAAGCAACTGGAACTTGAGTTTATAATTTTATAAGTTTATAATTTTCAAAGCCAATCGAAATGTATATAACTACTGAATTAAATTTACCATGCCCAATAGAATGAAAGATTAACTAACTGTGGTAGCTACTTTTGTTGCCAGGGTCTCCACTGTGCTAGCTGTAGTAAGCAATTATGAAATGGTAATTCCAGGAACAGTAGCAGTGGTGTGCACCATTGTTATACCAGCAATAGCGGCAGCAGCAATGTCAAATTCTCTTCTGGATTGTGTGGACATCCACTGGCATGGATACAACTCCAGGAACACAAACTGCCAAGGCACATTTTTCTTGATCCCAGCATGACTTTGGCTGGCAGCTCTTCTGGGGATTCCAATCTCATGGCTACAGTTCCTAGGCTTACATTAATGCTTGCCAAAGCTGGCCATATTGGGTTCCCAATCTCCACTGGCATCAGAAGGGCAGATTTTTTTCATGATAACCCATTAGGTCTCTGTCATGTTGGGCTTCAGCAGCAGCCACAGGGCGCATTCAGTGCTCAGGAATCTAAAGAGGAACCTCATTGTCCTGAGGAAAGACATAAACCAAACTCTGGAGCCACACCAACACTAGATCGGGTCTCCTCCACATGCTAGTAGAAAGATCCTTCCATCGCTCCAGAGGGTGATTTGCAACAGGATACCTCCAGTGCTAATCTGCATCGGATCCTCCAGCAGAATCCACCGATAAACTCCAATAGAATCCACGGATAAAAAAAATTAAAATATATAAAACAAGAGAAAAAATAGAATGTGGAGAGGAATGATGAGTCCCTAGTTCTCTTTTTTTTAACTTTAGTAAAATGTTTGGTTTTTTGTTTGTTTGTTTGTTTGTTTGTTTGTCTGTTTAATATTTCAAATTTTTCTATTTTTATTTATTTTTTATTGTTTAAAATTTATTTATTTATTTATTTATTTTTCTATTATTGTCTTGATAGAGTATGTATTCTTATCTTAATAGTGAGATGTTTCATTGAGGCTTGCTCAGTAATTGAGTAAAACCGAAATGTATTATAAGCCACAGTCATCCTAGGGACCTCCATGGTTCTGTGGGTTGTACTCTGATTGTTCTTTATTTTATATCTGGAATCCACTTATGAGTGAGTAGATACCATGACTGTCTTTCTGGGTTTGGGTTACCTCACTCAGGATGATTTTTTTCTAGTTCCATCCATTTGCCTGCAAATTTCATGCTTTCATTGTTTTTCTCTGCTGACTAGTACTCCATTGTGTAAATGTACCACATTTTTTTTTCATCCATTCTTCCATTGACAGGCATCTAGGTTGTCTCCAGGTTCTGGCTATTACAAATAGTGCTGCTATGAACATAGCTGAGCATGTATCTTTATGGTATGAATCAGCATTTCTTGGGTATATGCCCAAGAGTGGGATGGCTGGGTCTTGAGGTAGCTCAATTCCTAATTTTCTGAGAAACCGCCATACTGATTTCCACAGTGGTTGTACAAGCTTACATTCCCACCAACAGTGAAGGAGTGTTCCCTTTGCTCCACATCCTCTCCAACATTGACTGTCATTGGTGTTTTTGATCTTAGCCATTCTGACAGGTGTAAAGTGGTATCTCAGAGTCGTTTTGATTTGCATTTCTCTGATGATTAAGGATGTTGAACATTTCTTTAAATGTCTTTCAGTCATTTGTGATTCTTGTTTTGTGAATTCTCTGTTTAGCTCTTTAGCCCATTTTTTAATTGGACTGTTTAGTATTTTGATGTCTAGTTTCTTGAGTTCTTAATATACTGTGGAGATCAATCCTCTGTCAGATGTGGGGTTGGTGAAGATCTTTTCCCATTCTGTTGGCTATCTTTTTGTCTTATTGACTATGTCTTTTGCCCTGCAAAAGCTTCTCAATTTTGAGAGGTCCCATTTATTAATTGTTGTGCTCAGGGTCTGTGCTGTTGGTGTTTTATTTAGGAAATGGTCTCCGGTGCCAATGCGTTCAAGAGTACTTCCTATTTTCTTTTCTATTAAGTTTAGTGTAACTGGATTTATGTTCAGGTCTTTGATCCACTTGGACTTGAGTTTTGTGCATGGTGACAGATATGGATCTATTTGTAATCTTTTACATATTGACATCCAGTTATGCCAGCACCATTTGTTGAAGATACTTTTTTTTTTTCCATTGTAAAGTTTTGGCTCCTTTGTCAAAAACCAGGTGTTCATATGTGCATGGATTAATGTCAGGATCTTCATTTCGATTCCATTGGTCCATATGTCGGTTTTTATACCAGTACCAAGCTGTTTTTATTACTATAGCTCTATAGTAGAGTTTGAGGTCCGGGATGGTGATGCCTCCAAAGGTTGCTTTATCGTATAGGATTCTTTTAGCTACCCTGGGTCTTTTGTTTTTCCATATTAAGTTGAGTATTTTTCTTTCCAAGTCTGTGAAGAATTGTGTTGGGATTTTGATGGGGATTGCATTGGATCTGTAGATTGCTTTTGGTAAGATTGCCATTTTTACTATGTTAATCCTACCTATCCAAGAGCATGGGAGATCCTTCCATTTTCTGATATCTTCTTCAATTTCTTTCGAGATTTAAAGTTCTTATCAAAAAGGTCATTCACTTGTTTAGTTAGTGTTATCCCAAGGTATTTTATATTATTTGTGGCTATTGTAAGAGTGATGTTTCTCTGACTTCATTCTCAGCCCTCTTTTCATTGTGTATAGGAGAGCTACTGATTTTTTTGAGTTGATTTTATATCCTGCCACTTTACTGAAGGAGTTTATCAGCTGTAGGAGTTCCCTGGTAGAGTTTTTGGGGTCACTTATGTATACTAACATATCATCTGCAAATAGTGAATGTTTGACTTCTTCATTTCCAATTTGTATCCCTTTGATCTCCTTTAGTTGTCTTATTGCTCTAGCTAGAACTTCTAGTACTATATTGAATAAATATGGGGAGAGTGGACAGCCTTGTCTTGTTCCTGAATTTAGTGGTATCACTTTGAGTTTCTCTCCGTTTAATTTGATGTTTGCTGTTGGCTTGCCATAAATTGCCTTTATTATATTTAGAAATGTTCCTTGTATTCCTGATCTTTCTAAGACCTTTATCATGAAGGGGTGTTGGATTTTGTCAAAGGCTTTTTCAGCATCTAATGAGATGATCATGTGTTTTTTTTTTCTTTCAGTTTGTTTATATGGTGTATTACATTGACAGATTTTTGTATGTTGAACCATCCTTGCATCCCTGGGATGAATCCTACTTGGTTGTGATGGATAATTTTTTGAGGTATTCTTGGATTTGGTTTGCCAATATTTTGTTGAGTATTTTTGCATCAATGTTCATGAGGGAGATTGGTCTGTAGTTCACTTTCTCTGTTGCATCTTTGTGTGGTTTGGGTATCAGGGTAATTGTAGCCTCATAAAAAGAGTTTGGTAGTGTTCCTTCTGTTTCTATTGTGTGGAACACTTTGAAGAGTATTGGTATTAGTTCTTTGAAAGTCTGGTAGAATTCTGCACTAAAACCATCTGGTCCTGGGCTTTTTTTTGGTTGGGAGACTTTTGATGACTGTTTCTATTTCTTTAGGGGTTATTGGTCTATTTAAATGGTTTATCTGGTCTTGATTTAATGTTGGTATGTGGTATTTATCCAGAAAATTGTCCATTTCTTGCTGGTTTTTCATTTTTGTGGAGTACAGGTTTTTGAAGTATGATCTGATGATTCTCTGGATTTCCTCGTTGTCTGTTGTTATGTCTCCCTTTTCATTTCTGATTTTGTTAATTTGGGTGCTCTCTCTTTGCCTTTTGGTTAATTTGGCTAGGGGTTTGTCTATCTTGTTGATTTTTTCAAAGAACCAACTCTTTGTTTCATTGATTTTTTGTATTGTTCTCTTGTTTTCTATTTCGTTGATTTCAGCTCTCGATTTGATTATTTCCTGGCACCTATTTCTCCTGGGTGAGTTTGTTTCTTTTTGTTCTAGAGCTTTCAGTTGTGCTGTTAATTCATTGGTATGGGATTGCTCCATCTTCTATATGTATTCATAGCATTTAGAGCTATAAATTTTCCTCTTAGCACTGCTTTCATAGTGTCCCATAAGTTTGGGTATGTTGTACTTTAATTTTCATTGAATTCTAGGAAATTTTTAATTTCTTTCTTTATTTTTTCCTTGATCCATTGATGTTTCAGGTGGGCATTATTCAGTTTCCATGAGTTAGTGGGTTTTCTATAATTTTTGTTGTTGTTGAGGTCTAACTTTAAGGCATGGTGGTCTGATAAGATACAGGAGGTTATTCCAAATTTTTTGTATCTGTTGAGATTTGCTTTGTGGCCAAGCATGTGGTCAATTTTTGAGAAGGTTCCATAGGGTGCTGAAGAAGGTATATTCTTTTGTGTTAGGATGGAATATTCTGTAGATATCTATTAAGTCCATTTGAGTCATAACATCTGTTAGGTTCTTTATTTCTTTGTTAAGTTTCAGTCTGGTAGATCTGTCTTTTGGTGAGAGTGGTGTGTTAAAATCTCCCACTACTAATGTGTGGGGTTTGATGTGCGTTTTAAACTTTAGTAGTGTTTCTTTTATGAATGTGGGTGCTTTTGTATTTGGAGCATAAATGTTTAGAATCAAGACTTCATCTTGGTGGATTTTTCCTATGATAAATATGTAATGTCCATCCTGATCTCTTTTGATTGATTTTAGTTTGAAGTCTATTTTATTAGATATTAGGATAGCTACACCAGCTTGTTTCTTAGGTCCATTTGCTTGGAAAGCCTTTTCCCAGCCCTTTACTCAGAGGTAGTGTCTGTCTTTGAAGTTAAGGTGTGTTTCTTGTATGCAGCAGATAGATGGGTCCTGTTTTCTTATCCATTCTGTTAGCCTGTGTGTTTTTATAGGTGAGTTGAGACCATTGATATTGATGGATATTAATGACCAGTGATTGTTGATTCCTGTTATTTTTTGTGGTTGTGTTGTGTTGTCCTTCTTTGGTGTATGTTGGTGTGGGATTTTCTATTGCTTGATTTTTCATGGATGTGTTTGGCTTCTTTGGGTTGGATTTTCCCTTCTAGTGCTTTCTGTAGGGCTGGGTTTGTGGACAGGTATTGATTAAATCTGGTTTTATCCTGGAATATTTTGTTTACTCCGCCTATGGTGATTGAGAGTTTTGCTGGGTATAATAGTCTGGGTTGGCATCCGTGGTCTCTTAGTGTCTGTATCAGATTTGTCCATGACCTTCTAGCTTTCAAAGTCTCTATTGAGAAGTCTGGTGTTATTCTGATGGGTTTGCCTTTATATGTTACTTGGTCTTTTTCCTTTGCAGCTCTTAATATTTTTCTTTGTTCTGTGTGTTTATTGTTTTGATTATTATGTGGCAAGGGGACATATTTTTGGATCCAGCCTATTTGTTGTTCTGTAAGCTTCTTGTATCTTCATAGGTATTTCTTTCTTTAGGTTAGGAAAGTTTTCTTCTATGATTTTGTTGAATATATTTTCTGTGCCTTTGAGTTGGTATTCTTCTCCTTCTTCTGTCCCTATTATTCTTAGGTTTGGTCTTTTCATGGTGTCCCAAATTTCTTGGACGTTTTGTGTTATGATTTTTTTGTCTTTAGTTTTTTCTTTGACTGACGAATCTATTTTCTGTATTGTGTCTTCAGTGTCAGAGATTCTCTGTTCCATCTCTTGCAATTGGTTGGTTATTCTTGTTTCTGTAGTTCCTGTTCGTTTAGTCAGGATTTCTATTTCCAGCATTCCCTCAGCATGTGTTTTCTTTCTTGTCTCAAATTCATTTTTCAGGTCTTGAAATGTTTCTTTCATCTGTTTAATTGCTTTTTCTTGGCTTTCTTTGATTTCTTCCCATTTTTTGTTCGTTTTTTTTTCTTCCATTTCTTTAAGGGAGTTTTTTATTTCCTCTTTAAGGGAATTTTTATTTCCTCTTTAAGGGCCTCTATCATCTTCTTAAAGTCATTTTTAGGATTGATTTCTTCTGTTTCTTCTGTCTTGGTATGTTCAGGTCTTGCAGGTATAGAATCACTAGGTTCTGATGTTGCCATATAGATCTTTATGTTGTTGCCTGTATTTTTGCACTGGCATCTACTCATCTCTTCCTCTGCTCGGTGCAGGTGGTGTCTGTGTCTGAGAGTGCCTCCCTTGTTCTAATTTTTAGTCTTGGTTCACTAGGAGTTCTTGGTTAAATTGGTGCTATTGGGCTGTTTCTTCAGGAGCAGCTGATCTCAGTCAGTGAAGTATATACTTATGATTCTGATTATCTGGTTTGGTGGCTGGGCAGCACCTTCTTCTGTGTTCCCAGGTCACGTTTTGTTCATTCGTCAACTCCTCAGCTGATCTTGTTTCTTCAGACTTCAAACTGTAGGGATCTGAATCCTTTCCCAGATGGCTTTCAGCTGAGTGGGGTGGTTTCACCAACACCTCCAAGTTGTTGGGTTTCGTAAGATCAGCAGCTGGGCCCTGCATTGGCCTCAGACAGAGTGTTCAGATTCGTTCGGTTCCAACTCACAGAGATAGCTTCTTCCCTGGGTGTTGGGATTAAAGGCGTCCCTGTTCAAAGCTCTTGATTAAGAGCTTGTTTTCACTAGTTATTCAGCGGGTAATAGCTCAGTTTCTGGTCTTTATTGCAACTGTGTTTCGGCCGCCTCCTGCTGGGCCTGCCTGCCTCCACACCAGGCTTGTCTGCCTCTGGCAGGCCTGTCTGCCTCTGGGGGGCCTATCTACTTCTGCGGGCCGCTGCCGCCGCCACCGCCGCCGGGCCTACCTGCCTCTGCCAACCACCACCGGGCCTGTTTTTCTCTGCTGGCTGCCACCGTGCCTGTCTACCTCTATGGGCCGCCACTGCCAGGCCTGTCTGTCTCTGCCGGCTGCCGTCGGGACTGTTTGTCTCTGCCTGTTGCCTCTGCCGCGCCTTTCTACCTCTGCGGGTGAACAAAGATCTTTTTTACAAGCACATACTACCCATACATGATTATCAACCAAATTCCATGATGCAAGAAGACTTAGAGACTGTAGGCTCTCTGTAATTTCTGTAGTTGTGGAAATCTAACTTTAAGCCATGGTGGTCCGATAGAATGCAGGAGGTTACTCCAATTGTTTTTTATCTGTTGAGATTTGCTTTGCGACTGAGTATGTGGTCAATTTTAGACAAGGTTCCATGAGGTGCTGAGAAGAAGGTATATTCTTTTTTGTTGGGGTGGAATGTTCTGTAGATATCTATTAAGTCCATTTGAGTCATAACATTGTTAGGTCCTTTATTTCTCTGTCAAGTTTCAATCTGGCAGATCTGTCCAGTGGTGAGAGTAGGGTGTTGAAGTCTCCCACTATTAAAATGTGGGGTTTTATGTGTAATTTAAGCTATAGTAATGTTTCTTTTACATATGTGGGTGCCCTTGTGTTTGGGGCATGAATTTTCAGAATTGAAACTTCGTCTTGGTGGATCTTTCCTGTGATGAGCATGTAAAGTCCTTCTCATTCTCTTTTGATTGATTTTAGTTTGAAGTCTATTTTATTAGATATTAGGACAGCTATACCAGATTGCTTCTTAAGTCCATTTCATTGGAAAGTCTTATCCCAGCCTTTTACTCTGAGGTATTGTCTGTCTTTGAAGTTGAGGTGTGATTCTTGTCTGCAGGAGAAGGATGGGTCCTGATTTCGTATCCATTCTGTTAGGCTGTGATTTTTATAGGTGAATTAAGTTCATTGATATTAAGGGATATTAATGACCAGTGATTGTTAATTCCTGTTATCTTTTGGTGGTAGTGTGTGTGTGTGTATTTATCATTTTTGGGATTTACTGCCACAGGTTTTTTTATTGCCTGTATTTTCTTGGATTTATCTGACTTTCTTGGGTTGGAATTTTCCTTCTAGTGCTTTCTGTAGGGCTGGATTTGTGGATAGGTATAATTTAAATCTAGTTTTGTCTTGGAATGTCTTGTTCACTCCGTCTATGGTGACTGAAAGTTTAGCTGGGTATAGTAGTCTAGGATGGCATCCATGGTCTCTTAGTGTCTGCATTACGTCTGTCTATGACCTTCTGGCTTTCAAAGTCTCCATTGAGAAATTGGGTGTTATTCTGATGGGTCTGCCTTTATAAGTCTATTGGTGTTTTTCCTTTGCAGCTCTTAATATTTTTTCTTTATTATGTATGTTTAATGTTTTAACTATTATGTGATGAGAGAACTTTTGTGGTTGAGTCTATTTCATGTTCTATAAGCTTCTTGTACCTTCATAGGCATATCTTTCTTTAGGTTGAGAAAGTTTTCTTCTATAATTTTGTTGAATATATTTTCTGTGACTTTGAGTTGGAATCCTTCTACTTCTTCTATCCCTATTATTCTTAGATTTGGTCATTTTATGGTGTCCCAGATTTCCTGGATGTTCTGTGTTAAAATTTTGCTGGATTTAACATTTTCTTTGACGATGAAACTATTTCTTCTATTGTATCCTCAATGCCTGAAATTCTCCTTCCATTTCTTGTATTCTGTTGGTTATGCTTGCCTCTGTAGTTTCTGTTCATTTACTCAGATTTTCCCTTTTCTAAATTCCCTCAATTTGTCCTTTCTTTACTGTTTCTATTTCAATTTTCAGGTCTTGAACGGTTTCCTTCACCTGTTTGTTTTTTTCTTGGGTTTCTTGACCTTATTTAAGAGACTTTTTTGATTTCTTCCAATTTTTGTTTGTCTTTTCCTCCATTTCTTTATGTGAATTTTTCATTTCCTCTTTTAGACCCTCTATCATCTTCATAAAGTTGTTTTCAAGGTCATTTTCTCCTGGTTCATCTGCTTTGTGATGTTCATGTCTTGCTGCTGTAGTATCTTTAGGTTCTGGTGGTACCACATTGCTCTTTATGTGGTTTAAAGTGTTCTTATACTTCCTTCTATCCATTTCTCCCTTTAATCTGAAGAGGTGGGGCTACAGGTCACTCTTTTTCCAATTGGTGGAACCTCTGGCTCCTGTGGTTGTTATTCTTCCTTATTGGTCCAGAAGGGGGTTTATAGCTCTGTTGGTCACTGTTCCCAATAGGTGCAGGGTAGGCCTATGGCTCCCGAGGTCACTGGTGCCTCAGGGGATGGTTGCTTTGTTGAGGAGGCAGGGGAAGAAGCTACTGCTCAGTCTCTGGGGCTGCACTGGTTGGACGAGGGGAGGGGCACAGTATGTACCCCTGGGGCTGAGGAACTACAGATCTGGTCTGCCCAGTCCAGAGATCAGGGCCTTACCTGTTCCAAATTGGTACAGGGTGGGCATATGGTTCTGATGATCACTGGTGTGGCAGGGGATGGTTTGATGAGGGGGCATGGGTAGAAGCTCAATATTTATTGATTTATGTACTGTGTTCTCTCCTTACATTCTGGGATGAAGCCAATTTGGTGACAACATGTGATCATTTTGATGTGATCTTAAAATTAGTTTGCCATAATCTTTGTTTCCCTTCATACTTCCTAAAAGTGACTTTCTTTTTAATGAAAATTTCCCCTCATACTATATCCTGGTCATTGTTTCCCCTCCCTCATCTCCACACAGATCCTCTGCATTCCCCTACCCACCTAACAACATGCTTTCATTCTTCTTCTTTATAAATGCATCAGGCAAATAAAAAATCTTACTAGAATAGAAAACTGAGAAAAAACAAAGAAAATGCATGAGAAAAACACACACTCAGAGAGACACACACTTGCACACTCACAAACTCATAAAAACATAATTGGAAACCATAATATTTAAGCAAAAGACACATATAGAAAACGATGTGAAAATATTATTAAACATGGCATCTCCAAAATGCAACTGAGTTCATTTTTGTGTGGGCCATCTACTGGTGGACATGGGGGCTGCCCTTTATGTGCTTTGTATACCCTTAACACTCCACTGGAGAAAACTGATCTTATCCTTGCAAGAAGATGTTAGTTGCTGAAAGCTTCTGAGTCAAAGAAGAGAACTTCTTTCTGGTTCCCCTGTCAGCACTGGGATACCATCTAGCTGGCACCTCAGCAAGTCATAAGCATTCTGCTTCAGTATGTATGAGGTCATATGTCCATCAGTCTTGCAGTGTCTGAGACACTATTTCCTTGAAGTCTTCCATCCTCCCTGACTAATATAATCCTTCTGCCTCCTCTTTTGCATATTCCACTGACCCCTAATGGAAGAGATATGATGAGGACAACCCATTTAGGATTGAGTGTTCCAAGGTCTCTCAATTGTCCTGTTGCTAGACTTTGTATTTATTACCATATACAACATGAGGAAGATTCTTAAGGATGAGTGAGTAAGACACTGCTCTAAGAGTACAGCAGAATGTCCTTAGAGTCATTTTATCACTACAAACCTTTAGCAGAAGGTTTTGTCCTAGGTCCATGGCCTATCCTGCCAGTGGTCATAGTCATGTCAGACAAACAACAGATAGCAATTGAAGTGCAGGTGTTATCCCATGAGAAGAAACACTCTCTGATGGGAAACCTCATTAGGCAAAGCCACAAGGCTAAAGACTTCAGAATGGTTTTTGCTTATGCTGTGGTTTTAGATTGTTGCTGTTATGTGGTCTTCTCTGGTATCTGATATGATGTATTTATATGTGGGGGGTTTCCCACTACCTATATTGTGCTTTGTCTATCTCACGACTACATCTTGATCTGTGGGCACTTATTTCTGTAATTGTCAGAAAGATGACTGTTTTAAATCATAGCTCAGGTTGGCATAGGAAATCATTGAATTTCCCCAGCTGCCAGGATAGCTGTACACTATTAGTTGATATAAATCTTCAAAGTAGCTTTAGATTAGACCAGGTGCCTTGCCAGTGGTTTTTAAGATAAATCATTCTCAGTAAAAGCAATCCAGTTCAGAAGGACATTATAGCCAACTCTCTGATTTGTTGAACCAGGGTTAAAGGTGCAAAGCAACCTAATTCCTACATGAGTATCTCTTGCTAGGTCTGGCTAATAACATAGGACCATGATTAACTCTTTGAACAAATTCCTAATCTGTTTTATGATACAGATATGTAACCTGAAGACTCAAACTTCAGCCATCTAACTGTTTTTTTGTGTTGTGTTCTGAAGTTTGTGCCTGACAGGGTGCAATTAATCGAGGTCTAGAGACAAAAACAGCTTTTATTCAGCTACATCATGGGGTAAGAATTTCCAACTGGCCAGGGCTACAGAGAATAATCTGACTTCATAGACTTGAGAAAGAGTTGCAAGGTTCCTTTTTATGATCTACAATTACACACAAGACAGAAAAACATTTTTGAAGGTTTAAAATGCCTTTAGTGTCACTGTGTCCTGGAAAGTGCCAAGTGGGCTCATAGTAAGAGATTCAAGGTAATCTTGAGTTCCAACCAAAGCATTTATGACACAGCGCTCTCTCTCTCTCTCTCTCTCTCTCTCTCTCTCTCTCTCTCTCTCTATCTATCTATCTATCTATCTATCTATCTATCTCTCAACACTCCAAATCTGAGAAAGCCCAACATCAACTCCAGCTAGACAGTTACATAACTCCCACTCCCATCTTTAATGAAAAAAAAATGTGCTACATCATCATTTTGGATGGTGGGGAAATGTTGGGAAAACTGATCTAAGACAAGATTTCTGGAACCTGCTGAAAGTACCTTGGATAATTAAATTGTTTTTTTTTTTCTTTATTTCAATTCCTGTCTTCTGGGAGTTTTCTATTGTTTGGTTATTTTTGAACTTTCTATATTTGTGTTCTTTCTTATAAATGTGTTATGGAAATATGTTCTCCAAGGATGAAACTTGTTTTTATATTCCCTCGATTAAATTATACACAGAGAATATTTTAGAAAACTTTAAGTTACCAATGTTTATGTTCCATGAGTCAACCTTTTTGTTGCCTCTGAGACTGTATCAACTAATTTGATCCATTTTGAGTATATGTGCAAGATGATTGTGAAGGTTCACAGTTTTATGTGGGTGCATCTTCCATCAACACTTTTTGAAACCAATTGTTCTGTGATCCATATATTATTTACCTTAGTCAGAAACAGACTGTGGTATTATTTGTGGTCTCTATCCCCAGATTTTCCATTCGGAATTATAGCTATGTGTCTGCTCTTTCACTTACATCATTGTCTTTGGTCTTGTAGGGAAAGCATTGAGTTTCTAATCACTGCGGGTGGTATTAGCTGTTGATTTTACGTAACTGGAGTTTCTGTGTTTACATATATGTCCATTTTATTTTTCAGGTGTTGATATGATGTATGGAAAGAATCACCATTTTAAAGTGTTGAATCAGCCTTGTACTTTTGATGTAAGCCTCACTGGATTATGTTATATTAGCATTTCTTTTAAATTATGCTGGGTTTTATTTGCTATAATTTGTTAAGGAATTTTGCGTTATATTCACCTAGGAATACCTGTCTTCTCTTGCTAACTCTATTTGGCTTTCATATTGCATAAATGATAGATTCATAAAATAAATTTGCAATAGTTTCATCTTCCCATTTTCTCGAAAAACAATGTGTGAAATTTGCATGTTGTGCATTACTTGACCAGGATTGAAGTGACAGTATTTGAAGACATTGCATCAGGTTACAGCATAGATTTTCATTTTGATGAAATCCTTACTTTGAAAATAAAGTCCTCTCCAAAGGTTTTCATCTGAATGAGAGTGGTGACCCATCTTCAAAGTCCACTGAAATCAAATGGAAATCTAGAAAGAATTTGACAAAAACGCTCAAGTCAAACACAGAATGAAACTAGCAGGAACAGGCAGCACGAAGAGCCAGAGAGGTACTTCACCAGGCTTTCTGACCGTTCTGATGAAGGTGCAGATGAGTTTAGAGAGGTCATCAAAGATGACATTTGGCCAAATCCCTTGCAGTACTATTTGTTTCCTGATATGGATGATGATGAAGGAGATGATGGTGGTGGTGGTGGTGGTGGTGGTGGTGGTGGTGGTGGTGGTGGTGGTGGTTGTGAAGAAAAAGACTTGCAAAATAATGATGCAGAAGGGGGTGAGGATGAAGGCAAAGAAGATGGTGATGAAGGGGAGGAAAGAGAGGAGGACGAAAGCTTTATCATTTGGGGCAGGAATCCTAAAGGCATATAAGGATGCTATTTAGAGTATTTTATAGGCTCCCATGAGTGGATCAGTGTGTAAACACTTGAGATTTGGGACCAAGGCACTGCCTTCATCTGCCAAATACTAATAAACCATTGAAAGATAATTCTTAACCTGTTATTGGACCTAACTGGATACTGAAATATTGATAAGGAGGCACCAGTACTGAAAACACAGATAAGTTGCAGGAGGAAGTTAGCCCACTCCTTATAATTCCTACTGCTACGGAGCCTTCTTGGGCCTAAATGTGTCTATGGCCTATGACTTCATGACTAAGGAAGAGAAGACTAGGGTCATATTTGTAGATAGTTCTGAATTCTGTCACTCATAAGTGGACAGTGGAAACAGGTCTTGAATATCTGTGAATGGCAATAGTGACTGAACATCTTTACAGTTGGGAGAAGTTTGTGCAGTGCACATAGATGTGAATTTTGTTTCTAAGTAACAAATTTTTAGCTAGATGATTACATACTGATTCATGAGCTGCAGCCAATGATTTGGCTTAATGGTTAAGAACTTCCAAGGTGTGCGATTGGTAAATTGGTCAGAAAGACATTCAGAGAAGGAGTGTACTTGGTGATCTTGTAGAGACATGACAGCCAGCCCTAACCTGATGGCACTGTATTATTGCATGCCCAGAAATAAACTGCTCTATCCCAGCCATTACAGACACTTCCTCCAGAGTGCTTAGACCTGTGTAACCATTTATACATAATTAATTCCCTGTGTGATGGCTAAAGAAACTTAATATGGTACCAGGCATCCCTTAAGGGGCATTGACCCCTTGCCCTGAAATGCCTGTGAGATCCTAGCAGTCTGCAGGTGAGAGAAGAATAGGATAATGGTGATCCTGCTGTGAGGTATTTACCTACTTGTTTTCTGTTGTTGTAAACTCCTCTATTGTTAGAGTACTGGGATGAAGTGGTGTATTTATTGCTTTGTAATGGGAAAGAGAAACAACAGAGGGGAGTAAAACAACTTTCTCATCCCGCCGTGGATTCCATAGAACATTGTAATGTACACCTTTGATATCCAACTTCGTAAACCATTCCTTTAGCTCACTCAGCATTGTTTGGCTCAAAGGCTGCTATCCTTCTGCTAGCAGTAAGAATGAATTCATTTAATCTGAATTTGAATTGAGTCTTAGTCTTTGTTCTTTCCCCAGTGGATTCAAACAATATAACAATCTCTCTAGATGGAAGATACTGGGTTTGAAATGAATTCTTATCAAAAAGTTATCTCAGGTAGAGGGAATTTCAACAGTCAGCATATATGACGTCTCATTCGGTGGATTTTCTGGCCATCATTGTCATTTCCGGAATTGTCACTGAAGAATCAGCCTGCCTCCATTTTAGGCTTAAAAGCCATCTTACAGTAAGGACAAACGAAGTTCATTTCTGTTTCTGATTAAACTTCTCTTTCTTAAGGAGTGGGCTCTGCCCCACCTGTAACCTTAACTACAAATGCTTCTGTACTACCTGTTCCAGGAATAGCATTCATGTCTTTGTTTAAAAAGTTAATAACCATTTTGCAACCCTACCTTTGTTTCTAAAGGGTTGTTATGGCTACATTATTGTGACTACCTGTTGTTATGCCCACCTTGCAACCATCTCTTTGTCTCTGGAGGGACTTAGGACTAACTTCTTATGGTTATATTCTGCTCCTGTGACCCTGGCTATCTTCCCACCAAACCTTCCATTTACAAACCCCCTACTCCTAAGCTTCATAAAAAACTTGTCTTCCTCCCCTCGAATGATAACCTTTCAAATCCCACCTTAGGGGGAGGCAGCCTGTGTACATGAATGAAAAAAATTGCTTTAATTAATTGTTTTCTTGAATTAATTTGGCCATGATGCCTTGAGTTGGTGGTCTTTCTCTTCCCATCTTTCAAATTAACACCATCTGGGACCATGGGTTCATCGATGAACTGGTCATATTGTCTGTGGTGGAATTTATGCATGAGGTAAAAAACATGGACTTTCATTCACCAACACTTAACTGAACATGGTTGTTGCTTAATGTCAAATCCTTCTGTAGCAGAGACCAGTACTAAATCCATAATGTGACATCATTCCTTGGGTAACCAGCCAATGAACAGGTCTCAGATCAAATACCTTGGACCACTTATATCTTGGAAAAGTCAATATTGTGGAATTACTCACTGGGATATACACATTTATTGTGGGTATTGATTTGGCTTCCCTATATATAAATCTTCTACTAAAACTGTGATACATGGGCCTACAGGCTGATGCCTTATGTACCATTATGGTATTCTGGACAATATTATTTCTAGTCTAGAAAGTCAGGTCCAAGGAAGTGTAGTGGTTGGCACTGTGCTCACGAAAGTCCCATGATTACCCCTGTTCCTCACTGTCCTAAACCACCTGACTTAATAAAACTGCAGATTGTCCCTAATAAAGCCATAGAGATTACCATGGAGGGGCCCAGGCTGGCTGTCCAGGTAAGAGTTAAATCTCTGTCCTTTTTCCTGAGAAGGAAGCCATTAGATTTATCCTTCCTTATCAAATTTATTCTTCTAGGTTCCCTGTGATGGAGTTGATGACAGACATTGTAGCAGCAGCAAACCAACCTCAGTCAGTTCCCCTCCTCCCCCAAGACTGCAGCTTCCTGGTCATCCATTTCATTTGTAAAAACCAAGCCTTGCTTTTCTCAGAGCTACTAGGATTCCTGCTGAGCAACACAAACTCACAGACAGGTTTACCTTGCTGATGGGCTTCATGCTGGGAAAGGCTGATTCGCAAAACAGGTTTCAATGTAAATAATCTGCTTTTTAGTCTTCCTTTACTTAAAGAACTTGCTTTTTTGTTTCTGGTTTTTCCAGACAGGGTTTCTCTGTGTTGTTTTGGTACCTGTCCTGGATCTCGCTCTGTAGACCAGGCTGGCCTCGAATTCAGAGATCCACCAGGCCCTGCCTCCCAAGTGCTGGGATCAAAGGTGAGCGCTACACCACTGCCAGGCTAAGAACTTGCTTTTCAATGACAGATCTCAGTAATTAACCGCCTACGTCACCTAGCATACTTCATTGAACTGTTCAATTAAGTTCTCTATTCTTTATTTACTGCTAAATTCTCCTTTGTCCATGGTAAATGATCAGATGTTTCCAGAGAAGAGGGGGGGAAAGTTCGAAGTTTATGTAAGTTGTGGACCGCTGAGTAAGTTATATAAGGTATGTGAAAAATAACACATAATGTTAAAACTTCATAGTTCAAAGTTTTAACAGATCAACCAATGCAGTTCTGTCAAGTTAGAAGATAGCAAAAATACTTCAAGTGTGTCAATAGTGATGATGGGACTTTTCCCATTTTCACACCATGTTTCCTGGAATAATGAATTATAGATATAAGAGTAATAGTACTACATATTTGACATTTATTAGCATAAACAACCATCTGGAGAACCTGCTTCAAGGCTCCCAGATCTGCCACATAGTTGGCACTTAAACTGCTTATTTAAAGGCACATTTTGACAATCACCAATGGTCAGCTGGAGCTGAGAAATTTGTGGTGTTTAAAAAGGGAGCAGCATCACTGAGGTGAAGTCTTCTGGGAAGTGTTTCCTCAGAGTTGGCATTAGCACACAGAAACTGTGCTCCAGCAACAGCCAAAGCTGTACCTTTTCCTTGCAGCTGAAATGGCAGAGTGAGGTGAGGTGGTACTGTTTTTCAAGGCATGAAGGGAGGGATCATGGGGAGTAGCTGAGACTTGACACTTGTGGTAGTGCTAGAGTCCCAGGAGAGGCTATTGGTGAATGTGCAGCCCAGTTGCAGCAAGAGACCCCAGCAATTTGGACATGCCAGTGCGATAGGATAACCCATAAGAACAGCCATGGAGTGGGTTCTACCTGAGTTTAAGACAGTCTGTGCAGAATACAGTGAGTGGAGCCAGAGAAGTGATACTGGCCAGAGGATGTGGCCTACCAGGAGGCCAGAAGGTCTTGAGTGGATCCTAGACATTGGACACTGATGTTATATGCACTGTTGGACCCTAAAATCTGGGGGTCTCGAGTGGGCACCCCAAGAACCCAGACTTCAGTCCAGTTGATGCAACAGCACGAGGTTTTTATTGAAGCTTTTATATAGAAGGGCAAACTCTGCTCCTAAGAGCAAGAGCCGCATCTTACTGCAGCCCCATAAGGGCTTATAAAGGAAAAACCCACAAAACCCACAAGATTACAATTCCCATACAATTTCATGGCCTGATCACAGAGTGGGTACAGTCACGTCTGCATGGACATTCTTCCTGAAACCTCAAGGGGGGTATCAGGGCAGGAGTGGAGTTTACACAAAGGTCACAGTGGTCCTTCCTGGAACACCTGCAACTATCCCAGTCACAGTTGAGCACATCTCTTATCAGAAATCTCTTTACTTTGTTATATGGTTGCAGGGGAGATTGAACAATGGCTAAGTCAGGTTGCTCTTGGAACTAGATTTTTAGTTTCCCATTTCCTGGTGCTTGAAGCTTCTCTTTTCCTGAAGGGCTAGGGTCTTTCATGCACAATTAGAGTTTTGTTTTGCTTTCATTAGACTGTGCCTGTGCCCTAGTCTTTCTCTCTTGAAATAAGAACGTATTTAACTTATTTGTTATTTTGTAGGGGCCAACAGTTGAATGACTTTGGGACTTGACTCTATCTTTTTTTAATTTTATTTTATTTTACAATACTATTCAGTTCTACATAACAGCCACAGATTCCCTTGTTCTCTCCCTTCCTGCTCCCCTCCCCTTCCCCCAGCTCACCCCCCATTTCCACCTCCTCCAGATCAAGGTCTCCCCCTGGGACTGAGATCGACCTGATAGACTCAATCCAGGCAGGTCCAGTCCCCTCCTCCCAGATTGTTGACTCTATTTTTTTTAAGAGACCTAACTTTTAAAAGTGTTTGAAATTGTAAGCCTATGGGAATTTTTAAGTTTATAAAAGGTTTTCTATTGTGATGTCAATATGTTAATGGGTGATCTTGGAAATGAACAATAAAAAAAAGATTGTGAGTTAACAGTGATGTGTTTGGTTGTCAAGTTGACAAGCTGTCAGTTGTGCTGGCTGGTTCTATATGAACTTGACACAGCTAGAATCATCAGAGAGGAGGGAGCCACATTTGAGAAAAATCTCCCCAAAAGATCTGGCAGTAGGCAAACCTGTAGGTCACTTCCTTAATTATTGCTTGATTGGGGAAGCCCCAGCCTACTATGGGTGAGAACAACAATCCTGAGTTTTATAAGAAAGCATGCTGAGTAAGCCATGAAGTTCAAGTCAGGAAGAAGCAATCCTCCATGACATGTGCCTCAGCTCCTACCTCCAGATTCCTGCTTGAGTTCCTGCCTTGACCTCCTTTGTTGATGGATAGGTATGTGCAAATGTAAGCAAAATAAACTTGTTCCTCCTCCATTTGCTTTTGCTCATGGTGTTTCATCACCACAATAGTCACCATAACTAAGGCACCTGCCTTTACTCCATGCTGGTTGTATACTTCGACAGCTGTTACCACTGCTACTGTCATCCATCAGTGATATCATATTTCAGTTATTGTGGTTATCAGATGTGGACTGAAAACCAGTGGATTGTAAGGATTCCTCTAGTCCCTCAGAGTTTCTTTGGAATTGTTGGGGCATCTAAACTCATTGACTAAGCAGAAACTGGGTTATCAGCTTCACCAGCAGGTCATTAGTGGGCTACTTAGTGCATACAATATAAGTCGACCTATTAAATCCCCTTGGTAATATGCATGCATTCCATTGTTTCTCTTCCACTAGAGAGTTCTAACTAAAACTGTTTCATATTAATGCTGAGTCCCCCATATTGGAAATGTTTGGTACCCAAGTTTTCTATAGATTTCAGACATTTTGAAATTGGGAATAATTTCACAGTTAATCATATTTAGATATGATAAAGAATTGATTGGGACAAAGTTTAAACAGTCAATTCATTCATGTATTTCTTGCACCTTGTGAACAAAGCCTTACAGTGGTTTTCTATAGCATTTTGGTACAACTGCGTTTTCAGTACAACCCATCTCATGGGATGAGAAATTTTGTACTTTCATAATATATCAGTACTCTAAATATTTTATTTGTGAACTCAGGTTTTAGACTCTCAGATGCATAATATTACTATTTGGGCAAAGTCCAATTGTGGGGAAAGAGTAGACATTGGGTAGAGAGTGGGAGCCTCTGCTCCATGTAACTCTTTAGAGGCCAGACTCTTTTATTATTAGACTATCTCTTCTCAGTCCTTAGGGTCCATTCTTTCACCTGTCTCTGAAATAGAAGAGCAAGAAAGATTACATTAAGACCATTATGACCAAGATATTTCTTTCTTTTCTTTTCTCTTTCTTTCTTTCTTCTTTCTTTCTTTCTTTCTTCCTTTCTTTCTTTCTTTCTTTTTTTCTTTTTTCTTTTCTCTTTTTTTTTTGAAACAGGGTTTCTCTATGTAGCTTTGGAGCCTATCCTGGAACTCACACTGTAGACCAGGCTGGAATGGAACTCACAGAGATCCCGAGTGCTGGGATTAAAAGTGTGTGCCACTTCACCCAGCAAGATATTTCAATAAGTAATGGAATTATCTTTTATATGTTAGCCCTAGATCTCATCAAATATCTACTTTACACCTTCCAAAGAGGAACAGATTTTGTTCATGAACAAAATTATCCACAACTGGTCCAGGCATTAGATGAGGTCCACAGTTCTGGATTTCTGAATGATACTGCTTTCTGTCATGACTGTAGTGTGTGTGTGTGTGTGTGTGTGTGTGTGTGTGTGTTAGTTTAAGGAAGGAAGACACAACTGGAAATGTTATTTCCTTCTACAGCTAGTCACCATGGCAGAAAAAGGAAGGACAATATGATAAAGAGAACCCTCATTCAGAAAAAGGAAGATGCTGGCTAGCAGCTGCTGGTGCACAGGGAACATGGACACTTTTACCTTGCTTGATTATTTGCAAGCAGGAACTTTTCCAGGACACAAATATTGGGGAAAATTATAAAGGTCACTCCACGTAGTTAAAAGGAAGATTTATTTAGTGGATGACTTACAAATGAAGGAATAGATAGGTTGCGGGGGTCTGGGGAAGGTGTATCGCAATCCAGCGGTGTTCTCTGGAGCTCTGCACAGTCAACCTCCACCGTCCAGGGTCCAGGCACAGAGAGCGCGCACCGAGAGAGTGCTGGCCCATCCAGCTCTTGGGTTTCCAGCGCCTCCCCTCGCCCCGCCTTGTAGGCGTGACAGTTGCCAGAGTCTCAGTGGGGGTTGGAACTTCCAGATCCAAGCTGGAATGGCTACCCACTACATCTCCCCCTTTTTGTCTAAATAAGAAGGTTCTAAACTAATACAAGACTATATACAAAGGAATGGTTATCAAATATTGTCCAGAAATAATGAGGGATAATGACCTAGATAAGATGTAACTACAACCAATGCAAACAATATCAAGCAAGAAACACATTCTAAAATCCAGAAAAGTATAGAGCATAGGTAAACGGCATGTTATAAAGATCATTCAAGGGTGTCCTATCCTAAAGAACCTGAATCTAATACTTAATATGTTCTATCTAAGATATTATATATACTAAGTTGTAACTATAACTGCTAGTCTTCAATCCCATCAAAGACCTGAGAAGGAACATAATGGTACCTGAGAAATGGTAGACGGATGCAAGCAACTTTCAGGAATCTTGCAAGAGTAGACCAAGACAGCTGGCAGCCTGGACAGTCACCTAATGTTTCTCAGCATTGTTGGTGCAGTCAAATTGGCTACAGGCCTAGAGTATCTGACAGACCATTTTCAGAAGCAGGATTTCTGAAAGACCATCTTACCCTGTCTTGGCAGAGTACAGTGGTCACTTTCCTTGTGTCCCGCTTGTCCAGAAAGGACAGCATTGCATTTGTACTGTCAGCCACCAAGGCAAGGGCAGTTCTTTGCCCAGTAGGCCATTTTGTGCCAAAAAGACATTCCAAATGGAAATGTCTTAGAAGCCCAATATTCTCTCGGGATCAATTGGTGCAGCCAGGAGCAATTGTGTCTCACGTCAACAGAATTCTAAGTTATTTAAATGCAATATTCTCTAGGTCTATGAAGTGTTTGAAGATTACCTGCCCATCTGACCTATGTATCTGTAAATCTGGATAACCTAACTAACGTAACTATAGAGATGACAGGCATAGGTGTCTATAAATCTATAAATCTTATCTACCGAAATAACCTAAGGACTAAGGCTTCACGTAAATAAGGTAAACAGTCTATAAGCAAATGTATGGTGAAGAACAATGACTTCAAAATTGTGACAATACACAAGATATTTATAACAGAGGTAGGAATATATAGTGCGATATGCAATATGACAATAATCTTAAATATATATCAATATACTGAATATCCTAACAGAAGTAGAACATATATAAAGTATGACAGATATAAATTTACATTTGTATCAATATAAAAATGTTTCAAATAAGAGTAGAAATATATGTACATTATAACAAATATAGTTCTGTATTTGTATCAATATACAAATTATCTTAAACAGGAGTATAAAAATAGTTTACATTTGTATCAACATATAAGAATCTATAACTACAAATTACAGTGAAAATTGTCTAAGGTTGCTATTTTACTAAGTTTGTTTACTAGTATATACAATGATGTACCATCATATCTTATACCTATCTGTTCCATTTCTTCTCCCCCCCCCCTTTTTTTTTTACAATACTGAGTTAATATTTTCTTCCACTCCCAACCCTATAACCGTCATCCATAACCCTGAGAATTATGAAATCTAAGGGAGAAGGGGCGTCGTTTTCTTAGAATTGCTTCCTGCCGTTTAGGGGGTGATGTTATCTCTGTTGGGTACTGTGAGAAAGCTCAGATAGTTAAATCTAGAACTGTAGGTTCTGCAGCAAGTTTTAGAGTAATGGGTAAGATTGTCTGAAATTCTGGCAAGAAGTGTAGTATGATGATGATTACCATGGCATCATTCTGGATTGGGTAGAGTTGTTGTTGGGGCCCCATCTTCCTTCTGGAGACTTCTGAGATTGCTATTGGAAAAACTTATTTGTTATCAAAAATGGGAGGTTTGGATTTAAAGAGGACATAGCATGTAAGAAAGGATTCTGAGAAATCAAGAGTAAGCATGGAGAGAATTAGAATTTAGAAGACAATGGTCCCTTTTTATTGGTTTCCTTCTGTCTCACACCAGAGGGCTCTTCTGATACGGGACTGAAGAATCTCTCAAACTTTTCTTTTAGCAATATGCTTGGGTTTAGAGAAGGAGTGAGCCAATTCCATCTCCAAAGCCAGCTTGGCTATAATTGAATTGGAACCACAACTTTTCTAGATTGATAGAGAGAAAGATGTTAGACAGTGAGATTTTACCATGTGTAGATTGGTACCAATAGATTCTTCCTTTCTGCTGTAAATATCCGGATATCCAAGGCCTTATGAGTTTTGGAAGATGGGTATTTCCATTATCCTGGAAAGACAAGAACAGAACCCTACCCCACCCTTTGATTGTTAAATTTTTCTTACAACTTGTAGAGATGTCACATTGGTGAATGATCTTTTACTTCTCTTCATCAAGGGGTTTTTCCTGTTCGAATCAAATTTTTATTAATTTTGTTGGTATCCATAGCTTTTCTTCTCCTGCAGAAACAAAGGCAAAACCCCTTCCCCAACGTAGAACATATCAGGGTTTCCATTCTGAGGTCAGCACATCCTTGAAATAAACAGGTTGGTTTAGCTCAGGAGTTTTGTCTGTCGTCCAATGTCTCTCCGCAGCTGTTGTTCCTTTCTCATTAGCATTGAGAAAATTCAAGGTTAATAAAGCACTATGCAGTCTATTTCTAGGAGTCATTGTTACCTGTTGCTGTTTATTTAGCATATCCTTTAAAGTTCGATTGGATCTCTCTATGACTGCTTGGCCTGTGGGATTATGTGGTATACCTGTAACATGCTTTATATTGTAATAAGCAAAGAACTTTCTCATTTTATTGGAGACATATGCTGTGACATTGTCTGTCTTAATTTGTACAGGTATTCCCATGATGGCCATAACTTCTAATAGGTGTGTAATCACAGAATCAGCCTTTTCAGAACTCATAGGAGTTGCCCATTGAAATCCTGAATAGGTGTCAATGGTTTGATGTACATACTTTAATCTTCCAAATTCTGCAAAATGAAACACATCCATCTGCCAAATTTCATTTCTTTGTATACCTTTTGGATTACTCCCTGCAGGTAATGGAGTTTGGTTATAGATGGAACAAGTAGGACATTTTCTCACAATATCCTTTGCCTGTTGCCAAGTGATGGAGAAATCCTTCTTCAAACCTTTGCTATTTACATGGTGTTTCTTATGACATTCTGAAGATTCTAGCACATGACCTATTAGTAACTGATCAATCTCATCATTACCTTGTGCTAAAGGTCCTGGCAGACCTGTATGGGATCTGATATGTGGCATATATATATATATATATATATATATATATATATATATATATATATATATATATGATGTTCCCTTTTTCTGATGATTTCCTGAAATTGTATGAATAATGAAGTTAATTCTGTATTATCAGGAATAAATTCAGCAGTTTCAATATGTAAAACAACTCTCTCTGCATATTGAGAGTCAGTGACTATATTGAGGGGTTCTGTGAAGTCCATCAGTACCATAAGAATGGTATACAGTTCTGCCTTTTGTACAGAGCTATATGGACTTCGCACCACTTTACTTAAGTCTCCTGATTTATATCCTGCTTTCCCTGATTTATTTGCATCAGTATAGAATGTGAGGACTCCAGAAATTGGCTTTTGTCGTACAATGTGAGGAAGGACCCATTCAGTCTTCTTTATGAATTCTATTCTCTTGCTTTTGGGATAGTGGTTGTTAATCTCTCCCAAAAAGTTACTGCAGGCTCTCTGCCAGTATTCATTATCTTTCCATAGTGATGAAATTTCCTCATTAGTTAATGGTACTACAATTTCTGCTGGGTCCATTCCTGTCAACTGGCGAAGTCTTAATTTACCCTTTTGAATCAAATCAGAGATCTTTTCTATATAAGTCTTTAATTTCTTATTTGGTTTACGTGGTAGGAATATCCATTAAAATATAATATCTTCCCTCTGCATCAAAATACCTGTTGGGGAATGTCTGGTGGGGAATATGACAAGAATGCATTTAAGTTCTGGATCCACACGATCCACATGTGCTTCTCGAATTGTCTTTTCTACTAGAGCCAATTCCTTCTCAGCTTCAGCTGATAATTCTCTTGGACTATTTAATTCTTTGTCCCCTTCTAGAGTATTAGCCAAATTTTGTAGTCCACCTTTGGGTATTCCCATGATACCCAGTAAGTTGGAAATGCTTCCTAATAACTTTTGAAAATCATTAAGAGTCTTCAATCTATCTCTTCTTAGTTGTACCTTTTGGGGTCTAATTTTCTGTAGCTCTACCTTATATCCTAAGTAATTAATAGAATCTCCTCTTTGTATTTTTTTCAGGAGCAATTTGCAGTCCCCAGCGAGGCAAAACTTTTTTTTACTTCTTCAAACATGCTTTCTAATGTATCTAACTTTGGATCAGCTAATAGGATATCATCCATATAGTGATAAATTATGGATTGTGGAAACTTTACACGAATTATCTCTAATGGTTTCTGCACAAAGTATTGACATAAAGTAGGGCTGTTTAACATTCCCTGTGGGAGGACCTTCCATTGATATCTCTTGACTGGCTGAGAATTATTATCATTAGGTACTGTGAAGGCAAATTATTCTCTATCATTTTCCTGTAAGGGTATGGTAAAGAAACAGTCTTTTAAGTCAATAACTATTATAAGCCATTCTTTTGGTATCATAGAGGGCAAGGGCATCCCAGTCTGTAGGGAGCCCATTGGCTGAATTACTTTATTAATAGCTCTCAGATCTGTCAGCATTCTCCAATTACCATATTTTTTTAATAACAAATACAGGAGAATTCCAAGGGCTGGTATATTCTTCAATGTGTTGAGTATTTAACTGCTCTTGAACCAGCTGTTCTAAAGCTTGTAGCTTCTCTTTTGTCAAAGGCCATTGTCCAACCCAGACAGGTTTATTAGTTAGCCATTTTAAAGGTAAGGCAGTTGGTACTTCTGAGAGTTCAACAACAGTCGTGTTCTGTTTGTGAACAGCCTGAATGGTTGGTGACTGATTTTTATAGCATGTTATGATATTATTCCTAGAAACATGCATTGGTCTGTATTCCTTTTCTGAAAGTGTAGGAATTTTAATCTGGATATTCCACTGTTGTAACAGATCTCGGCCCCAAAGATTTACTGCTACATTTGCTACATATGGCTTCAGCCTTCCTCTCTGTCCTTCTGGCCCTATACATTCAACCCATCTCGAACTCTGTTTTATCTGAGATAGGGTGTCAATCCCTAACAGTTGGATATCTACCTCTTGAAGAGGCCAATTCGGATGCCATGATTTTGGTGTAATTATAGTCACATCTGCACCTGTGTCTACCAGGCCCTCCAGAACCAGGCCATTAATTCGAATTCTAAGCTTTGGTCTTTGTTCATTTATGGAAGTCTGCCAAAATATTTGTTTTATAGTGGTCTTTGTAAACTGTGATCTATCTATCAAAGCTGTTTTATCATCCATTGCAGTATCGGTTTTTACATTAGGCATTGGTTTATTCAGTTGTCCTGGATAGGAATTTCTTCCACAGTGGCAGGGAATGTTCGTACTACGTTTGGTTTGGGGGCCTGCAAGAGGCCCCCTGAGGCATTTCCCGCCAGTAAAGGGTTGCCTTGTATATCTATTTTTGATCTGCACTCACTGGTTCAATGTCGGCCTTTGCCACATCTTCTACATAATCCAGGAGGTGGTTGGGGTCTCCTGTTTAGGCTATTCCTAGAAGGAGTATTGCTTCTAGGAGTACCCCATGTACAGTTTTTACTTATATGACCTGGTGTACCACACTTAAAACATTTGGTAACACGGGGCCTTCTTTCACCTCTGGGATTTGTCTCTCCTATCCAAGCCTCATTACTGTAGTTAAGAGACTCAACACCATTAGTGTACTGAATCCATTCTTCCAAAGGAGCTGATCTGATCTTTAATGGTGTAAGTATTCTTCTGCACTCTGCATTAGCAGTGTCGAATGCCAAGGACTCAGTTAATACTTTTCTTAATTCTTTGTCTGACACAGCTTTTGTTATAGCTGTGTTCAGCCTTTGTAAAAAATCAGTGAAAGATTCATGTGGTCCCTGAAATATCTTTGTGTATACCTCAGTTGGTTTTCCAGGTTCTGGAATTTTTCCCCAAGCATTTAGAGCTGCTGTACGGCATAGGGATATTGTATGCTCATCATAAGTGGCTTGTACATTCCTGTCAGCAAAACATCCCTCACCAAGTATTTGATCTTGGGAGATCACAAAACCTCTGAGTTTACCTTGTTGTTCTAAATTTTTTGCCTCTTCTCTCAACCAGCTCTTCCACTGTAACTGCTGGCTATATTCTAGAACAGCTGAAATTAACTGATGCCAGTCATCTGGGATGATTCTATGTGAGGTAGACCATGAATTTAACATCTGTCTTACGTATGTGGAATGTATCCCATACGTAACTACTGCTTCCTTTATATTTTTAAAGTCCCTTGTTGAAATTGGTTGTAATGTATATGTCATATATGGCTCGGGGTGTGTATCATCTGCTGGCTTCTCATGGACTATAAGAGGATAAGCCATTGTATGAGAGCCGTTTGGAGATGTTACAACCTCTATGGTCTTGACCTTCTGCTTATTAGTTCCCTTGTCATGTTTACTGAGAGTTTCTTCTAGGGCTTGCAAACGAGCACCTAGGGTCTGTTCTAGGAAGTGAACCTCCTCTCTTGCAAGGGACTCCAGATTTCTCATGTAATCATAGACATTTTAATTTTCCTCAGAAGCACATGATTCCATGGACCTTATCTTATCAATTAATGATAATCTTTCTTCCTTATGCAATGTCTGAGTAGCCATAACTTCACTCTGGAGAGTTAGTGTTCTATCCATTAGATATTCATATTTATTATCAATAAAATCAATTTTGGGTACAAGCCTGTTTTGAAAATCCTGATGAGCAGATTCTAGAGAAAGAATCTTTTCCTGTAAGCCTTCATTACTATCTTTGAAAGCGGATTCCAGAAAGGGAATCTTTTTCTGTAAGCCTTCATTGCTATCTTTGAAGGCAGATTCCAGAAAGAGAATCTTTCTCTGTAAGCCCTCATTGCTATCTTTGAAGGCAGATTCCAGAAAGAGATTCTTTTTCTGAAAGCCTTCATTGCTATCTTTTAAAGCCTCTATCAGTCCCAATAATGACTCATCTTTGTTCTTATTATTAAACCAGTGTTTGAACACTGTGTGAATTATTACGATGAATGCCAAAATGGTACATGCCAAATATGCCTGAGGAAGGTCATATATTTCCAGGAGAATGTCATTCATCATACAGGCAAAAAGGTTTTTAAATTCTTGTGAGGTAATGTTGGCAATATTACAAGAATTACTCAAAATTTGTTAGTCAATTTTAAGATGTAAAATCATCAAGTACTTTTACTTGAAATAAAATGCTGGATCCTGCCCCCGACTTCCCTTCTGGACCAGAGGGAGAGTTGGACAAGAGAACTCCCTTTTGGACAAGAGAGAGAGACTTCCTGAATCTGTCAGCTCTTTCTGAAACAAGTACACTGATAAGACCAAGAAGGAACCACAAGGAGATGGGCAGACGTCAAGGCAGAAGTACATACAACAAAATGAAGAGCAATACAGCATCACCAGAACCTAGCCCCACTCAAACATCTAGACCTGAACACCAAAAATTGGAAGAAGCAGAAGAAAGTAGCCTTTGAGTAACTTCATGAAGAAGGTAGAGGCTTGTGTAGAGGAAAAGACAAGAAAATTGGAAGAATGCTGTAAATAACTAGAGGAAAGGGCAAAAAAATTAGAAGAAAACAATAAAGCCCTCCAAGAAAACAATAAACTCCTGGAAGAAAACAATAAAGTCCTGCAAGAAAACAATAAAGCACTGAAAGAAAATCATGAAAAAGTAATGAAACAAACAAAGGAAACAGTCCAAGAACTGAAAAGGGAAATTGAAAAAATAAAGAAGACACAAACAGAGGGAATGCTGGAAATAAAAAACCTGAGTAAAAGATCGGGAACTTCAGATGCAAGTATAACTAACAGAATGCAAGAGATGGAAGAGAGGATTTCTGGCATTGAAGACACAGTAGAAGAAAGAGTTTCATCAGTCGAAGGAAACACTAAAGCCAACAAAGTCATGAACCAAAATGTCCAAGAAATTTGGGACACCATGAAAAGACCACACCTATGAATTATAGGGATAGAAGAAGGTGAAGAATACCAACTCAAAGGCACAGAAAATATATTCAACAAAATTATAGAAGAAAACTTTCCCAACTTAAAGAAGGAAATGCCTATGAAGATACAAGAAGCCTATAGAACACCAAACAGACTAGACCCCCCAAAAAGATCCCCTCAACACATAATAATTAAACAACTAAATGTACAGAATAAAGAAAGAATATTAAGAGCAGCCAAGGAAAAAGGCCAAGTGACCTATAAAGGTAAACCCATCAGAATAACACCTGATTTCTCAATGGAGACTTTGAAAGCCAGAAGGACCTGGACAGATGTAATGCAGACACTAAGAGACCATGGATGTCAGCCCAGACTAATATACCCAGCAAAACTTTCAATCACCATAGACAGAAGTAACAAGACATTCGAAGACAAAGCCAGATTTAAACAATACCTATCCACAAACCCAGCCCTACAGAAAGCACTAGAAGGAAAATTCCAACCAAGGGAAGTCAGATACACACTCGGAAACACAGGAAATAGATAAAGCCACAACAATAAACCCCAAAGAAGAGAAGTACACACACACTACCACCAAAAATAACAGGGATGAAGAATCACTGGTCATTAATATCCCTTAATATCAACGGACTTAATTCACCTATAAAAAGACATAGACTTACAGAATGGATACGAAAGCAGGACCCATCTTTCTGCTGCATACAAGAAACTCATCTCAAATTCAAAGACAGACACTACCTAAGAATAAAAGGCTGGGAAAAGACTTTTCAATCAAATGGTCTTAAGAAACAAGCAGGGGTAGCCATCCTGATATCCAACAAAATAGACTTCAAACTAAAATCAATCAAAAGAGATCAAGAAGGACATTACATCCTTGTCACAGGAAAGATCCACCAAGATGAAGTTTCAATTCTGAACATATATGCCCCAAACACAAGGGCACCCACATATGTAAAAGAAACATTACTAAAGCTTAAACCACATATAAAATCCCACACATTAATAGTGGGAGATCTCAACACCCCACTTTCACCACTGGACAGATCTCCCAAATCGAAACTTAACAGAGAAATAAAGGACTTAACTGATGTCATGACCCAATTGGACCTAATAGATATCTACAGAACATTCCATCCTAACAAGAAAGAATATACCTTCTTCTCAGCACCCCATGGAACTTTCTCTAAAATTGACCACATACTTGGCCACAAAGCAAATCTCAACAGATACACAACAATCAGAATAACCTCCTGTGTTCTATCAGACCATCATGGTTTAAAGCTAGATTTCAACAACAAAAACTACAGAAAACCTACAATCTCATGGAAACTGAATAATGCTCAACTGAATCACCAATGGGTTAAGGAAGAAATAAAGAAAGAAATTAAATACTTCCTAGAGATCAATGAAAATGAAGACACCACATACCCAAACTTATGGGACACTATGAAAGCAGTGCTAAGAGGGAAATTCATAGCACTAAATGCCCACATAAAGAAGTTGGAGAAATCCCACACTAGTGACTTAACAGCACATCTGAAAGCTCTAGAACAGGAAGAAGCAAAGTCTCCCAGGAAGAATAGATGCCAGGAAATTATCAAAGTGAGAGGTGAAATTAATAAATTAGAAACTAAGAGAATAATACAAAAAATTAATGAAACAAAGAGTTGGTTCTTTGAGAAAATCAACAAGATAGACAAGGCCTTATCCAAACTAACCAAAAGACAGAGGGAGAGAATCCAAATCAACAAAATCAGAAATGAAAAGGGGGACATAACAACAGACATTGAGGAAATCCGGAGAATTATAAGGTCATATTTCAAAAACCTCTACTCCACAAAACTGGAAAACCTAAAAGAAATGGACATTTTTCTGGATAGGTACCACATACCTAAGTTAAATCAAGACCAGATAAACTATTTAAATAGTCCAATAACCCCTAAGGAAATAGAAACAGTCATTAAAAGTCTCGCAACCAAAAAAAGCCCAGGACCAGATGGTTTCAGTACAGAATTCTACCAGATCTTCAAAGAAGAGTTAATAAAAATACTCTGTAAATTGTTCCACATAATAGAAACAGAAAGAACATTACCAAACTCCTTCTATGAGGCTACAATTACCCTGATTCCTAAACCAAACAAGGATGCAACAAATAAAGAGAACTACAGACCGATCTCCCTCATGAACATTGATGAAAAAATACTCAATAAAATACTGGCAAACAGACTTCAAGAACACATCAGAACAATTATCCACCATGATCAAGTAGGCTTCATCCCAGGGATGCAAGGGTGGTTCAACATACGAAAGTCCATCAATGTAATACACCATATAAACAAACTCAAAGAAAAAACCACATGATCATCTCACTAGATGCAGAAAAGGCATTTGACAAAATCCAACACCCCTTCATGATAAAAGTCTTGGAGTGATCAGGAATACAGGGAACATACCTAAACATAATAAAGGCAATATATAGCAAACCAACAGCCAACATCAAATTAAATGGAGAGAAACTCAAAGCAATTCCACTAAAATCAGGAACGAGACAAGGCTGTCCACTCTCCCCATACTTATTCAATATAGTACTTGAAGTTCTAGCCAGAGCAATAAGACAACATAAGGAGATTAAGGGGATTCAAATTGGAAAGGAAGAAGTCAAGCTTTACCTATTTGCAGATGACATGATAGTATACTTGAGTGACCCCAAAGATTCCACCCAGGAATTGATAAAGCTTATAAACACCTTCAGCAACATAGCAGGATACAAGATCAACTCAAAAAAATCAGTAGCCCTCCTATATACAATGGACAAAGAAGCTGAGAAGGCAATTAGAGATACATCACCCTTTACAATAGCCAAAAATAACATAAAATACCTTGGGGTAACACTAACCAAGCAAGTGAAGGACCTATATGACAAGAACTTTAAGTCCCTGAAAAAAGAAATTGAAGAAGATGTCAGAAAATGGAAAGATCTCCCATGCTCATGGATAGGCAGGGTTAACATAGTAAAAATGGCAATCTTACCAAAAGCAATTTACAGATTCAATGCAATCCCCATCAAAATACCAACACAATTCTTCACAGACCTGGAAAGAATAATACTCAACTTCATATGGAAAAACAAAAAACCCAGGATAGCTAAAAGAAACCTGTACAATAAAACAACTTCTGGAGGCATCACAATCCCTGACTTCAAGCTCTACTATAGAGCTACAGTAATAAAAACAGCTTGGTATTGGCATAAAAACCGACATGTGGACCAATGGAATCGAATTGAAGACCCTGACATTAACCCACACACCTATGGACATATAATTTTTGACAAAGAAGCCAAAAGTGTACAATGGAAAAAAGAAAGCATCTTCAACAAATGGTGCTGGCATAGCTGGATATCAACATGTAGAAGGCTGCAAATAGATCCATATCTGTCACCGTGCACAAAACTTAAGTCCAAGTGGATCAAAGACCTCAACATAAATCCAGCTACTCTGAACCTGCTAGAAGAGAAAGTAGGAAATAGTCTTGAACGCATTGGTATAGGAGATCACTTCCTAAATATAACACCAGTAGCGCAGACACTGAGACAAACAATCAATCAATGGGACCTCTTGAAACTGAGAAGCTTTTGTAGAGCAAATGATATGGTCAACAAGGCCAAGTGACAGCCTACAGAATGGGAAAAGGTCTTCACCAACCCCACATGTGACAGAGGACTGATATCCAGAATATATAAGGAACTCAAGAAATTAGACATCAAAACGACTAACAGTCCAATTGAGAAATGGGCTTTAGAATTAAATAGAGAATTCTCAACAGAGGAAACCCAATTGGCTGAAAGATATTTAAGGAATTGCTCAACATCCCTAATCATCAGGGAAATGCAAATCAAAACAACTCTGAGAGACCACCTTATGCCTGTCAGAGTGGCTAAGATAAAAAACACTAAAGACACTTTATGCTGGAGAGGATGTGGAACTAGGGGAACTCTCCTCCACTTTGGAAATCAATATGGTGCTTTCTTAGAAAATTGGGAATCAATCTCCCCCAAGATCCAGCTATACCACTCCTGGGCATATACCCAAGAAATGCTCAATCATACCACAAGAGCACATGCTCAGCTATGTTCATATCAGCATTGTTTGTAATAGCCAAAACCTGGAAACAACCTAGATGCCCTTCAACTGAAGAATGGATAAATAAATTGTATACAGAATGGAATACTACTCAGCAGAGAAAAACAATGACATCATACGGTTTGCAGGCAAATGGATGGATCTAGAAAAAATCATCCTGAGTGAGGTAACCCTGACTCAGAAAGACAAGTATGGCATGTACTCACTCATAGGAAGATGCTAGATGTGGAACAAGGATGACTGGACTGCTACTCATCACCAGTGAGGCTACCTGGAAAACGGGACCCCAAAAAAAGACACGGAGAAATGGACGAGATCTACATGAACAGCCTGGTCATGAGTGAGAACAATGAAGGGCGATGGTTGAGGGAAAGAGAGTGGGAGATCCTAGCTGGATCAAGAAAAGAGAGGGAGGAAAAGGAATAGGAGTCCATGGTAAATGAAGACCACATGAGAAGGTGAGAAGGGGAGGAAGCAGAGAGCTAGGGAGGCCCACGGAGATCCACAAAGATACCCCCACAAAAGACTGCTGGCAATGGTCGAGAGACGGCAGGAACTGACCTACTCTGGTGATGGGATGACCAGACACCTTGATAGTTGTGCCATAAACCCCATCCAAGGACTGAGGAATCTGAATGCACACATCCACGGCTGGGCCCTTGGTGGAGCACTGGGAGTCTAATTAGTGAGAAAGAAGAGGGTTTATATGAGCGAGAATTGTTGAAGCCAAGGTTGGATAAAGCACCGGGACAAATAACCAAATGAATGGAAGCACGGGATCTATGAACCAAAGGCTGAGGGGCCCCCAACTGGATCAGGCCCCTTGAATGCGTGAGACAATCATTTGGCTTGATCTGTTTGGGAGGCAGCTGTGCATTGGTGCCAGGTCCTGGGCTCGTTGCATGAGTTGGCTGTTTGAATCCTGGGACTTATGCAGGGACACTTGGCTCGGTCTGGAGGCGGGGAATGGACCTGCCTGGACTGAGTCTACCAGGTTGATCCCGGGCCTCGGGGAAGACCTTGATCTGGAGGAGGTGGGAATCGGGGGTGGGCTGGGGGGAGGGGGGACGAGAGGGGGAGAACAGGGGAATCTGTGGCTATTATGTTGAACTGAATGGTGTTGTAAAATAATAAAAAAAAATGCTGGTTTGCTTATCTTACCTTTCTGTGGTATGGGGGTGTGTAGTAGCGCTTTTCAACCAGCAGGCGGCGCTGGTACAGCTCCAAAGCATGGCCTGCTGGTGACCTTGGCTGGTGGCAGCTGGAGGCAGATGGCGGGATGGCCAGGAGCCGGATATCTCACTCGCAGCGGTTTTTCACTGGTCTCGGGGCTAAGCTAGGGAGCTGAGACCGGACTAGCTGCTCCCCTTTTCGGGAATGGACTGGTTATATGGAACTTTGCAGGCGGGTTTAGGTACCCGTCAGCAGGGGAGGAGGCTGAGGGCAGGTCCACCCAGGCCTTTGGAATTTGACCCACGTGGGCGCCAGATATTGGAAATGGCTACCCACTACACACAAATGTGTGATACATCTCTGACTTTACTCCTTTTAGCTATTAAGGATAGATGAGGAAGTGGAATAAGAAGATGTTTGTTTTTGCACTGAGTGGAGACTGGATCTGTGTTTTGACTCTATACTGAAGTAATCATCTAGTTGTATAAATCTCCTGTTTCTACTGTCAGGGTCAGAACAGACCCGGGTTTGAGTCATCGATGTTGAAGGTCCACCAGAACATTTTAACTGAAAAAAAAATACATCTTAATGCTTATAAAGAAAAAAGCAACACCTTGCCAACACAATTTGTATAATTATTGATAAGCTTAAGGGACTACTGATTGTTTTCTGTGAGGATAAAAAGCTGTTTAGTTTGACATAATTCACACTAGCAGACACTTTATGACTAAGTTACTATTGTTTTCATTACTTGTAACCAAGATTTGTGTAGAAAATCATTGACCTCATTTTATGAGGCCACAGTCACCCTGATACATAAACCACATAAAGACTCAACAAAGGAAGGGAATTACAGACCAATATCCCTCTTGAACATGGAGGCAAAAAAAATCCAATAAAATACTCACAAACCAATTCCAAGAACACATCAAAAAGATCATAAACCATGATCAAGTAGGCTTCAGCCCAGAAATGCACAGATAGTTCAATTTTTGAAAATCTATCGATATAACCCACCATATAGATAAACTGAAAAAAAATCCACATGATCATCTCATTAGATGCTGAAAGCCTTTGACAAAATCCATCATATTCCATGATAAGAAACTTGGAGAGATCAGGGATATAAGAGACATAATAAAACACAAACATATTAAAATCATATACAGCAAGCCAATACCCAACAACAAATTAAATGGAGAGAGACTCAAACAATTCCACTATAATCAGGAACAAGAAAAGAGTGTCAACTTTCTCCATATCTATTCAACATAGTACTTGAAGTTCTAGTTAGAGTAATAAGACAACTAAAGGATAGCAAAGGGATATAAATTGGAAAGGAAGCAGTCAAAGTTTTGTTATTTACAAATGATATGATTGTATACATAAGCAACCCAAAAAATTCTACCAGGGAACTCCTATAGCTGATAAACTTCTTCAGTGAAGTGTCTGGTTACAAGATTAACTCAAAAAAAAAAAAAAAACAAAATCAGTAGCTCCCATATATACAAATGATAAGCAGGGCAAGAAAGAAATCAGACAAACAGCACCTTTCACAATAGCCACAAATAATATAAAATATCTTAGGATAACTCTAACCAAACAAGTGAAAGACCTGTGTGATACAAACTTCAAATATTTGAGGAAGAAATTGGAGAAGATATCAGGAGATGGAAAGATCTCCCATACTCATGGATCAGTAGGATTAACATAATAAAAATGGCCATCTTACCAAAAACAATCTACATATTCAATGAAACCCACATTAAAATTACAATACAATTCTTTACAAACCTTGAAAGAACAATACTCATGCCGGGCGGTGTTTGAGCACGCCTTTAATCCCAGCACTCGGGAGGCAGAGGCAGGCAGATCTCTATGAGTTCGAGGCCAGCCTGGGCTACCAAGTGAGTTCCAGGAAAGGTGCAAAGCTACACAGAGAAACCCTGTCTCGAAAAACAAAACAAAAAAAAAAACAGAAAAAAGAAAGAACAATACTCAACTTCATATGGAAAAATAAAAAAACCCAGGATAATTAAAATAACTCTGCACAATAAGGGAGTTTCCAGAGGTATCACCATCTCTGATTTTAAGCTGTACTACACAGAAATAGTAATAAAATTAGCATAGTATTGGCATAAAAGCAGACAGTGGATGAATGGAATCCAGTTGATGAAAATACACATATATATGAACACCTAATTTGTTACAAAGAAGCTAAAACTATACAATGAAAAAAGAAAGCATCTTCAACAAATGGTGCTGGTCTAACTGGATAATGGCATGTAGAAGGATGCAAATAGATCCATATCTATCACCATGCACAAAATTCAAGTCTAAGTGGATCAAAGACCTCAACATAAACCCAATTACACTGAACCTGATAGAAGAGTAAGTGGGAAATAGCCTGAAATGCATTGGCACAGGAGACAACTTCCTGAATAGAATACCAGTAGCACAGACACTAAGACTGACAATTAATAAATGAGGCCTCATGAAAGCAAAAATCTTCTATAAGGCAAAAGATACTGTCAATAGGACAAAATGGCAGCCTACAAAATGGGAAAAGATATGCACCAACCCCACATTATATATAATCTCCAAAATATATAAAGAACTCAAGAAACTAAACATCAATAAAACAAATAATCTAATTTTAAAATGGGGTACAGTTCTCTACAGAAGAATCTCAAATGGAAGAGAAACATTTAAAAGAATGTTCAATACCCTTAGCCATCAGGGAAATGCATATTAAAATGACTCTGAGATTCCATCTTACACCTGTCAGAAAGGCTATGGTCAAAACCACAAATGACAGTCTATGCTGAAGAAGATGTGGAGTGAGGGGAACACTCCTCCACTGATGGTGGGAGTACAAACTTGTACAACCACTTTGGAAATCAATAAGATGATGTATCAGAAAATTGGAGTTGATCTACTTCAAGATCCGGCTATACCACTCTTGAGCATATACTCAAAGGATGCTCAATCATATTACAAGAACACTTCCTCAACTATGTTCATAGCAGCTTTAATTGTAATAGCCAAAACCTGGAAACAACCTAAATGTCCCTCAACTGAAGAATGGATACAAGAAATGTGGTACATTTACACAATGGAATATTACAAGGCTGTTAAAAACAATTGCATCATGAAATTTCAAGGCAAATGGATTGAACTAGAAAAAATAATCCTGCGTGAGATAACCCAGACCAAGAAAGAAAAACACAGTATATATTCACTCATAAGTGGCTGTTAGTTGTAAAGTAAAGGATAACCATGCTACAAAGATGCAGAAAGGCTAGGTAACAAGGAGGGCTCAAGGGAGGAAGCTCAGATCTCCCTGAGAAGGGGAAATAAGAGATCTCCTGGGTAGACTGTAGGCAGGTGGCTATGGGAACTTTAGGGATTTTGTTGAGGGCAGGTGGATGGGGAGAGTACTTAAAGGATAGAGGCATTTGGGATCAGGTAGAAACCTGGTGCAAGGGAAACTCCCAGAAATATACAAGGATGACCAAAGTAAGACTCGCAGCAATAGTAGACACATAACTTGAACTGGCCATCTCCTGTAATCAGATTGGTGACTATCCTAATTCTTATCAAAGAGGCGTCATCCAGTAACTGATGGAAACAGATGCAGAGACCTGTGGGCAAATATTAGTCTGGACTCCAGGAATCCTGTTGAAGAGAGAGAGGAAAGATTGTATGAGCCATAGGGGTCAAAGGCATCAAAAGAAAAAACACACAATCAACTAACCTGAGCCCATAGGAGTTCACAGTGTCTGAACCAACAATCAGAGAGACTGCATGGAACTGACATTGGCCTTCTGCATATATGTTACAGTTGTGAGCTTGGCCTACTTGTGGGACTCCTAACAGTGGGACCAGAGGCTGTCTCTAATGCTTTGGCTGGCTTGTGGGAACTTATTCCTTATACTGGGTTCCCTTGCCCAGCCTTAAAAAGGAAAGTTGCTTAGTTCTACTGCAACTTGATATGCCATATTTTGTTGACATCCATAAGAGACCTGACCAATTATGAACAGAAATGGAGGAAAGGATTGTGGGGCAGGGGCCAGAGGAGAAGTAGGGGAAGAGATTGGGAGGAGAGGTTGGAGGGGAAACTGTGGTCAGGATGTAAAAACCATAAATAATTTTAATTAATAAAAATGGAAATATACATACCAGTAAAAAATGAGACAAATGGATGTGAGGAAGAGGAACAACATACTCATTGCTGCTAGAAGGCACTGGTGCATCCATTGGGAAATTAGTATGTAGGTGCCTTTAAAAAAAGCTATGAATAGACCTACCACACAATCACCTGCACAACTCTTTGGCATGCCCAAACTACTTACTATATATCCTACTATAGAGATACCTGCTCATCCATGTTCATTGCTGCTACATTTACAACATCCTGGAAATTCAACCTATATGTACATCAATTGATAAATATATTATGAAACTGTGGTCTACTTGCACAATGGACTATTTTTTAGCTGTTAAGAAGAATGGAATTATGAAACTTGCAAGTTGATACTTTAAAAATGGTATTTATCTCACACAGGATGTTATTTCAAGAAGAGAATCAGCTTCTGAATGGTTAGAATTTTCTTTTCTTCTTTTCTTTTTGGTGTTTCAAGACAGGGTTTCTCTGTGTAGCTTTGCACCTTTCCTGGAACTCACTCTGTAGTCCAGGCTGGCCTCAAACTCACAGAGATCCTCCTGCCTCTGCCTCTCAAGTGCTGGGATTAAAGGTATGGGCCACCACCACCTGGCTGAATGGTTAGAATTTACATGATCTGTTTCCACTTGTGCTGCTGATTAGGGAAGAGGATTCTCCTACAGTTTCATGCAGGTCTGAGAAAAAATTAAGATGATATTCCACCAGTTTCAGTATTGTAAACCAGAAAAAAAGAGTGTTTGTAAAGTGTGTTGTTGACAAACCCATATCACTCAGGAACAAGTCCTGGGGCAGTGAGTAGTAACCTGGCAATCCAGAAAGCAAACAGGAAAACAGCCTAATGAAGATAAATGCATCAAATGAGTTGTCTGACAGATAGTGAAGAGGAGAACTCTAAGCTCTGGCTGTGGTTGTCTGTTCATCCCACTCAGCAATTGACCATGGGCAGGACTGGGGACTGATCTTTCTGGTGTTCCCCAGTAGGTGATGAGCCTTTGCATAATATGCCAGCAGGTGGTGAGAATCATTTTCTAATATGGCTCCTGTTTTCAGATGTCACTGATGTTCACCTAGAAATGTGGGAAAGTCTATATACATTGCTGGTACTTAGGACAAGAATGTTACTTCCAAGAGTATAACTGTGGCCACAAGACTGTTTATTGTGGGAGATAATATATAGTAGAGTTTCCACTGTCTTCTAGGAATAGCATAGCTAGCAGCGCAGCTCAGTAATACATTTGTCTAGCCTGTGCAAAGCCTGGGTTATTTTATACCATCTACTTATAGTATGCATTAAGGCACATGTATCACCACTGCAAGGTAAGAAATGTCAGCAAGTGAAATTGCAAATTCTTGTTATACAGACTAAGTGCTGGGACAGCACAATTTACAGACGCCTCACGTGGCCACATGGACAAGTAAGAACAGAGCACTTTTCCTCTCATAGCAAATACAGTTATAGAAAGAAAAAGTGCACATACAGATCTGTGGTGTAAAATGAAAAATCTAAGAAATACTGTCATCTGCATTCTGGCAAATGGGCAAAGGCAATGGAATGGTAGCTGAAGACTCATTTCAACATTGCTGAAGTTGCAGAAGTGGTGATGCAGATGAGATAATACACCCCTCGCCTTACATGAAACACCAAAATGAATCACAAGAGCTGTCGAGTTAGCTGAGCATTGAGGATACATGTTCTGCAAGCCCAACAACCAGAGTTCAGTCCCTGGGAGTCAAATGGTGAAAGGTGAGAACTGACTTGTGCAAGTTTTCCTCTGTCTTATACGTGTATGAAGTGATGTACATATGCCATACATGTATGCATGCACCCAAATACAGTCAAAAGATAACAATGTGCAAAGAAATTAAACTTATATAAAAGCATAAAAACCTTTGTGTGACTTTGTGTTTTTGATGACATCTTAGAGTCAACAAAAATCTATAATCCATGAAAAAATAATGAATTGGAGTTTATTAAAATATAGTTTTTTATATGAAGTTCACTATAAACAACAAAACAAAATATAAAACTACCTTTCCTTTCTGGCTGATGAGTGCAGGAGTCTGTGAGCAAAGCAGATATTCCTCAGCATAAAACTACCATCACTTTATTCCATTTAATAAACTTTGTCTTACTTCCTTCTTTCCTTCTTACTTTTTTAAGCAAAACCTATTCTGTTCTCTGGTGGTTATTGAGTAAAACAACAGCTCTTAATATTTTCTGATACTACAAATATCTTAGGCTTCATGGCTATCTACTAAGCATGCAGCTCTCTGATGGCTAGTATGTAAAACCACATTTGGGGTTTTCAATGACAGTGAATATTAGCACCACACTCTCTATAAAGAAGTCATGAAGATTAAAAGTAAGACATTCTGCAAACTGTCTACAAAGGGCTTGAACAGAAACCTGAATCCATGAGCCATGCTTTTTTAACTTAATGATTATACTGAAAGTTGAGAATTTTGCTCTCTGTTACCCCAAACCTAATTCTCATGGTTGCCCTTAGCACTGCAGTGGAACACCAGCTGCAGCTTCCCCTTCATCCTGCCCATGCCTCCTGTGGATGCCATAGACCATGTCCCCTTCCCTCCCCTGCCCTCCTCTCCCTTCCCCTCCCCTTCACTCCCCTCCCCTTCCCTTCCCTTCCCTTTCCCCCCTCCCCTTCCCTTCCCTTCCCTTCCCACGTCATTGCTTTACTGCTGTGACCCAGCTTCCAACTCAAGTGGACACCCCCTGCTCCATCCCAGGCCACACCTGCCAGAAGACAAGTTAGGCTGCCTGCAGAGCTTCTACTACACCAGACCCAATGCTCAGGGGCACATCTAGCACTGCAATAAAACACCAGCTGACGGCTCCAGATGAAGGGATCCCTGCATATTCAAAAGCAAACCACGTGAAGAGATGAGAAACCCTAGTGCAGATTGACTTTCTCAACACAGATCAGATTTCTGGGGAGTCTAATAACAAGAGGTTTATTGTAACCATATTTAAACACGGTAGAATTTAGAAAGGGGTCTTCAGAGAATAGTAATTCCCATAATCATTCCAATTCCAAGTGGACAATGAAGGTTAAGGAGAAACTTCACTAAGTTTATGTGACCCTAAGAGTGGACTATATAGCTAAAGGGACTAACATCTAATGTGGTCTCTGACCAATAGCACAGAGGTCAGCAGGCCATAAAGTACATGTGACGTCTCCCCTAAGTAATGATCTAGGGAGGAAAGAGTCCAGGATAGTCATTCTAGGGAAACATAGCAAAGCTCATCAGGCTGTTAACAACCTCCAATCTCACCTTTCTGGATGGAAGGCAGGCATTTGATTTTTATCTCCTCCACTGAGGAGAAACCCTTGTGTGATTAACATTCCTGGTTCTGTTAATGCTTCTCTGTGAGTACAAGACCTTAGTGCTCTAAAAAAAAAACATGTGGCATATAAAGGAAGACCTATTAGAATAACACCTGATTTCTCAATGGAAACTCTAAAATCCAAAAAGTACTTCTGATATATTTCAGACTTTAAGGTAACACCAATGACAGCCTAGATTACTATACCAAAACAAACAAACAAAAAGAAAAAAAAAAGTTCAAACAACATAAATGGAGAAAATTAGATATTCTATGATAAAGGTGAATTTAAAAAGAAATATGTATCTATAAATTCAACCTTACATAAGATGCAAGAAGGGAAAATCCAAACCAAGTAGGATAAATACCCACATAAAAACATAAGAAATAAATAATCTCATATCAACAGAACCAAAAGAAGGGACACACACACACACACACACACACACACACACACACACACAAGCAAGCTGGCATATCCATTTTAATATCTTTAAAAATGGACTTTAAACAAATTAATTGAAAGAGATGGGGAAAGTCATCACATACTATACAAAGAAAAAATCCACCAAGATGACATTTCAATTCTTAAGATCTATGCCCAAACACAAGGGCACCCACCTTTGTAAAAGAAACTACTACAGTTGAAATCACATGTTGACCCTTACACACTGAGGATGGAAGACTTCAATACCCTGCCCTCACAACTGAACAGGCTATCCAGACCAAAAATAAACAGAAATGCTAGAGCTAACTGACATAATAAACCAAACGATTTTATGGAACATTCAATTATAACACAAAAAAATGTATCTTCTTCTCAGCACTTCACAGAATTTTACTCCAAGACTGACCATATACTCAGAGACAAAGCAGGTCTGAATAGATACAAGAAAGTTAAAATAACCCTGTGCATACGGGCAGAAGACCATAGATTAAAGTTGGATATGAACAACAACAGAAACAACAGAAAACTTAGAAATTCATGAAACTGAATGAGGCTCCACTGAATGAGAAATGGGTCAAAACAGAAAGTAAAAAGAAATAAAATACTTCCTACAATTCAAAGAAAATGGATACACAACATACTCAAAGTCACAACACATAATGAAAGCAGTGTTAAGAGAAAGTTCATAATACTAAATGCCTACATTAAAAAACTGGAGAGATCTCCTACATGAACAGCCTGGTCATGAGTGGGAACAATGAAAGGCGACAGTCGAGGGAAAGAGAGTGGGAGATCCTAGCTGGATCAAGAAAAGAGAGGAAGAACAAGGAATAGGAGACCATGGTAAATGAAGACCACATGAGAAGAGGAGGAAGCAGAGAGCTAGGGAGGAGGCCCACGGAGATCCACAAAGATACCCCCACAAAAGACTGCTGGCAATGGTCGAGAGATGGCAGGAACTGACCTACTCTGGTGATGGGATGGCCAGACACCCTGATAGTTGTGCCATAAACCCCATCCAAGGACTGAGGAATCTGGATGCAGACATCCACGGCTGGGCCCCTGGTGGAGCACTGGGAGTCTAATTAGTGAGAAAGAAGAGGGTTTATATGAGCGAGAATTGTTGAAGCCAAGGTTGGATAAAGCACAGGGACAAATAACCAAATGAATGGAAGCACAGGATCTATGAACCAAAGGCTGAGGGGCCCCCAACTGGATCAGACCCCCTGAATGGGTGAGACAGTCATTTGGCTTGATCTGTTTGGGAGGCAGCTGTGTGTTGGTGCCGGGTCCTGGGCTCGTTGCATGAGTTGGCTGTTTGAATCCTGGGACCTATGCAGGGACGCTTGGCTCAGTCTGGGAGGGGGGGACTGGACCTGGCTGCACTGAGTCTACCAGGTCGATCCCGGTCCTCGGGGGAGACCTTGATCTGGAGGAGTTGGGAATGGGGGGTGGGCAGGGGGGAGGGGGAGGGGGGCGAGAGTGGGAGAACAGGGGAATCTGTGGCTATTATGTTGAACTGAATGGTGTAAAAAAAAGAAAAAAATTTTAAGTATAATAAAAATTAGTAAAAAAAAGAGTTAAAAGAAAAATGAATCAGCCGGGCGGTGGTGGCGCACGCCTTTAATCCCAGCACTCGGGAGGCAGAGGCAGGCGGATCTTTGTGAGTTCGAGGCCAGCCTGGGCTACCAAGTGAGTTCCAGGAAAGGCGCAAAGCTACACAGAGAAACCCTGTCTCGAAAAACCAAAAAAAAAAAAAAAAAAAAAAAAAAAAAAAGAAAAATGAATCAATAAACTTAAATTATATAAAAAAATAAAATTAAAAGACTATTTATCTAACTAATAGAAAAGTGTGACAGCATGCTATGGTGTTTAATTAGGTAATATTGCTTTGACCTAAGCAACATTTAGCTCTGAGAGAGATCCCAAAGGATGTATGCATTCCAGACTTAAAGTTTTGTTGTAGATATTTTGAAATGATAATCACTAGCACCTGTACATGGTGATATTTGTTTTTTATGGTTTACATTCACATTATCGAGAAACTGTAATTGGGACAATAGAAACCATGGCTGCAGTACCTGAATTTAACACAGCATCATTTACTTAATACATCACAACAAACTCAAGAATATGTGAAAATAACTGTCACAGGATGAGGTTTCCATTTATTTATTTATTTATTTTGACAATCAAGCTGTGACTCTGTTCCTCTTAAAGTTCAGAATATTATTTTGTGTATCTGTTTTCTTTGAGTCAATAAACTGCACAGTGTTTTAAAAAAAACTGGAGAGATCTCATAGTAGTAACTTAACAGCATATCTGAAAGCTATAGAACAAAAGAAGGAAGGACACCCAAGAGGAGAAGATAGCAACAAATTTTCAAGTTGAAGAGAATTATTCAACAGTTAAAAACAAGGCTTCATGAAATTTGCAGGCAATAAATGGATGAAACTAAAAGAAATCATCCTGAGTGATATACTCGAGACCCAGAAAGCCATTGAAATATAGCATGTCTTTTCTTTGAAGTGGATATTAGCTCTTAAGTGAATGATAATCAAGCTACAGCTCTTAAGTGAATGATAATCAAGCTACAGTCCACAGACACAGAGATGTAAAGAAGAGGGCTATAGGGAGAACACAAACAAATTTGGGGGGTGTACTGTGGATGTGTGGGGATGGGAGACAGAGGGATCAGGTGGATGGAGAGAATGAGGGGAAGAACAGATGGGATTGGGAGGCGTTTGGGGAGCACTGTGGAAAACCAGTTCAGTGAAAACTTCCTGTAATCTATGAGGGTGACCCTAGTGAGGACTCCTAGAAATGCAGGATATTGAGTTTTAATTTGCCATCTTTTGCAGCCAGACAATGCTTCCAGTGGTGGAAATGGGTCACATTTGGTTGAGTTGCTGGCCGAGGAGGTTCTGTAGAGATCCCTAAACAACCCAGGCTGATGCTAGAACAGAAGGTTGCTCTCTGAGATCTGACAGCAGTGCCCTGTTGCCAAGGACAACTTCCACACAGCTCATCCAGCATGGGGAGTTTGAGTTGGTGCAGACTTGGAGTCTGCATCCCTCTGTTCTAGTGCCTTTCATGTGAAAATGTAGTCTGCAGGCCACAAAAGAGAAGCCTGGACACTAGACTAGCCACAAAAGCCTCTGTCCTGCCAGCAATATGTGCTGGAGCAGTGGTGGTGCAGAAATTGTGGGGGAACCAATGCTTGGTTTAGCAATTAAACTTTAACTTGAGGCCTGTGCCACAGAAGGAAGCCCTACATTGCTTGGATGGTCTGGAACTGGAAACTGGAGAGCCTAGAGACACATGGTAGACCCAAATAAGACTGGGAAAAATTAAAAACAAAACAAAATGAGGTGATTCCCATACTCATAGATAAGCACCTTGTCCAGTCGTCATCAGAGAGATTTCTTTTGGGTGCAGATACCAGAGGGTGCAGAAACCCACAGCCAGAAATTATGTAGAGAGAGAAAGGCTAAAGAGGAGGTCTCTATTGAGTCCTGCCTTCAGAAATTAGGGAACCCCATAGAAGAGGAGAAGGAAAGATTTTAGGTGTCTGGAGGATGGGAGACACGAGGAGAAAATGGCCCACTGAATCAACTAAGCAGGGATCATATGGTCTCATAGAGACTGAAGCCAAAGTACGGGGTCTACATGGGTGTGCATCAGATCCTCTGTATATGTGTTAGAGATTTTGGATTGGTGTTTCTGTGCGACTCCATTGGAAGCAGGCATATCTATGATTCTTTTGCCTATGCTTAGGACACTTCACCTACTGGCTTGCCTTGTCTGGGCTCCATATAAAGGCTTTTGCCTTGTATTATTGTATCTTGTTTAGTCCTGTTTGGCTATCATCTCTTAGAGGTCTGCTCTTTTCTGAAAGGGAAACGGGGAGAGTGGATCTGGGAAGAGGGGAGGTGGAGGGTTACCATGAGGAGTGGAAGGAGGGGAAATTGTGGTTGGGATATATTATATGAGAGAAGAATCTATTTTCAATTTAAAACAGAAGAAAGTTGAGAATTTTTTTATCTGGACAGGTATGCTTGGAATTCAGAATTATCTCCACATAAATAATGAGATATATAGGATACCTGGTTTTACAGTTTATATTTCATATAACCCTTGTACAATATATCAGAAGGAATGTTATCAACTCTTTCATAATTTTGTATTATAAATAAAATGAATATGACAGAAACTACTCAGTGTGGTGACCTTAACTGACACAGAGTTTTTCAGTTCTTTGGTGCTCTGAATTATTTGTATCAACTAAAACTAATCATTTGCTATTGTTTCTGGGTAGGCTTTTGTAAAGAGTCTGTGACATTGAGACAAAGCAGGGAAGCAGGGTTAGAGGTGGCACAAAGGTTCATCATTCTTCTTGGATGCCTTCAGAACAAAACACCAAACAGACTATTCATGCAGGTCTGCTGTTCAACAAGCACTGGTTTTATATATCTCTCATTTGGGTTGGTATTCACTTCCTCCACTAATTACCTGACATTTTTGTGTCACAAGTTTTTATTTTACAATTTAACCCATTTGCTCAGTGAAGGAGTATTAACAGTGATGGTAGAAAACGAGCCAGACACAGTGGACCATGGCTATAATCCTAGTACTAAGGGGTGGAAATGAGAGAAGTCCCATGAGTGTCAGGCAGCTCTAGCCTGAGGTACATAGTAAGACTTTGTGTCAAAAAAAATAACAACAAATGATGTCTACTTGACAAGTGTACAGCAGATACTCAATTTATTTCATGTATAAAACTGACATGATTTGAACAATACTGGAAAGGGCAGGCCTCCCATGGATATATGGTATATCAGCCATGCTATATCAAGTTCAAATACTGTTAGGAGACCCACAAGAAGTGTAGTCTTTAATGTATATGCAAAGGGCTTAGGTCAGCCCATGCAGGCTCTCTAGTTGTCAGCTCAGTCTCTGCAAGCCCATATAAGCTGAGGTGAGTGGATTCTGTGGGATTTCTTGTGATGTCCTTCATCTCTTTGGATCATACAACCTTTCCTCCTCAACTCTTCTGCAGGATTCCTAGAGCTCTGTCTAATGTTTGCTTGTGGGTCTCTGCATGTGTTTTCATCAGTTGTTAGATGAAGCCTCTGTGATGACAGTTGGTCTAGGCAACAATCTATCAATATAGCAGAATATCATTAGGAATCATTTCATTGACTTTTTTCTTCTTTGTCAGCCATGTTTTGTTCTATTCTAGGTCTCTGGGCCATCCAGGCTCTGGGTACGGACTTCCAGGCAGTGTCAGGGGTGAGCTCCCTTTCAGAGTATGGGACTCAAGCTGGACCAGTCATTGGTTGGGTTGGACACTCTCACAGTTTGTGTGCAACATTTACCCCAGCATATTCTGTGGACAGGACAAATTGTAGGTCAAAGGTTTTGTGGCTGAATTGGTGTCCCAGTTCCTCCAGTGGAGCCTTGCTTGGTTACAATAGATAACCAGCTCAGGCCTCATATCTGCCATTGCTAGGAGTCTAAGTTAGGGTTACCCCTATAGACTTTTAGGAGTTTCCATTGCACTAGGTTTCTGGCTCATTTCAGAGATGCCTCATTGTTCTGGTTCATTCTCTCTGTATTCACTCCCTCCAAAGTCCCTCAACATAATCCCTCCATTCCCATCCCCACCCAACCCCATACAGAATTTCAGACAAGTAGAAGTTTCAGGGTCAAGAAGAAAATGGATAGCATTTAATTGAAATTTGGGTCTTTGAATGTGGACTGCATCTCATTTTAAAACACAGAAATTTCTTTACATGATTCCCATATTTCTTTCTTCCAAGAAATAATTTAGGTAGCTGTTACAAAGAATCAGAGACAGATGAGCAACTGTGAGTTTTCTGGTCTGAAATGTGAGAGCTTGCACTGATCCATGTAACCACTAGAGGGCACACATGTGCTTGATGGGTTAGCAAGGGAATTAAAAGCTTCGAAAGTCTGGAGGCAGCTGTGTGTTGGTGCCGGGTCCTGGGCTCGTTGCATGAGTTGGCTGTTTGAATCCTGGGACCTATGCAGGGACGCTTGGCTCGGTCTGGGAGGGGGGGGGAATGGACCTGCCTGGACTGAGTCTACCAGGTCGATCCCGGTCCTCGGGGGAGACCTTGATCTGGAGGAGGTGGGAATGGGGGGTATGCTGGGGGGAAGGGGAGGGGGCGAGAGTGGGAGAACAGGGGAATCTGTGGCTATTATGTTGAACTAAATGATGTTGTAAAATAAATTTACTTAAAAAATAAATAAAACAAAGGGCACATCAAAAAAAAAAGTCTGATATATTATTGCTACCATCTGAAAACACTGCTCACATTAATCAGGCTGTGGGAATTACATATGAGGAAATTTGTGAGATGTTGGGCCTGGAACATGTCTCATATTTTAAAAGGATTGAAATCATTCTGAATATATTCTTATTCCAGTCTAAAACTGAGATTTAAAAAAAAACTGTAAAGAAAAATAAATTCCATATAGGATCCTAATGACTCTATTTCCAAATTACAGACAAGTATCAGAAAAACCACAAATCATAAACACGATTTGATTAACAATGAAGTTTTTATTTATCTAAATTTCTGCCTGAATGGAGCAGCTTAGAGGGAATGAAAGACCCAGAGATACACCATGTGCATTTCAAATACATGGCGAATTTGAGATGGGGAATTCTAATACATTTAAGGTAGCATCTAATTCTGTAGTCTATGGTGTTCTGAGACTCACTGTTAGAGTCCAGCCCATGATAGTCCTCTTAACCCATTGCTCTGAGTGCTATATAAGGATTGCTGCCATAAGCCACATGCCTGGTGTCTGATTATTACTGATACAGACAGCAAGTTCAGGTAATTACAAAAAAATGACAGCAAACTTTACCAGAAAAAAAACTACAGGAAAAAATTACAATAGATCAGATCTCAAAGTAACAGAAGAAAACATAACAAGGAGAATGAGTACAAAGTGATTACTTACTGCAGTTAGGAAAATCATATAGCTTTGGTGAGATTCACTGGGAAAAAGGAAACACTCATTTTAAATCAAGAATGAAAAATGAGGGGCTGAAGAGATGGCTTAGTGATTAAGATGCCTCACATGAGTGGGTTTTAAATCCAACCAGAAAGTGGCTGTTTTCGGCTGTAATACTTGCACTTCTATTGTCCCAGAGTATCTTGCACGCAGATCACTGTTATGGTCAAAAGGTTTGAAGCTGGAAGATATTGGTGATTACCCTACTCCTCTATTTGTGTGGAGAGTGCCTTCCAGATGCTCTTAAGCAGGCTGTGGGAAGAACCATGTTACCAGGGTACAGACTGACAAGGTCGAAAGAGGAGGTTGAAAGGCCTTCACAGGAGAGAGAAAATGTAAACAGCTTGACAGATAGCTCCAGACCCTGGAGAACTGATGTGGGGCTTAAGGAAAAAGCAGCTGGTCCCATGACTTTCTTTCCAAGGGGCAGGACTGCTGATCCCACTCCCACATACTCAATCTGTCCGCAGTTAATAAGAACACAATAGTCTTGTTTCACAATACTGCTGTGCTGCCCAAGTACTGTTTCTATGGTACTAGATGGGCAGCTTGGGACAAGGATTAAATGTCTAGTTGAGACTTATGGTTTCCAGTCCTCCACTAGTTACCTGACATCTTTGTGTTACAAGTGTTAATTTTACACTTTAACATGTTTGGTCAGCAAAGGGGTATTAACGGTGATAATAGAAGCTTAGCCAGGCACAGTAGTGCATGATATAATATTAGTACTAAGGGTGGAAATGAGAGAAGTCCCATGAGTTTCAGCAGCCCTAGACTGGGGTACACAGTAAAACCTTGTGTCTAAAAGAAAATAATGACTGCTTGAAAAGTGTACTGTAAGTATTAAATTTATTTCAGGTTTAAAATGAAATGATTGGAACAATATTGGAAATGGCTGACATCCCACTGATGTCAAGCAAGGTGGTATTTAAAATTACAGTGGGACCAGGCACCTCCTTTTCTATTAAGCCCGGAAAAGTTGTCCTGGTAGGAGTAAAGATTATCAAAAGCAGGCATCAGAGTCAGAGACATCCCTTGCTCCCACTGTTAGGGGTCCCACAAGAAGACCAAGCTGTAACATATATGCAGTGTGCCTAGGTCAGCCCATACAGGCTTCCCAGTGTCAGTTCAGTCTCTGTGATGTGTATGAGCTCAGGTGAGTGGATTCTATGAGTTTTCTTTTTATGTCCTTGATCCAGTTGGCTCATACAAGCCTTCCTCCTCTTTAGGAGGATTCCCTGAGATATGCCTAATGGTTCATTGTGGGTCTCTGCATCTGTTTCTATCGGTTGCTAGATGATGCCTCACTGATGACAGTTGGTCAAGGCAACCATCTATGAGTATAGCAGAATGCCTTTAGGAATCATTTCATTGACTTTTTTTTTCTTCTTGTTAATCATGTTTTGTTCTATTCCAGGTCTCTGGGCTATCCATCCTCTGGGTCTTGGCTCTCCAGGCAGTGTCAGAAGTGAGCTCACTCTCACAGTATGGGGCTCAAGCTGGACCAGTCATTGGTTGTGCACTCCCACAATTTCTGTGCCATCTTTACCCTAGTGTATTTTGTAGGCAGGACAAATTATAGGTCAAATGTTGTGTGGCTGGATTGGGGTACCAGTCCCTCCACTGGAGCCTTACCTGGCTACAATAAATAACCAGTTCAGGCTCTGTAACCTCCATTGCTAGGAGTCTTAGCTAGGGTCACCCACATAGAATCCTGGGAAATTCCATTGCACTAGGTATTTAGTTCGTTTCAGAGATGCCTGACTATTCCAGTTGTTTCGCCCTGTACTCACTCCCTCCAACCTCTCTAACATGATCCCTCCCTTTCCCATCCCAAACCAACCCCCATCCAGACTTTAAACACACAAATAGTATTAGAGCCAAGGATAAAAAAGAAAGCATTACTTGAAATTTGGGTCCTTGAATGTGGACTGCATCTCATTCTATAAGACAGAAATTTTTTTATATGATTTACATATTTCTTCCTTCCAGTAAAGGATTTAGGTGGTTAATAAAAGGAATGAGAGACTAGTGAGCAACTGTGAGTTTTCTGGTCCGAAATGACAGCCTGCACTGATCCATTTTACCACTAGAGGGCACACATGCACTTGATGTGTTAGCAAAGGAAACAAAAGCTTCACTAAATTTGATGCATTATTTCTATCAATCGAAAACACCGCTCCCATCAATCCAGGCTGTGGGAATTACATTTGAGGATATTCGTGGGATGTTGGGCAGGAAATAATGTCTCAAGTTTTAAAAGGATTGAAATCATTCTGAATATATTCTTATTCAGGTCTGAAATTGAGACTGAAAACTAACAAAATATAAAAGAAAAATAAATTACATTTGGGAAACTAATGACTCTATTTCCAAATTACAAACAGGTATAAGAAAATTGCAAATCAGAAATGTGATCTGATTAACAATGAAGTTTTTTTTCATCTCAATTTCTGCCAGAAATAGGCTGCTTAAAGGGAATGCTTGACAAGTGTACTGTAAGTATTAAATTTATTTCATGTATAAAAATGAACTGATTTGAACAATACTGGAAAGGGCAGGCATCCCATGGATGCCAACCAACATGTTATTTCAGGTTTCAGTGAGACTAGTCACATCCTCTCCTATTAAGCCTAGACAAAACAACCTGGTACAAGAAAAAGGTCCCCAAAGCAGGCAGAAGAGTCAGAGACAGCCGTTGATGCCACTGTTAGGCATCCCAAAATAAGATCAAATTGTGATATACATGCAAAGGGCCTAGGTCATCCCATACAGGCTCCCTGATTGGCAGTTCAGTGTCTGTGATCCCCTGTGAGCCCAGGTAAGTGGATTCTGTGGGGTTTCTTGTGATGTCCTTGACACTTGTGCCTCCTACAATTCTTCCTCTCACATTTCTGCAGGATTCCCTTGGCATTGCCTGATATTTGCTTCAGGGTCTCTGCATCTGTTTCTATCAGGTGCTAGATGAAGCTTCTCTCATGGCAATTGGGACAAGCAACAATCTATGAGTATAGCAGGATATCATCAGGAATATTTTCTTTGGTTTTTTGCCTTTGTGCCAGTCACGTTTTGTTCCATTCTCGGTCTCTGCACTATCCAGCCTCTGGGTCCCGGCCAGCTGGCCAGTGTCAGCGGTGAGCTCCCTCTCATGGCATGGGACTTAAGCTGGACCCGTCATTGGCTGGTCACTCTCTCAAATTCTGTGAATTTACCCTAGTATATTTTGTAGGCAGGACAAATTGTGTGTCAAAAGATTTGTGGCTGGGTTGGTGTCCCAGTCCCTCCAATGGAAACCTTGCCTAGTTGCAACAGATGTCCAGTTCAGGCTCCACATCCCCTATTTCTAGGACTCATAGCTAGGGTCACCCTCTTAAAATCCTGTGAAATTCCAATGCACTAGGTTTCTAGCTAATTCCGTAGATGCCACACCCCCCGACTCTAGCTGTCTCTCTTGGCACTCACACCCTCCATTCTCACCCAATATGATCCCTCCTGTTCCCATCCCAACCCACGCCTATCCAACTTTCAGACCTATAAATAAGTATTAGGGCCAAGGAGAAAAGAGATAGTATTTACTTGAAGTTTGGGTCCTTGAATGTGGACTGCATCTCATTTTAAGGCAGAAACTTCTTTATATCAATCACATATTTCTTCCTTCTACCAAAAGTTTTAGGTGGCTGTTACAAAGAATGAGAGACAGGTGAGCAACTGTGAGTTTTCTGGTGTGAACCATGACAGCGTGCACTGACACATGTCACCACTAGAGGGCACACATGTTCTTGATGGGTTAGCAAAGGAATTAAAAGCTCCACAAAGCCCGATGCATTCTTACTGCCATTTGAAAACGCTGCTCCCATCATCCAGGCTGTGGGAATTATAAGTGAGGAGATTTGTAAGATACTGGGCCTGAAACATGTCTCATATTTTAAAAGAATTGAAATCATTCTGAATATATTCTTATTCCAGTCTAAAATTGAGATCGAAACCTAACAAAATGTGAAAGAAAAATAAATTCCATATAGGATCCTAATGACTCTATTTCCAAATTACAGACAGGTGTAAGAAAATCGCAAATCAGAAGTACAATCTGACTATCACTGAAGTTTTTATTCATCCAAATTTCAGCTAGATAGGATCTGTTTAGAGGAAAGGACAGATGTGGAGATGTAGCATGTGCACTTCAAATACATGGTGCATTTGAGACGGAGAATTCTGACAGATTTTTGAGATAGCATCTCACTCTGTCACCTATGGTGTTCTGAGACTCACTGTAAGACTCCAACCCATGATGGTCCTCCTACACCATTGTTCTGAGTGCTATACAACGACTGCAGCCATAAACCACATTGTCTGGTTTGTGATTATTCCTGATACAAGCACACAATTCAGGTAATCACAAATAGTAAACTTTACTAGAAAAAAATCTACAAGAAGAAAATTACTATAAATCAGAACTGAAAGTAAGAAAAAAAACATAAAAATAGAATAGGTACAAAATGATGTTTTTATTGAAACAATACAAGAGAACTGGTAGGAAAATCATATAACTTTTGTGAGATTCACTGGAAAAAAAGGTAATCATTCATTTTAAATCAAGAATGAACAATGAGGGGCTAAAGAGATGGCTTAGTGATCAAGAATACTGACTGCTCTTCCAGACCACCCAGGGGGAAGATGCCCAAAACCCAAAAGGCTGATCAGTACCTTCTGTAACTCCTGTCCTAGGGAATCTGATGCCCTCTTGTGGCATCTTTGGGCACTGCAATCATATGGTGCACAAAAATACATGTGGGGGAAAACACCCATATACAAAAAAAGTTAATTAATTTTATTAAAGAATAAAAAAGATATTCCCACTATTTCTATTGAACTGCACATAACATAAAAAGAAACTGAAAACATGAATATCTCAAATTATCCAAAGTACCAAGTGAGAGGATATTATTATACTTAGAGCTGATGGAGGGGCATAACTATAATTAAAAAACCTTAAAATAAATCCTAGGACCAGAATGTTTTGAAACCAATTTTATTACCTTGAAAAGAAAAATTTGCAGTGCCATGCTTATAAATTGAAGCCAATGAACAAAATATTCACTGAATAACACATGTGTAGCAATGAAAAGTGTGTTTTAAGTTTTATATATGCTAATACAGACTTTGTTAGAGTCTCTCTTTTTGGAGGGAATGGAATAAGCCAATGTCCAATTAAATATATACTCACAAAAGTATAATTCAAAAAAGTGAGACAAGAAAGGGGATAAAAGAAAGTGAAAGGGAGCTCACCCATGTCTAAAATGATAAGACAGAGCAGGGCATCATATAGTCCTTTAGATAAACAGAAAATACATGTATTTGAAATCATTAATGTAAATGGTCATGGGAACACATTCAAACTCTCAGGAATTCCACATTTTGCCAAATTCACATGTATTTATGAGGAAAAAAATCTTAGGACACTAGTAAGTGCACATGCTTCTTTCATCATCTAAAAATATTTTTCACATTCACTGAAATTTTAGAAGTGCACGTTGCGTTAAGCTAAACAAATATACAGTTAACTCTAGAAATTCTTAGATTTTCAGGGCCTATTTTCCCAGTATGCTCCTGCAGCAAGGCACTGGTGATGCCAGCACAGCCACCTTGGAGGATGCAAGGACCAGACACAGACCTTAGCCAAGAACTGGCAATAACCAAAAGACTAATTTTCCTTAACACCAGAATTAAAGCAATCACAGACAATGAGTTTAATTAAGGACTATATGTGCAGGAATGTTGTTATTTAGATTCCTTGTACTTGTTTAAGTATTTCCTTTAAAGATGCTTTATATTGTTTAGGGGTATTTTAATACTGATAAGAGAATTGAGGACATAAATTACGCATTCTAAAGAATAAGTTAAATTTGTAAGTTTGATTCTCCCTTTCAAAGGGGTACCAGAAAATTATTTGTTGTCCTGTCCCATGCAAACAAAGCCCCTCTATGCAGGGATTTTTGTCTCATTTGCATTTGGGTAGGGCTTCTGTATGCTGCTCAACTGCTATGACTTCAATATTGTGTACTGCTCTGCTGCTCTATTTCGGAAATGCTCTTACCCTGGAGTCATTTCCCCTTCTGGCGGTTATACTCTTCCTTCCCAGTGAACTCTGATCCTTGGGAGAAAGGAGTGTGTTATAGATGTCCCACATAGGACTTAACATACTGTAGTCTCTCATTATCTGAATCTTGACCAGTGGGTGTGTGTGTGTGTCAATCTACTGCATGAATAGCTTCTCAGATAAGGGTTGAGAGATGAGCTACTCAATGAATGTAATGATAAGTCACTAAAAGTTTGTTTTAATACCATGTCTGTTTCGTAGAAAAATAGTAGGCTATGAGGCCAAGATCTTAAATTGTAGCACCTAGCAGGCAGCGGCAGGAAGACTCCTAGTTTAAGGACAGTTTGGTTTGAATAGCAACTTCCAGACAAGCCAAAGCTATATAAAAGAACCTCTCACAAGCACGCAATCAAACAACCAAAACAACAATAACAAAAAGAAGATATTTCCTACATTTTTTTTTTCAAAAAGGATTTCACAGTGTAGCACAGGCTCTCCTGGAACTTGCTATGTATCTCAAGATGGCATCAAAATAGTGGAAATCATTTGGCTGTGGCTTCCAGGATGATGGGATTACCTGCATGAGCTATGAAACCTTCCTAGGAAGAATACTTGTTAGTTCGCATTTCAGAAGAATATAGTGGAACATGGCAGGAAAGGCATGCTATTGGAGCAGGTTTACCTCAGGGCACAAACCAAGAGGCTGAGAAAGCGAGTGCTAATCCTCTACTTTAGTTCTCCTTTTTGTCTTTTCTACTCCGTCTATGACTGAAGCCTAGAGGGTGGTGGTACAAATATTCAGTATGGATCTTCCATTATTATGAAATATCTGTGGCACTACTCTAAAAGACATGCCTGCAATTAGTTGTAATTCCTAAATAAATCAGATTTGAGGTAACAATTAAGATATTCCAGCACAGACATCTAGGCTAATCCTATAATTTGGCTATGGTGAACAAGACCACATTAAAATGAGTATGCAGGTATCTTAGTGCTACACTCACTTGGATTCCTTCAGGCATAATCTCAGAGGTGGCCTGACCGGATCACATGACAACCACAGTATTAGGAGACTATAAAAGTATGTTTCATATCTGGATGAGTTCATTCTTTAAACCAACAAATAATGGTGAATGGTCAGTATATTTGTAGTATCTTCACATTTTTTAGCAACCAGTAAACTGTTTCTTTTCTTCCTTGGCAGTGTTCCTGCCCACAGCAGCATTTTATTCATTTTCTTTTTTGTATAGGCTTTTAGCTGCTTGAAGCTGCAGTACCTGTTTTTCCTCTCTGGTTAGGAAGATAAACGAATGGAGAAGTATGATGGGATATTCAGGCAGGAGTTGTTTTCTGAGTTGTCCTACCCAGACATCCCGTTTATTTCATTTTCTTTTTATCTAAATTCTTAACAAACCTAATATTTTACTTTTGTGTTTATTTATGTTTTATTAAAGTATATTTGCATGCTCCTGGATGAGTCTATGTGCTCCATGTGCATCTGGGTGCCTATGGAGGCCAGAAGAGAGAATTGGATCATGTGGACCTGGATTTACAGATAGCAGTGGGTACAGGAACAGAACACGAGTTCACTGAAAGCAGTTAGAGTAGTAACTGCTAAGCCATCCACAACCCTCTAATCATTCTATTTTTAATATGTTGTCTGAATTGAGATCTTTGTGTAATCATCAGCAGGAATAACGTGTTACTTAGGCTTTGGTTTGTTTGTCTGCTTGGTTGTTTTGTTGTTTGTTACTTTTGTTTTTCTCACCTTGACACAAACTATAGTCTATAGGAAGACGGAAACTCAGTTTGGGCTTTGCTTCCATCTGATGGGCCTGTGGGCATATCGTGGTACACTTTCTTGAATGATGGTTTATGTGGGAAGGTAGAGTCCAGGGAGTGGAGTCAACCCTTGGAAGGAGGTCCTGGGTATGTATAAGAAAGCAAGTGGAATCCCTGAAGAGTGAGCCAGTAAGCAACTTTCCTCCATGGTTCCTGCATCTGTTCCTGCTTGAGTTCCTGTCCCAGTTTCCCTCAATGACCAAATCTGATCAGGATGTGTAAACAAAACAGACCCTGTCTTCCAAAGAGGGTTTTGATCAGTGTTTTATCACGGAAACAAAAGCTAACTAGTACAGACATAGATTCATGGAGGCTGTTCTTTCCCCATGACTGACTGTCCTCACAATATGATGGTAAGAGTCCTAAGAGTGGTGGTGGGGTTGAACGCAAAAAGAAAAGCAGAAAGGAATAGATACAAGTTTCCTTCGTTTACTTGCTTGCTTGCTTGATGTTTTCCTAGACAGGGTTTCTCTGTGTAACAGCCCTAGCTAGCCTGCAACTTACTTTGTAGACCAGCCTGGCCTCAGACTCAGAGTTCCTTTTACATCTGCCTCTCAAGTGCCAGGATTAAATACGTGCCCCACCACACCTGTCACATAGTTAACAGTTCTTAATGTCTCATGCCAGGAATCTCACATTGTGCAGAGGGTCAAATGTTCAAGGTTAACAGCAGCTACCAGATGATCCTCTCCCAAAATAAATGAAAAACAAAATGAACAAGGAGACAGCAAATGGTCACACTACTTCTTGATGACTCATGGGAAGATTCTTGGGAAGGGAAGAGCCTTATACTTTGAACTGGTTACAAAATTCTCCCAAGTTGTAACTCCAATCAGCCCCATATTATAGAAAGCAGCCCCATTTCCTACAGCAGCCTAATAAACCCTGTGAGACAAAAGAACTGCAGAAGTAAGGGATCCACAAAACTACACAGCAAGTGGAAACGGACTGAGAGAACAAAAGGAAATCGGCTTGCAGTTGTTCACTGGTCAGAGTTCAGGCGGACTTCAGAATTCCTGTGCTTGGTTTGAATTTCTCCAAACCCCCAAAGGAAAAAGCCTCCTGGTCATCTTGTCCATATTTTAGGCAGAGGGAGAACTGGAAAGTGTGACACTTAAAAATTATTAGAAGTCAAATATGCTAAATGAATTACGATGTGTGGCCACATATCTTTAGACATACTATGTATATGAACTCTGATACATGGTAAACAGCTGCCTTCCAGCCAAACCTGAAAAAGTGAATGTTATCTCCTTTAGTGAATTTCTAGATTATAGCAATTGCAGTTGATAAATATCATAACCTACACTAAAATTTCATGTGTTGAGAAAAGTAATCAACAGAAGACCTATATGGATTTGCTATGGCAACAAAACTCTTTTTTTCCATTTGCCCCGATACCGGGACCACTCTGCACAACACACCCACTAACCAGATTGGTGAGTTTCCTCTTTCTGATCCCTTGCCATTTCCCATGACTGTAGCCTAAGATATATTCCTGGAGCTGGACCCCCAAGGGGCCTTTGGCTGCATGCCACAATACATTCTCTCTTGACAAAGTATTGAATGCTGTCTGGACTCTCAGGGAGTCCTCTAGTATGTACTCCCAGACATTGCCCTTTTTTTGTGATGACGATTGGATAATTTGTGTTGTTAATGCCAGTCCATGGACTACCTACCCTCAAGAATGCTTGAGATAGGAGCCTGGGATCCCATTTGTTTTTTTTTTAGTTTTTTTATTTTTTTCTCTCAGCTGCAGTCATGGGACATGGAGGCTTCCTCCCCTTGATTCCACTCCTCCTCTGACAAATGCCTTAAATATCCCCAGACACCAGTAAATTTGCCTGCGTAACAGTTGCTTGAACCCCAATATTTCACCAGAATTACCTAACTGCTGCCAGGGAATGGACAAATGAAGAGTTACCTTATCCCCAAGCTTTTACCTAAGCTCTAAACCCTCCCTTTCTGATTCTCTTTCTCTTGTCTATGTGCATTCCTGAACCTAAGGAATCTCTGACTCCAAATAACCTTGTCTTATCTGTTTTCCACTCTGTTCTCTGGTACCAGGCAGGCTTCTAAGCACAGACAGGTCTGGAAGCAGGCTAGGATGCATGCAAGTAAGTTTACTATCAGGATCCACACTGTGATCATAATAATCTGGATGGCTCTCTAGCCAGAGATCAGTTTGTAGCCTGCCTCCTGGTGGGTCTTCCTAAAGCAGTCCTCAAGCCAACAAACTATCAAAAAAATTCAAGACATGGAATAAAATCTGTTTCTTGTTCCCCAGAGCTCCCTGACAATAGGGCTAAAACTTAAGCATCTATACAGCAAGGCTCCTGACCCCACAGGCAGCAGTGTTAGCAGTGACATTTAAAGTGTACCATGGGATAAATGAAAATCCCAAAAACAGAAATGCCAAATGTTGGCACACGCTATCCGATCAGCTCCCTGAAAGCTGCCGGGTCCCTGTTTTAAGTGCAGGAAGGAAGGCCACTGGGCTCGGGCTGGTGCCACTACCACACAGGGGACACTGATAGGGCCTTGCCCAAAGTGCTACTAGAAGGGCCGCTGGTCAGCTGACCGCCCCAGTTGCACCTAGTGGCATGGGAACATCAGATCTGGACCACCCTCTAGCTGACTTCCTAGGCCTGGCCTTCAGTGATGACTGAAGCTGCCCGGTTCCCAGCCTGGCCACTCCCATCTCATACAGGAAACCCAGGGTAGAAATAATAATATCTGGGCGACCCACCTCCTTCCTTCTGGACAGCGGAGCCACTTACCCAGTCCTGAGAGAGTTTTGTGGTCCCACCTCTCCTTCTCATTTCCCTATTGTTGGGGTAGGGGGACAGCCTTACCCAGCTCACCAGACTTTCAGGGATACTTCATGGGAAAAGATTTTCCAGCTAAGGTAGTGCTGCAACCCACCCAGCTGGAGCACGAAATCTGGCGAGGGACGCCGAGGTTAAACAGCGATCAAGACACACAGTCTCAGTTCGTCAGGGAAGCAGCAGCAGGTCTCTTTAGTCATACCAACATGGGCTTATATACCCCTCCAACAGCAGGAGTCAAAGAATGGTTACTCTGCATCCATAGGCAAGCCAGACACTGTTTTCCAAAGAGGAAAAACCACAGGGGAACTGATCCCCAGCACCATCCGGAACCCAACTACACATTTTCACACAAACAACTTATGCAAACACAGAATAACTGGGACAGGACAAAAAAAGACATTTAAGATCAAGGCAGCAAACTTATTGCTGCCAACATGTCCTCCCTTTTTTATTTTTTAAAAGGAACACATCAGCTAGAACAGCCTGTGGAAGATCAGATAGCCCCTGTCTTATGTCACCTGTTGCAATCCCCAAACTTACCCGTCATAGGGGGCTGCCCTAATGCCCCCTGCCTTAGATCTCATGAGGACCACAGGAGTTGCCCCTCTCTGTCTAAAATTTGTAACCATACTTGTGCAGATTCAGAGGGTGACATGGCCAGAAGGGCTTGCTTGGTTACCTGTCGGTGTCAAGTGAACTGGCTTTGCCATCAGCATAGCAGAAATAACCCAATTCCCATACTGCCTGCACAGATTAATAAGAGGCAAACAGACTCTGTCCATCTAGTTATCCACCCAGCAGCTTTAGACATTAATGACCACCAGGTCGGTTCATTTACAGCAACAACTCTAGTTTCATTAATCCTTACAATGGCATGTACTAACTGAATTGTATAGTTAAAAAATGTTCCATTCCAAGGCCCTCACAAATAAGTATTCAATTCTCCAACCTTGGCCGATGTATTAAAAGCTGCATGAGGGGTTATACAGATTTCTGACATTTCATAAACACATAATATATGTTGGTGTATCCACAACATATCTATTTGTTCTTGTAACAGTGTTGCTTGCTGATTAAGCATCAGAATTCCAAAATGTAATTGCCTGTTTAATGTTTGCTGAATGTCCAAGGCACTAGCCACCCTCTCAGATAATGTATTGATAATGGCAGCCTGTTGAACAGCCTGAGATAATGCAAGCCCAGCAGCTGTAACAGCAACAGCAGATGCAGCCACAGCTTCAACAATTGCAGCAGCAATGCCAAAGTCTCTTCTTGTCCTCTTCAGTTGTAGTGGAAACTGATCAGAAGAACTCTACAGAGGCATCACTGCAAATGCAGGTATTCTCACAATCATTGCATGGGACCAATTTGCACTCCAGCAATTATTCAAGCTACAATTCAGAACTGAACAGTTTAGTAGTCCCTCTCCTCCCACATCACCATTCCAAACAATAAAAAGGGAAGGGAGTACTTACACAGGGCATGGAAATAATAGGGAAAGCATGTGCAGAATTAACATTGATGGATTCTTCAAAACTAGATGGTCAATTCCAAAAAGCAGTTCCATTAAAAGTCATGCCATTGCTACTAGGCAATCATGAAATCTGCCTTTCAGATTCAAGGAGATATCATTGGTATTATTCTTGCCAGCTGTCTTGGAGTTTTACATTGCTGGCAGCAGTACCAGTTGTCCAATTAGAAGAAAATACAGCAGGAAAAACAGGGCTATCAATACTCACAGGCAGTAACACAGGTGGATTTCTTACTAAACTCCATAACAGCTCAGCTTCTCCCTGAGGCATCATCATGGGCATCATCATCAGCCACAGTATTCACAGATGCATTTTTATCAATCTCTTCTGCCGGGCGTATACTCCTTTCTGGGAGCCAAATGGGCTTTTCAGCACCTGGAGGATAAACACACACAGCTCCCCTCACTCTGGCCAACATAGGTGCAGGAGGCTGCCAGGTAAGGGTGGCTAAATCCTTCCATTGCACCTTAGCATCAGAGACAGAGGGGCCACCAAAATGCCTCTGAGCTGCTGAAACTCCCTTGCTATCAACAAGCAAAAAATTAAAGTAAAAAGTGTAATGGGAAGTAAAGCTTGAGTTCCTTGTATATCCCTATACATATCACCCTCTTTTATTTTTTGCAAATAAGTTTTAAGATGTTGATGAGCCCTTTCCACTATGGCTTACCCCTGGGGGTTATAAGGAATGCCAGTCTTATGAATAATATTCCAATGTTTACAAATTCCTGCGAAGATGGCACTGGTATATGCAGGACCATTATCTGTTTTTATATGCTGAGGAACCCCCATATAGGAAAAATGCTGAAATTAGATGGTTTTTAACATCTTGAGCACGCTCTCCTTTATGCAGAGAGGCAAATATTAAATGAGAAAAGGTATCCACTGACACATGTACATAGGCCAATGGTCTAAAGCTAGAAATATGAGTTTAAAGCCTCAAGTCTAGAACAACTAGTATGATGTTGCAAGGTCTGAGCATTAACATGAAATTTACAATGCAATTGCAGAGCATTATCATAGGTGGTAACAGCGGGAAACAATTGAACATTAATGACACCCAATTGTACCTCCCGTTGAGTATAATGATCTGCCAATTTATTGCCTTCAGCTAGTGGGCCAGGCAACTCTGTATGTCCTCTAAGATGCCCAACAAACACAGGATGCTTCCTTGCCCAGATTAATAGTTGAAATTATTGAAGTTGGCTTTGCACAGCAGAGGGTCAGCCTATGTATGGGGCAGTTTCTGTAACCATAATGGCCTTAGCTACATAACAGCTATCAGTGTAGATATTAAGGTCTTCTGTAGGAAACATTTGAAGAGCTAGCTGTAAGGCAAATAACTCTGCTTGCTGAGCAGACATGTTGGAAGTAGATACGTGTTCAGTAATGTTCTCACTAACCACCACTGCATATCCATTCCCAGAGGCATCCGTAAAGACAGTCCTTGCATTATGAAGAGGGCTTTGTGTTACTAACCTGGGAAAAATAAATGAACAAACCTTAAAACTTTCAATAAGTTCATGCTTAGGATAATGATTATCTATCTGGCTATAAAAGGTACAGAGAAACAAACACCAAGATTCATGTTCCTTTTGCAAAGTATCTATCATTTCCTGTACATAAGGCAATACAAGATTGTCAAACATCTTTCCAAAGGTGGCCAAAGTGAGTTCCTTAGCTCTCCACAATAATTGAATAACTAATTCATAATAAGGATTCAATACCTTAGTAGGTGAAGCAGACAGATGAACCCAATAAATAGGCCCAGTCTGCCAAAACATTCCAGTGGGAGAAAATTTCGAAGGCAAGACTAATAATTGTAAAGGCCGACCATAATCTACCTGCTGAACATGTAAATCTAATAAAGCCTGTTCTACCTGAGCCAATGCTGCTTTTGCTTCTGGGGTTAATTCCCATAATGATGTAGGTGAAGAATCTCCTTTAAGGATATCATAAAGAGGCTTTATATCTCCAGTAGGTATCTGAAATGTAGATCTAAGCCATTGAATTTCTCCTAAAAATTTCTGCCATTGATGCAAGGTTGGTAATTCTGCAATTTTAAATTGTAACTTTTGAGGAGCGATACCTACTTGCTGAATAGTATAACCAAGATACTGATATGGCATTTTCTGTTGCACCTTCTCAGGTGCTGTAACTAGTCCAGCACTGGCAAGTGCTTGTTGTAAATCTGCATAGGTTTGCAGCACTTGTTCTTGTGTGCGTCCAGCCAGTAAAATATCATCCATATAATGTATGATATATGTCTCTGGATATTTGTTCCTTATGGGAGATAAGGCTTCTGCAGCATACATTTGACACATAGTAGGACTGTTGGCCATTCCTTGAGGTAATACCACCCAATGAAACCACTTATAAGGTTCTTTATAATTTATAGATGGAACTGAATAGGCAAAACATTGACAATCTTGTGATGCCAATGGGATGGTGGAAAAACAATCCTTTAAATCAAGCACTATAAGATGCCAATCTTTAGGTATGGCCACAGGAGTAGGAAGTCCTGGCTGTAATGCCCCCATCAGCTGTATAGTTTTATTAACTGCTCTGAGGTCCTGTAAAAGGCACCATTTTCCTGACCTTTTTTTAAATGACAAATATGGGAGTATTCCAGGGAGATGTGGAAGGAACAATGTGACCTGCTAGCAATTGTACATTCACCAGGTCATGAGCAGCCTTCAATTTTTCTTTGGTTAAGGGCCACTGATCAACCCACACTGGTGTATCTGAGAGCCATGTAATAGCTGTGGGGGAAGGCCGAGGAACAGTGGCCCTCATCAAAAATGTCCTAAGCCTTTTCTATCTCTAGGGATTCTGATAATCTCATCTTGTATTTGAATGACTGAGGAGCATCCTTGTTCTGACTTACCAAGCCCAGAACCTGGTTTCCAGCCCATATCCAGCATCATATTATTCACTGGAGAATTCAGGTGTTACAAAGTTTGTGTAGTAAGCACAGCACCCATGGTTTGTAATACATCTCTACCCCACAGATGAGTTGGCAATCCCGTCAGCACGTATGGTAGAAAATGTCCATTATGACCCTCCTGATCTGTCCATTTTAGCATGTGAGCACTTCTTTCTGGAATGGCATGCCCAATTTCTTGTAAGGTGACTGGGATGGTTCAAGAGACCACCCTTTTGGCCAAAATTCTTTAGCTAGCATGGACACATCAGCATCTGTATCCAGAATCCCTGTAAATGCTTTCTTTGCCTTCTATCTTTAATGATAATTGAGGACATGAAGATAGCTCAGCTACCCAGAATGCCTGAGGACAGCCAGTTGACCCGAAACCTCCTGAGCCTCGGCTAGTCTTGAGAACTGAATGTCCAGTTTCTACTAAGGGTAAAAGAATAAGCTGAGCAATATGCTCTCCTTATGGAATAACTAGTATCCCTTGGGTGGCTTCCACCATGATTTTTAACTCTCCTGTATGGTCTGCATCAATTACTCCCGGTGAGACTCTAATTCCTTTAAACAAAGAGCTGCTTCTGCCTAATATTAGAACCATCATACCCTTAGATAAAGGCCCAAATACTCCAGTAGGAAGGGCCTGGGGTCCCATCAGGGAAGTTAGTACTGCTCTGGCAGTGGAGCTGAGGTCCAGTCCAGCACTTCTGGGTGTTCCTCTCCCGGAGGTCCTCAATGTGAAGGGGTTCCCCTGAGGCACAAATCTGATCCTGCCACTGCCTAGGACTGGGGCAGGTGCTGGCATGGCTCTGTACACTCTGGCTTTGGGGGCCCAGAGCAGGCCCCGCCCCCCATTTCCCGACAGCAAAGTGTTCACTTGAGAGTCAAATTTAGATCTGCAATCACTGCTCCAGTGATTCTCTTTCTTACACTTGGGACAGAGCCCTGGTGCTCATGCCTGCGCATTCTGCGGGCAGTCACGCTTCATGTGTCCTTCTTGACCACATCGAAAACATCCCTTGGGTCGACCCCCCACCACCACCACCGATTGCCCATGCCCTGCAATCCCTGCCTTAAGGCTGCAGCCAATACCTGACCAGTAATATGGTTTCCATCTATGTCCTTACACACTCTAAACATTTCATTCAAGCTTTTATGCTTATGTCCCCTCAGGGCCTCTTTGCAATATTTGTTAGCATTCTCATAAGCCAGCTGCTTAATAAGGGGCATAGCCTGATCAGCTTTCCAGCTAGTTGTAACAAGCGTGAGACAAAGTTAGCCTATGGCTCAGAAGGGCTCTGCAGCACTTTTGATATCTGTTCTCCTGCAGCTACATTTGGTAGTGATTTCCATGCTTACACTGGGGCAGCAGCTATTTGAGCATAGGTACCGGGATCATATAAAATCTGTTGTTGAAGGTTAGCGTACTGTCCTGATCCTGTGAGCATGTCATAATTTCTCTGGGGTTGTCCAGCTCGAGCATTTATGCGAGCCAGTTGTAAGCATTTCTCATGATTTTCACTTTTCCATAGCAAATAATCACTCCCAGGTAACACAGCTCAGCACAATTGCTGCCAATCACTTGGCATCAGATGATTAGCAAAAAATGATTCAAACAGCATCACAGTGAATTGAGCCTGTGGCCCCTAACTGCTCACTGCCTCCTTCAACTGCTTCATCTCTTTGAAAGTTAAAGGAACATGCTCCCGGACCACCTGTCCAGCTTGATTCTGAGTTTCAATTACTGGATATGTTTCATGCCACACCACCCCCTTTTTTTTGCCTATATCTGTGCCTCCCCTATCCAATGAGGATTTCTTGGCAGGGGTTGAGACAATAGAGGCACAGAAGGTGCTGACTGTGCTTTCACCTTTGCACGGTGCAATTTCTGTTGTAGTTCCTCTATCTCTTTTTCTAGCTGCTCTTCCTCCTCTACTAAATCTGAGACAGAGGCAAGATCATCGTCTTCTTCCTCATCCATTAAATCTTTCACAAATATCCTTATACACTCTTTACAGGGGACCTCAACCTCTTCTTTTTCCCCTTTCAAAGATTCATTCATCTCCACCTCCTGAGCATTAGCAAATGCTTGCTCGCACTCTGAAAGTTGCTCTTTCACTTTCACTTTATCAGTCAGAAGAGGATCTTTCACAAGTCTCCATAGAGAAAATGCAGTTGTAGGAAAAATATCTGCGCCTTTCTCTTGCAACATCTTTTGTAAATCTCTTTTTACTTGTTCCCAATCTGGAATATTCAAACCTCCTCCCACCAGAAACCAAGGACTTGCTTCAGCTATAGTGTCCATAAATGTGAGTGCGGTGCTAGACTTAATTCCTGTTCATTGCTTACTTAATTCCCTTACCTCAGAGGTCAACTGAGCTTTTGCAGTAGAATTACCCATGGTACGTACCAATGTTTCAATCCTCCACCCCTCTTTTTAGAGTGAGCCTCGTTCACTTACCCCTCTTTCCAGGTCTCAATGGAACCTCCACTTGCCAAAACCCGCAGAGCTGGAGCATGAAGTCTGGCGAGGGACGCCGAGGTTAAACAGCACTCAAGACACAGTCTCAGTTCGTCAGGGAAGCAGCAGCAGCTCTCTTTATTCGTGCCAACATGGGCTTTTACCTCTCTAACAGAAGGAGTCAAGGAATGGTTACTCTGTATCAGTAGGAAAGCCAGACACTGTTTTCCAAACAGGAAAAACCACAGGGGAACTGATCCCCAGCACTTTCCGGAACCCAACTGCACATTTTTCACACAAACAACTTATCTGGGACAAGACAAAAAAAAAAGGGCATTTAAAATTAAGGCAGCAAACTTATTGCTGCCAACAAGGTAGGAGCTTTCATTTCATTTTCTCCCTCCATGTGCCTCACTCCAGCCTGGTCAGCAGTGACACAGGCAGGGCCCTGCTCTCCGTCTCAAGTTCTAGAGGATATCATGATCCACTGCCTTGTTCCCAATTCCAGAAGAATGAGGTCTCATCCCACAAGCTTTTCTCTCCCTGGTTCCCTCTTCTAATTAACTACTCAGCTAATTGTTACAGGATCACCATAGAGCTGGAGCCCAAGGATCATCAAATATATACCCAGGTGGTAAAGAAATAGTAACAGTTAAAAGGTATTTACACCTCCAGACCAAAAAGGGACTGGGCTCTGTAGCTAGAGTTTTCCTGCCTTGCCCACAGTCAAGACAAATCCCTGTCACTCGCCAGTCCCACAGCTGCTCAGACCCAACAAAGTAAACACAGAGACTTATATTGCTTACAAACTGTATGGCCGTGGCAGGCTTCTTACTAATTGTTCTTACAGCTTAAATTAATCCATTTCCATAAATCTATACCTTGCCACGTGGCTTGTGGCTTACCGGTGTCTTCACATGGTGCTTGTCATGGTGGTGGCTGGCAGTGACTCCTTCTGCCTTCCTGTTATTTCTTTTCTCCTCTGTTAGTCCCGCCTATACTTCCTGCCTAGCCACTGGCCAATCAGTGTTTTATTTATTGACCAATCAGAGCAACAGATGTGACATACAGACCATCCCACAGCAGGGCTCTGCAAAAAACAGACTCTAATATAACCATCTGTTACTGTTAAATGCTCTCAGCAATAGATCTCCTGGATGCTAAACTAATAAAGAAAACAGGTGCCTTGAAACACTTTGTCTCTGATAAAGCTTATCTCAGGTAAAAATTATTAAAAACTTATCTCTCTCTCTCTCTCTCTCTCTCTCTCTCTCTCTCTCTCTCTCTCTCTCACTAAGATTAACCAGCAGAGTACTAAATACTACAGTGGTCACTAGCCCAAGACTTTAATTTTTCTCATGGCTGCTTCTTAATATGTTCAAATTTTTTCCCAAGCTCCAGAAACCAGCTTAAACCCATCCAACAGGTTGGATCTACTTCAAGATAAGTGCCAAACCCAAACTTTCCTGGCCTCAGGATCTCTTCTATCACCCTGGGAACCCCCCAAAGGAAATAATAATAATAATAATAATAATAATAATAATAATAATAATAATTCTTTCCTCTAAGCTTTTCTCTGTCTCATCAGCATCCTGTCAGACACAAAAGTAGCCAGAATGCCAAGCCAAGAAAGATGATGAACAGCTCTGAGGCAGCAGACAACAGCCCACCATCCCAGGATGCCTGTCTACCTCAGAAGCCCCCTTCCCTACCCACCCCCAAGAGTCAACCAATGCCCACCAAGTCAGCTGGAAGCAGTTTTTCTGGGAGAAATGATGCCCCTATTCCTGTTCACTTGCTTTTTTATAATAAGCAAAAAGTATAGAAGGTTAAGATCTTACTGCCACTCCAGCTGCATGCCCGTGCATGCACGGTTCAGGAGGTAAGGAAGGGGTCTGGTGTCTCCTGTCATCAGTGTGTGCTGGTGATAACGTGCACATGGTGTGGTCACACAATCTGCGAGTGTGTCGCGTAGCTCCGTAAGTCCACCTGCACGTGTTCACAAGAATCCTTTAAAAAGCCAGACACAGACCTCCCCTCCCTGCCATTCTCTTCTGTCCCCACTCTTATCTCTCCTTCCCTCTCTCTGTTCTCTGCAGGCCTGGTTCTTCTGACCCCCCTTTCTCCTAATAGAACTCTGAAAGTGGGTTTTGTCATGGCTAGTGCATCATGACCTTTCTGCATGGTAACCAGCATCGATTATATACTTTTTAGCAATACGCTTTAATCATATTTGGCGTTTTACCCCCAATTCCTTCCTCATTCACCCATCTTTCTCTACCTGCCTTTTTATTCTTTTTTTAATTGCAGTAATTGTGAATTTCTTATTGATATATATATATATATATATATATATATATATATAATTTTTTTTTTGAAAATCTGACTCCCTATATTCTCTTCAACTATTCAGTGATACGCTGGTACACAGCACTGTTACTGACACACAACACTCAAAATTAGGACTTCCCTTAACTCCATAGGGAGATATCAAGTGAGCAGGGTTTCCTCTGTGGGGATGAAGGATTCTGGGAGCCACTCACTTCAGACTGGGGGGTCATGACCATTTCAAGTCCTCTCCTTGATTCATGATTCATACCCATTCCTTTATGAGTTCCTATTTGACCTCCATATTCAATAGCAGTTCTAAGTTTCCCCTTATGGGCAGATCAGCCCCACCCTCTCCTTTGCCCATGGTTTCTGGGCTCTTCCCCAGGGGCACTTCTGAGGGCTCTGGCCCAGTATAGAGTATGGAATTGGCTCCATTCTGCCTTCCAGACTTAATTCTGGTGGACCTTGTCCTGAGCCAGTTACAAGGACTCTGGGCTCTGCAACAGATTCCCTCTGTGATGTAGCTAGTTCTGAGAGGAAGGTGGTCAAGAGAACAGGTCTCACCACAAGCTCTCTGCTCTGCCCTTTTCCTACTAGGAAAACAGGTCCACCACCAATCCACATGGTCCATTTAGAACTGAAGTCAAGACCATCGCCCTCACTTGTCTCCAGGACATGTGAGCATCCTGCTACACATGCTACATCTTAGTCCTCAATAGTTTACAGCCAGCCATGTGACACTGACTGCCTCTCCCAGCAGTCTTCTGATGACAGACTCTCAGACCATGGTCTGAGGGAATCTGCTCCTAGTTTTACAAAGGATATCTCTCCAGTTTCTGCTACCAGTTTAGAAGGGGACAAATCAGCTCATACTTAAGAGATTATCTACTCCATTTTAAGGAGATATCCTGTTTACCAACATTTCTTTCGATATACAGACAGGCTCCTCCCTGTCTCCGTGGTGCTCCCCCCAGCTAGTACTTGGGAGTCTAGCAAGGCTCTCTCTGATTGTATAAGGCCTGCCTTTTCCCTCTCCCCAGGAAGACAGGCATTTCTTCCCACTATTCCTGATTTTGGTCCTTTAAATTTTGAGGGTCATCTACTTGGAGACAGGATTGATAAGGGATGATGTAACTCTACCTTTTAAACTTTTAGGTAATGGAACTAGAGTTCTCTTCCACAGCTTTGTGGGGATCCAGGTCACTCTTCTGGGCACAGGACTCCTAAGGATCATATCACTTGGTGTCTTAGTCCTCCTACACTGGACAATATGTCACTACTGCCAGCACTGGGTTAAGGATACTCCCTTTGAACCCCAAATCCAAGAGAGAGTCCTTCCCATCTTTAAGGGTCTTTGTTACAGATGTTTCTCACCAAAGTTTTTCTTCAGTCACTTTATAGGACAACTGTCTCTGCTCTGTCACAGAGCTCATGTGAGCTTGTTTGGCTGGAATAATGAAATGTCTAGCCTGTGGTGTCTGAGAAGGAGATAGGCATGGTAGGAGAGCATTTCTCATCCTTTCATGATCTCCCACTGGTTTCTGGCTAAGGAGATAAAGGCCGAAAGGATGAGGTGGAGTCTGTCCCTTCCCAGAGCTAGGATTAAGTCTGGCCACCCCATCTCAAGGGCATCCAAGGACTGGGGATGAAGAAGGTGGTCAAGTTTTCATCTGTGCTATGTGAAGACATCCAGCATGTGCGGCCTGGCTCATCCTGCAGGCAGCCTTACATAGAGTTCACACAAAAGCCTGAGGTTTACGTCATGTTGCTGGTGAACCAAAGCTGTCTATTATGTTGTCTTGCCATCCCTGGTCACCACAGAGATCCCACAAGTGGCTCTCATGAACTTGGAGAAGTCCAGGGAGGACAAGCACATACAAGCCTTGAGTCTCTGAAGGAATTTGTTCTTTGGAAGTTGACTAGCATCGAGTGGCTCTTCACTGAGGACAGAATTTGAGGAAATGTGATGCCACTGCAGGAAGACTTGTGGCAGTTAGATTTCAGGTAAAACCTGTGGGTCCTGAGAATGTGGCAGAAGCCCCTTGAAACCCCAGAGGTCAGTCTCTCAGTGTAGACATCTCCAGCTGGCCTGGGAAAAGGCTGGTCCTGCATGTCTGAAGATAATCCTGAAGGCCTGAACTGGGATCTGCTTGCACTTGAAGTTTAACAAGCTCCTGGGAGGAGGAGAAACTGGCCAGATTCCATCTGCAGTTTCTCCCCCATGCTTTGCTTCCCTTCAAACAAACATAACTTTCCCCTAATAGCTGAGGTGGTTTCTCAACATTTTCTCAATATTCTTACACTCAGGGTTTGTTACATGCCCCAGAGTTCAGCTTTTAATATGGCTTGTCATTTTGGGGGGCTCTTACTGATAATGAAACCCCACAGTCTTCTTTCCCCTAGCACATACGATTCACCAAAGAACCCCCAATTGCAATGGAAATCTTGTCTCACCTGTGGGTCTGGAAGCACATAGTCATTACCTGCCCATTTCTCTTCTTCTAGCTCAACTGCATTCCTGCAGGACTTCCCTGCTTAGCACTTTCCTCTGCCCAAGACTGCCAGGAGAGAATACTAGGAACAACTCAGGTGTTTCCTCCATCATCCAGGGCACCTCAAAGTCAGTGCTGACTGTATTCCCTATACCTCCTGGATCCTGAGAATTCTGATAAGGATTTTGATACAGTTTTATGGGTTTGTCTAGAGACCTGTTAGAACCTCTTTCTATAATTAATAGGGCTTTTACCCACTATAGTTTATAGGATTTTTTCTGCTACGGTCTTAAAGGGTTTTGTTCCCTACTTATTTATAGGGCTTCTAACACAGCAGTTTTTCTCTATGGCTCCTAAATCCTATGAGATTGTGGTTCCCTCCCACAATCTCATAGGCTTCTCATTACTGATGCAAATGCACTATTTCTTCCTAGCATTCTTGACCCTCCACTTCTCTGGAATCTGATGGGGTTGGCCTCCTTTCTCCACAATTTCTCAGGAGAAAGAGGACCCTGGTCTCCAAACTTACTTCACAAGAAGATCATGGGTCAGAGATCCTATGCAGGAGGAGCATTACAACTTCTGTGAGGCATCTCCACATTCAGGGCACAAATAAGGCTTTTCCTCTGAGAGAGTTTTAGGACTTTCTTCTCCCCTGTGGCTACTGCTCTTTGGCAGGGGTAGTAGAGGCCTCTCCCTCATCTTCCTGGTTTGTGGACAAGGTGGCTGGCTCTGAAAGGGGGGTCCTCAGGAGTGGGCACCCTTTCTTGAGTGTGGGTTTCCTGGTGGCAGGTAAGAGCTAGCTGATCCAGGAAGGAGGTCCCACAATTAGCACAGCTGTAGGGTCTGGCCCCCAAGGGGCTCCTGAGATTCTCCAACAGCACTAAGGAACTCTTCCCCAGCTTTGAGCCCTTCTGGTTCTTCCCACCCACATGGACTTTCTGGTGCTGCAGCAATTCAGAGCTCAGACCAAAGCTCTTTTGCATTCCAACCATTTAAAGGGCTTTCCACTTAGGAAGGGGCTGGGCTCTGCCTCTTCCCCAAGGCCAATCCTACACTTGGGAAAGAGAAAGGACCTTTCACTACCTTGGATGAGCTGAGGGTGCAGGAGCAGGGCCTGCTGAGGGAGGTTTCTCCCTAGTGGGAAAATACCTAGCACTTGGAGCCCTCTGGATCCTCTGGCAATTTCAAGTACTCTCCTAGGGGGTCAGCTATGCCCTCTAAAACACCTGGGTGTGAACTGCTTCCTAATGGGAACCTGGGGGAGCAGAACTGCAGAGGCTTGGGGTAGGGTGTGCTATGAGACTGTCTGCGTATTTGTAGGGGTTTTCTTCAATATGAACCCGCTGGTGCTGATGAAGATGCCCTCATCATTGAAGCCTTTTCCACAGACCAGACACTTGTGGGGTTTGGCTCCTGATGGCAGGGTCAGCAGGGAAAGTCCTCAAGCCATAGCCAGCTGTCACTCTGAGCTCTCCAGGCAGATGTCTTGCCTCTCTCGTGGATCTCCCGATGCTGCTCCAGCTCCTGAGCCTCCAGAAAGGCTTTGCATCAGTCCCAGCACTCGAAGAGGTTCTTGACCTTATGTGTGCAGACGTGAGTGATGAGGTTGGAGCTCTGGCTGAAGCTCTTGCTGCAGTGGGGACATTTGTCTGGCTTCTGACCCTTGTGTGTGCGGCAGTAATGGATGAAGTGCAAGAAGCACTTGCCACAGTCAGAGCATTCATAAGGCTTCTCGCCAGTGTGGATCTGCTGATGGCAGATGAGCATGGAGCTCATGATGAAGCTTTTGCTGCAGTGGTGCAGATATAAGGCCACTCCTCATGGTGGATGCTTTGGTGGTTAATGAGGTCTGAGTTGACTCTGAAACTCTTGCCGCACTCAGGGCACTTGTAGGGCCGCTCACCTTTGTGTGTGCACTGATGGCACAGCAGCGTGGCACTCAGCATGAGGTCTTGCCACAGATGGGGCACTTGAAGGCCTCTTCTCATAGGAGTGTCTAATGGTGCTTGATGAGCATGGAGCTGTGGCCAAAGCTCTTGCCACACTCCAAGCACTCATAGAGCTTCTCCCCAGTGTGAGTGCGCTGGTGTTTGTGTCAGCTCTGAGCTCCAGATGAAGTTCTTGCCACACTTGGTGCGGCGATATAGCTTCTCCACCACGTGGATCTTCTGGTGCTTTGACCAGGTTGTGGTTCTGACCAAAGCACTTGCCACAATCGGGGCATTTGCAGGGCTTTTCCCCTGTGTATGTGGCCTGGTGCTAGATGAGGTCCCAGCTGTGGTAGAAAGCAAGCCGGTGCTCACCACACTTGTAGGGCTTTTCACCAGCATCAGACTGCTGGTGTTTGATGAGGTTGGTGCTTTGTCCGTAGACTTTCTCACACTCCATGTGCTTGCAGGGCTTCTCGCCCCTGTGCATGCGCTGGGTCTGTACCATATTGAAGCTCCAGCTGAAGCATGTGCCACAGTCGGGGCACTTGTAGGGCTTCTTAGCCATGTACAGTGCTATGGTGTTGCACCAGGTGCAAGCTCTGAGTGAAGCTCTTGCCACACTCTGAGCATGTATCGGTTGGCTCACCTGTGTGGAGGCGCTGGCAACTTAGCAGTTTGGACCACTGACTAAAGCTCTTGCCGCACTCTTTGCAGATGTATGGCTTCTCAGGCCCAGAAGGGCTGCCCTGCACCAGCTCCCACAGGCTTGGTTCACTGGCAGTGACTACTGGGGTGCTGTTCCAGGTGGTGAGGGTTCCCCATCGCCAATTGGTCTCACAGGCCTTGGTCCACTTAGATGGGGAAGGGACTATGTCAGAGTTTGATGGGTCTATAGGGGTCTGGTGGTCTTAGGGATGGAAGAACCCAGTGGGGATGGGAAATCCTGAGGGGCTGAGGCATCCTGGGAGGGGCTCTCCAGGGGCATCTCTGGTGGATTCCGGACTCTGAGCTGGATCTCCCAAGATGATCTCCTCCCCAGAACTTTGCTGCTGTGATCTCTCCTCTTCATTCCCACTTTCAGTACCTCTGTGATCATTGTTCCGGCTTTCTTCAGGACCCTGCAGATTTGGGCCCCACAGCACCATCTCAGGCTCCATCCCAGAGCTCCTGACTTTCAAGGTTCCAGGGACTGGCTGTGGGGTCTGGGGGAAGCAGGAAGACAGAGTCCAGCCCCAGGGGAATTAACCCCTTAAGTGCCCTGCCTAGGGGACCTGCTGGATGCCCTGAACTCTAGGGTCCTTCTCAGAGGTGATTCCAGGCTGAGGACCCGGGGACCAGTTCTGAAATATTTTCATGTAATATATTTGTATCATAATTTCTCCTCCCCCAATTCCTCCCAGATTTTCTCCACTTCCCTACTTACCCAACTTTATTTTCTTTCTTCCTCTCTTTAAAAAGTAGCAAGCAAATAGAAATAGGAAACAAGAAACACACACATGAACCCATAAAAATGGAAAAAAATACTCAAGGAAAAAAAGGCAATAATCCAAAACCAATATGCCCAAACAAAGCAAAATGAAACAAACAAACTATGAAACTACCATTGAGTTTGTTGTTGTTTGTTGTTGGCCAGCTACTCCTGGACATGCTACCGGCTTACAAACTAAAGAGGCTTGAATCACAACATCAGCTTGTAGGTTCCTAGGTAGATGACGTTTGTTAAGAACACAGTGAATACTCTAGTGCTTTTACAAAACTAATTGTTCTGTACACTAAAGCACCTCATACAGAAGCACTGTAGGAGAAATGCTGATTGCCTTATTTTTTATTTTTTTTTTTATTTTTGGTTTTAGGAGACAGGCTTTCTGTGTACCTTTGGAGCCTGTCCTGGAACTCACTCTGTAGACCAGGCTGGCCTTGAACTCACAGAGATCCACCTGTCTCTGATTCCCAAGTCCTGGGATTAAAGGCTTGTTCCACTACAGTCCCGCTAATTGTTTTATAAGAAAGCAAAGCACATGAGGTTGTGACTGTAGCATCTCACATGGATGCTGGCACAACAAGAGTAGAAGATAAGACCTCAACAAAAATATATGTAATGGAAGCAGTATGCATTACCATCTTTGCACTCACAAGTGACTAGGTCACAGCACAATGTGTCTGAGTTAGGGTTCTCTGCTGCAGAGTAACAAAACAAGAAATGGATTCCCCTATATGTCCAGAAGGAGGATTTATTAGAATGACTTACAGGCTGTGACCAACTAATCCAACAATGGCTGCCTGTAAACAGAACGTTCAAAACTCCTGTAGTTGCTCAGTCCACAAGCTGGAGGTCTCAGCTGGTCTTCAGGAGATGCAGGATTCCTGAAGAAGTCAGCTCTAATGCAAGTGAAGGAGCACTAGCAAGGCCATAAGAACCAGCAGGCAATGAGTAGAAGCTTCCTTCTTCCACGTCCATATATAGACTTCCAGCAGAAGGTGTAGCCAAGATGAAAGGTGCGTGTTCCTGCCTCAAAGATCTGGTTTAGAAGTGGATCTACCTATTTCAGGTTAGGCAAATGATCCTTCCCAGGTGTGCTCTCCATTTTTGGACTGAAGTTAATTCCAGATGTTGTCAAGTTAACAACCAAGAAGAGCCATCACAGTGTATTTGCCAAATCAATGTACTATTACAGCAGCAAAATTGAAAGCTCTTGACAACACAGACTGGTTTACTGCTATAATTCTGTAGTTGTTTGCATCAGAATAGAAGCATGTAATTTCCTAGGAAAGGCAGGCTTGCTAAGGACAGAGTGACAAATTCAATGCTTTTACAATAGCAAGAAATTTGTTATACATATGCAATTCACAGAGAAGTGCTGTAAGAAAAGTTGTGATTGATTTACAAAAATGTGTGACTTTTGCAGTACACAATCATAGCTTTGGAAAACAAATACACAAGGAACTAAAACACCTCCCAGTGGCATATTTATAAAAACCACCCTAATTTTACAGCAGAGAAAACTATGTCCTCTTTACAATGAAGTGGATGGTTTGATTACTACAACACTGCAGTTGCTTGTACCAGACCAGCAGCATGTACATTGCTAGGTAAACCTGGATTTTAGAAATACACTGAAAATGGTAGTGTTTAGAAGGCTGCAGGAATTTGTTACATTAATACACCTCACAGAGATGTACTGGAACAGAAATGGTGATTGATCTATGAGAAACAAGAGCACATGAGATTATTGTATCACTGCAACAAGACACTAAAGCAGCAAACAGAGTGAGTGTCATCTTGGAGAACACACACAGAAGTGACAAAAACACCCAACAGGGGCACATTTGCAAAGACCAGTGGATTTCTACAGTGAAAAAACTTCGTACCAACTACAACAGAGTTGACAATTTTCCTATAACTCTGAGGTTGCATGCACCATAACAGCAGCGCATATGTTCCTAAGTAAAGCCTGTGTACAGATAAGGCACTGAAAAAACACTACTTTATCAATAGTGGAAACTTTGCTATACCAATGCTCCTACCTCAGAGAGATGCACTGTAAGAGAACTGGTGGCTAATTTACAAGAAAGCAAGGCACATGAGTGTAGCTGGAGAGCTTCTCTCCAGCTCCCACCAAGTCCTGGCAGTCTGACAGCCCACTTATAAAATAAACATGCAGACGCTTATATTATTTAAATTGTTTGACCTAATGGCTCAGGCTTCTAGCGATCCAGTTCTCACATCTTAAATTAATCCATTTCTATAAATCTATATCTTGCCATGTGGCTCGTGGCTTACCCGCATCTTCACATGCTGCTTGTCATGGCAGCGGCTGGCAGTGACTCCTCCCACCTTCCTGTTCTCTCAGTTCTCCTCTTTGTTAGTCCTGCCTATACTTCCTGCCTGGCCACTGGCCAATCAGTGTTTTATTTATTGACCAATCAGAGCAACAATTTGACATACATACCATCGCACAGCACATGAGTTTAGTTTTTCACACTGCACCAGGACAGTGATTGAGAGTCCCCTAGAGAAGGCTTATTTTGCCTTTGCCAGCAGGTATCAATTGCAGATAGCTTCTTAATTAGAGATGGGAGCCCATGTCAACTTCCCCGTCTCAGTGCTTGGAAACAATCTGGATTGAACATGACTAGACCCTGTACATGCTACCGGTCTCTGTGAGTTCATAAGTGTATCATGTTTATGGTTTCTGGAAGAAACAGTTTCCTTGGAGTCATCTGTCACATCTAGCTCTTACACTCACTCCTCCTCCTCTTCCACATAGATCTCTGAGCCTGGAGGGTAGGGCTTTGTGGAGGACATCCCATTAAAGACTGAGGTCTCCAAAATCTCTCACGTTGTCCAGTTGTGGGTGTTTATGTTAGATCCCATCTACTGTAGGAAGTAGCTTCTTTGAGAAGGGTTAAATAAAGCACTGATCAATGTGTGTGTCAGTATAGCATTAGGGGTCATTGTATTGCTATGTTCCTTTAACAGAATAATAGTATTAGGTTTTCTCTTATGCCCATGATCTGTCTAGTCTCAGGTTCTGGGACACTTAACAGCATCAGGTATCCTCCCTGGACACTGCAGCAAGAGAACTCTTCCCCCACCTCCTTGGGAGAGCTCAACTCAGCACTGAGGAGAGTTGGACCCTCATCACAGGCGTGGGAGTGCTGGCCCAGTTGGAATAGGCCTAGGAGAACTGACTGTGCCCCTTGACTGAGGGGATGGTTTGAAATGGCCCAGACCTACCAGCTTAGCTACCACCCAAACCCATATCCTAGACCTTGGGTTGGTGCACCCTAACAGCTACCCTACCCATCTATGACCTGCTGGAGTACTCAAAGGGTCTGGTCCTGCAAAACAATAACAACAGGTTCTCCGTGACTCTGGGCAACAACAGGATATCTGAGAGGAGTTTTGATGAGGGCACAGTGATGATGGTGGACCAATAACCCACTGCAATGAACATTTTGGGGGTTTGACTGATTGGAAAAAAAGGGTATACTGTGTGACACACCATAGCTCCCAATGCCACTAGGATGAATGAAGAGTTGTTAGAAAGATATAGGAGCAAAGTGGGTTTTTTTTTAATTTGTTGTTTGGTTTTCTTTTGTTTTTAATTAAATTTTGGGGCACACTGCAGGAGTGAGGGGCAGTTATGGAGGGAATGGGAGGTGAGTGGGATTGGAGTGCTTTCTGTGAAATTTTTAAAGAATCAATAAAGACCTATGTTTAAAATTTAAAAAAAAACATATTCATGTATTAGATCCGTCACATGACTGATTTTCAAATCCAACAAGAATGTAACTGCGTACTGTCATAATACTTGCCTTACTACTGTCCCAACATATCATGTACGCAGATGACTATTTTGGTCAAAAAGTTTGAAGCTGAAAGATATTGATGACTACTACTCTTCCAGTCGTGTGAAGAGTACCTTGCAGATGCTCGTAAGCAGGCTGTGGGAAAAACCATGTTGCCAGGTTACAGACTGACAAGGTCTAAGTTGGAGGTTGAAAGAGAGAGAAAATGTGAACATCTTGACAGATAGCTCCAGATACTGGAGACTGGAATGTGGGGCTGTGCAGAAAAAGCAGCTGGTCCCAGGTCTTTCTTTCTGAGGGGCAGGGCTGCTGAGCCCACAACCACACATTCAACATGTACACAGTTGAAAAGAACACAACAGTCTCAAAGCAACTTCTTTCACAATACTGCTGTGCTGCCCAAGTACTGTTTCAATGGTACTGGAGGGGCAGCTAAGAACAGGGATTAAATGTCTAGTTGAGCCTTATGGTTTTATGTCCTTCACTAGTTACCTGACATCTCTGTGTCAAAAGTGGTAGTTTTCCACTTTAACGTGTTTTGTCTGCAAAGTGGTATTAACTGTGGTAATAGAAACCAAGCCAGGCACAGTAGTGCATGACATAATCTTAGTACTAAGTAGTGGGAATGAGAGGAGTCCCATGAGTGTCAGGCAGCTCTAGCCTGGGCTACATAGTAAGATGTTATGTCAAAAAGAAAATAAAAGCAAAGGATGACTACTTGAAAAGTGTACAGTAGGTATTAAATGTATTTCATGTATAAAACGGACATGATATCAACAATACTGGGAAGGACAGGACTCCTATGGATGTCAACCAACCATGGTATATCAAGTTCAAATACTGTGAGGAGACCCACAAGAAGTGTAAATGTTAATATATATGCAGAGGGCTTAGGTCAGCCCATGCAGGCTCCCTAGTTGTCAGTTCAGTCTTTTGAACAACTATGAACCCAGGTGAGTGCATTCTGTGGGTTTGCTTGTGATGTCCTTGATCCCTCTGCCTCCTATAATCCTTCCTCCCACTTCTGCAGGATTTCCCAAGGTCTGCCTAATGTTTGCTTGTGGATCTCTGCATCTGTTTCCAAGTTGCAACATGAAGCCACTCCGATGGCAAAAATCTGTGAGTATAGCAGAATATCATTAGGAATCATTTCATTGACTTTTTTGTTTTTGTCAGTCATGTTTTTGTTCTATTCTAGGTCTCTGGGATATCCATAATCTGGGTCCTGAACCTTCAGGCAGTGTCAGGGTAGAGCTCCCTCTCATAATATGGGACTCAAGCTGGACCCGTCATTGGTTGGGTTGGACACTCTCACAGTTTGTGTGCAACATTTACCCCAGCATATTCTGTGGACAGGAAAAACTGTAGGTTAAAGGTTTTGGGGCTGAATTGGTGTCCCAGTTCCTCCAGTGGAGCCTTGCCTGGTTACAATAGATAACCAGCTCAGGCCCCATATCTGCCATTGCTAGGAGTCTAAGTTAGTGTTACCCTCATCGACTTTTAGGAGTTTCCATTGCACTAGGTTCCTGGCTCATTTCAGAGATGACGCATTATTTCAGTTCATTCTCCCTGTACTCACTCCGTCCATCCTCCTTCAACATGATCCCCCCATTTCCATCCCCACACAACCCCATACATAGTTTCAGACACAAAAATAGAAGTATTAAGGTCAAGAAGAAAATGGACAGCATTTAATTGAAATTTGGGTCCTTGAATGCGGACTGCATCTCAGTTTCAAATGCAGAAATTTCTTTATAATTCCCATATTTCTTCCTTCGAGCAAAACTTTAGGTAGATAGGATAAATAATCCAAGACAGGTGAGCAACTGTGAGTTTTCTGGTCTGAAATTGAGAGCTAGCACTGATCCATGTGACCACTAGAGGGCACACATGTACTTGATATGTTAGCAAAGGAATTAAAAGCTTCACAATGTCTGATATATTGTTACTACCATTTGAAAACACTGCTCCATTAATCAGGCTGTGGGAATTACAAGTGAGGAAATTTTTGAGAAATTGGGCCTGAAACATGTATCGAGTTGTAAAGGATTGAAATCATTCTGAATATATTCTTATTCTAGTAGAAAATTAAGACCAAAACCTAATAAAATGGCCAGGCAGTGGGTTTCCTTGTGATGTACTTGATCCCTCTGCCTCCTACAATTCTTCCTCCTTCCTCCTGTTCTTCTTCAGGATTCCCTGAGCTCTGCCGAATGTTTGGATGTGGTCTCCGCATCTGTTTCCATCAGTTGCTAGATGAAGCCTCTCTGATGACATGTGGGCGAGACAACAATCTATGAGTATAGGAGAATATCATTAGGAATCATTTCATTGACATTTTTCTCATTTGTCATTTGCATTTTCTTCTATTCCAGATCTCTGGGCTATCCAGCCTCTGGGTCCTGGACATCCAGCCATGTTGGACATGGGCTCGCTCTCATAGTATGTGTCTCAAGCTGGACCAGTCATTGGTTGGGTACTTTAATGATTTCTGTGCCACCTTTACACAGCACATTTTGTCAGCAGGAATAATTGTAATTCAAAAGTTTTGTGGCTGGGCTAGTGTCCCAGTCCCTCTACAGGAAGTCTTGCCTAGTTACAACAGATGGACACTTCAGGCTCCATAACATTCACTGCTAAGAGTCTTAGCTAGGGTGACCCTCATAGAATCCTGGGAGATTCCATTACATTAGGTTTATAGTTAGTTTCAGAGATGCCTGATTATTTCAGTTGTTTCTCCCAATACTCACGCCCTCAAAATTCCCCCAACATGATCTTCCTTTTTCGCTTCCCAAGCCACCCCCATCCAGAATTGCAGACACATAAATAGCATTAGGGCCAAGAAGTAAAGTGATATAATTTAATTGAAATTTGTGTCCTTGAATGTAGACTGCATCTCATTTTATAAACTAGAAATTTCCTTATATGATTGAGAGACTGGTGAGCAGCTGTGAGTTTTCTGGTCCAAAATGTGAGAGCTTGCACTGATCCATGTAACCACTAGAGGGCACACATGTACTTGACAGGTTAGCAAAGGAATTAAAAGCTTCAGTAAGTCTGAATAATTCTTTTATTATTATTATTATTTTATTTTATTTTATTTTATTTTACAATACTATTCAGTTCTACATAACAGCCACAGATTCCCTTGTTCTCCCCCTTCCTGCACCCCTCCCCTTTCCCCCACCCCACCCCCTATTCCCACCTCCTCCAGAGCAAGGCCTCCCCTGAGGACTGAGATCCACCTAATAGACTCAGTCCAGGCAGGTCCAGTCCCCTCCGCCCAGATTGAGCCAAGCATCCCTGCATAAGTCCCAGATTTCAAACAGCTAACTCATACAATGAGCCCAGGCCTAGATGCCTCCCAAACAGATCAAGCCAATCAACTCTCTCACCTATTCAGAGGGCCTGATCCAGTTGGGGGCCCCTCAGCCTTTGGTTCATAGTTCATGTGTTTCCATTCGTTTGGCTATTTGTCCCTGTGCTTTATCCAACCTTGGTTCAATAATTCTCAATCATATAAACCCTCCTCTTTCTCGCTAATTAGACTCCTGGCGCTCCACCCGGGGCCGTGGATCTCTGCATCCAGATTCCTCAGTCCTTGGATGGGGTTTCTGGCACAACGATTAGGGTGTTTGGCCATCCCATCACCAGAGTAGGTCAGTCCCAGCTGTCTCTCGGCCATTGCCAGCAGTCTTTTGTGGGGGTATCTTTGTGGATTTCTGTGGGCCTCTTTAACACTTTGTTTCTTCCTTTTCTCATGTGGTCTTCATTTACCATGGTCTCCTATTCCTTGTTCTCCCTCTCTGTTCTTGATCCAGCTGGGATCTCCCACTCTCTTTCCCTTGACCCTTGCCCTTCATTGCTCCCACTCATGTCCAGGTTGTTTATGTAGATCTCAGCCATTTCTCCCTCATTGGGCGATCCTCGTGTCTTTCTTGGGGTCCTGTTTTCCAGGTAGCCTCACTGGTGATGTGAGTAGCAGTCCAGTCATCCTTGTTCCACATCTAGTATCCTCCTATGAGTGAGTACATACCATATATGTCTTTCTGAGTCTGGGTTACCTCAATCAGGATGATTTTTTTCTAGATCCATCCATTTGCCTGCAAACCTCATGATGTCATTGTTTTTCGCTGCTGAGTAGAATTCCATTGTGTATATGTGCCACAATTTATTTATCCATTCTTCAGTTGAAGGGCATCTAGGTTGTTTCCAGGTTTTGGCTATTACAAACAGTGCTGATATGAATACCAACACAATTCTTCACAGACCTGGAAAGAATAATACGCAACTTCATATGGAAAAACAAAAAACCCAGGATAGCCAAAAGAATCCTGTACAATAAAACAACCTCTGGAGGCATCACAATCCCTGACTTCAAGCTCTACTATAGAGCTACAGTAATAAAAACAGCTTGGTATTGGCATAAAAACCGACATGTGGACCAATGGAATCGAATTGAAGACCCTGACATTATCCCACACACCTATGGACATATAATTTTTGACAAAGAAGACAAAAGTGTACAATGGAAAAAAGAAAGCATCTTCAACAAATGGTGCTGGCATAACTGGATATCAGCGTGTAGAAGGCTGCAAATAGATCCATATCTGTCACCGTGCACAAAACTTAAGTCCAAGTGGAGCAAAGACCTCAACATAAATCCAGCTACTCTGAACCTGCTAGAAGAGAAAGTAGGAAATAGTCTTGAACGCCTTGGCATAGGAGATCACTTCCTAAATATAACACCAGTAGCGCAGACACTGAGACAAACAATCAATCAATGGGACCTCTTGAAACTGAGAATCTTTTGTAGAGCAAAGGATACGGTCAACAAGGCAAAGTGACAGCCTACAGAATGGGAAAAGATCTTCACCAACCCCACATCTGACAGAGGACTGATATCCAGAATATATAAGGAACTCAAGAAATTAGACATCAAAAGGACCAACAGTCCAATTGAGAAATGGGCTTTAGAACTAAACAGAGAATTCTCAACAGAGGAATCCCAAATGGCTGAAAGACATTTAAGGAATTGCTCAACTTCCCTAATCATCAGGGAAATGCAAATCAAGACAACTCTGAGATACCACCTTACGCCTGTCAGAGTGGCTAAGATCAAAAACACTGAAGACACTTTATGCTGGAGAGGATGTGGAACTAGGGGAACTCTCCTCCACTGCTGGTGGGAATGCAAGCTTGTACAACCACTTTGGCAATCAATATGGCGCTTTCTTAGAAAATTGGGAATCAATCTCCCCCAAGATCCAGCTATACCACTCCTGGGCATATACCCAAGAAATGCTCAATCATACCACAAGAGCACTTGCTCAGCTATGTTCATATCAGCATTGTTTGTAATAGCCAAAACCTGGAAACAACCTAGATGCCCTTCAACTGAAGAATGGATAAATCAATTGTGGCACATATACACAATGGAATACTACTCAGCAGAGAAAAACAATGACATCATGAGGTTTGCAGGCAAATGGATGGATCTAGAAAAAATCATCCTGAGTGAGGTAACCCAGACTCAGAAAGACAAATATGGTATGTACTCACTCATAGGAAGATGCTAGATGTGGAACATGGATGACTAGACTGCTACTCACATCACCAGTGAGGCTACCTGGAAAACGGGACCCCAAAAAAAGACACGGAGAAATGGACGAGATCTACATGAATAGCCTGGTCATGAGTGGGAACAATGAAGGGCGACAGTCGAGGGAAAGAGTGGGAGATCCTATCTGGATCAAGAAAAGAGAGGGAGAACAAGGAATAGGAGACCATGGTAAATGAAGACCACATGAGAAGGTGAGAAGGGGAGGAAGCAGAGAGCTAGGGAGGCCCACGGAGATCCACAAAGATACCCCCTCAAAAGACTGCTGGCAATGGTCGCGAGACGGCAGGAACTGACCTACTCTGGTGATGGGATGGCCAGACACCCAGATAGTGGTGCCATAAACCCCATGCAAGGACTGAGGAATCTGAAGGCAGACATCCACGGCTGGGCCCCTGGTGGAGCACTGGGAGTCTAATTAGTGAGTAAGAAGAGGGTTTATATGAGCGAGAATTGTTGAAGCCAAGGTTGGATAAAGCACCGGGACAAATAACCAAATGAATGGAAGCAGAGGATCTATGAACCAAAGGCTGAGGGGCCCCCAACTGGATCAGGCCCCCTGAATGGGTGAGACAGTCATTTGGCTTGATCTGTTTGGGAGGCAGCTGTGCATTGGTGCCAGGTCCTGGGCTCGTTGCATGAGTTGGCTGTTTGAATCCTGGGATTTATGCAGGGACACTTGGCTTGGTCTGGGAGGGGGGAATGGACCTGCCTGGACTGAGTCTACCAGGTCAACCCCGGTCCTCGGGGGAGACCTTGATCTGGAGGAAGTGGGAATTGGGGGTGGGCTGCGGGGAGGGGTGGGCGAGAGGGGGAGAACAGGGGATTCTGTGGCTATTATGTTGAACTGAATGGTGTTGTAAAATAATAATAATAAAAAAAATAAAAAATAAAAAAAAATAAAAAAAAGGCAAAGCGACAGCCTACAGAATGGGAAAAGATCTTCACCAACCCCACATCTGACAGAGGACTGATATCCAGAATATATAAGGAACTCAAGAAATTAGACATCAAAACGACCAACAGTCCAATTAAGAAATGGGCTATAGAACTAAACAGAGAATTCTCAACAGAGAAAACTCAAATGGCTGAAAGACATTTAAGGAATTGCTCAACATCCCTAGTCAACAGGGAAATGCAAATCAAAACAACTCTGAGATACCACCTTACGCCTGTCAGAATGGTTAAGATCAAAAACACTGAAGACACTTTATGCTGGAGAGGATGTGGAACTAGGGTAACTCTCCTCCACTGCTGGTGGGAATGCAAGCTTGTACAACCACTTTGGAAATCAATAAGGCGCTTTCTTAGAAAATTGGGAATCAATCTCCCCCAAGATCCAGCTATACCACTCTTGGGCATATACCCAAGAAATGCTCAATCATACCATATGAGGCATTCTTACTACCATTTGAAAACATTGTTCTCATCCATCACCCTGTGGTAATTACATATGAGGACATTTGTGAGATATTGGGCCTGAAACATGTCTCCTATTGTAAAAGGATTGAAATCATTCGAATATATTTTTATTCCAGTCTAAAACCGAGATGGAAAACAAATGGTAAAAGAAAAATAAATACCATATAGGATCCTAATGACTCTATTTACAAATTACACACAGGTATCAGAAAAACTACAAATATGAAATATGATTTTATTAACAATGAAATTTTTTCTTCTAAATTTCTGGCAGAAAGCAGCAGCTTAGAGGGACTGACAGACTCCATGATGCTCTTCAAATACATGGTGCATTTGAGATGGGGAATTCTGATACATGTTTGAGACAGCATCTCACTCTATAGTCTATTGTGTCCTGAGACTCACAGTTAGACTCCAACCCAGGATGATCATCCTAACCCGGTGTTCCAAATGCGATACAAAAATTGCAGCCATAAAGCACATTACCTGGTTTGTGATTATTCCTGATATGAGCAACCAATTCTGGTAATCACAAAACATGATAGAAAACTTTTTAAAAATTTAAAAAAAGAAAATTACAATAAATCAGAAATCAAAGTAAGAAAAGAAAAAAAAATATCTGGAGAATGAGTACAACGTGATTTCTTACTGCAGTTAGAAAAACCATATAGTTTTGGTGAGATTCCCTGGAAAAGAGGGACCACTCATTTTAAGAAAATAATAAAAAGAATGAGGGACAGAAGAGATGGCTTAATGACTAAGATGGCTCAAGTGATTGTTGTAAATCCAACCAGAAAGTGACTGTTTACGGCCATAATACTTGCACTACTGTTGTCCCAGAGTATCTTGCAGGCAGATCACTGTTTTGGTCCAAAGGTTTGAAGCTGGAAGATATCGATGATTACACTACTCTTCCAGTTGTGTGAAGAGTACCTTCCAGATACTCTTCAGCAGGCTGTGGGAAGAACCATGTTGCCAGGAAACAGACTGACTAGGTCAAAGGTAGAGGTTGAAGGCAGTGCACAGGAGAGGGAAATGCAGACATCTTCACAGATTGCTCCCAACACTGGAGCCTGGACTCTGGGGCTGGAGAGAAAAAGCGGCTGGTCCCAGGTCTTTCTTTCCAAGGAGCAGGGCTGCTGATCCCACCCCCACATGAGCAACATGTCCACAGTTAATAAGAACACAACAGTCTCAAAGCAACTTCTTTCACAATACTGCTGTGCTGCCCAAGTACTGTTTCAATGGTACTGGAGGGGCAGCGGGGATAGAGATTCCATGTCTAGTTGAGCCTTATGGTTTCTAGTCCTCCACTAGTTACCTGACATCTTTGTGTCACAAGTGTTAATTTTACACTTTTAACATGTTTGGTCAGCAAAGGAGTATTAGCTATAGTATTAGAAACTGAGCCATGCACAGTGGTTTGTTGCTATAATCTAGTACTAAGATGTGAAATTGAGAGGATTGCTATGTGTTTCAGTAGCCCTAGCGGGGGTGCATAGTAAGACCTGGTATCAAAAAAAAAAATAAAAGCGAATACTGACTGTTTGAACAAGTGCTATATTTATTTCTTGCCTGAAACTAAAATGATTTGTCAACCAACCTTCTATTTCAAATTGCAGTCAGATTAGGCACCTACTCTCCTATTTAGCCCCGACATGGCCTTCTGGTAGGAAGAAATGGTAACAAAAGCAATAACAGAGTGAGAGACAGGCCTTGTTCCCACTACTAGGGATGCCACAAGAAGAACAAGCTGTATGTAATACATACATACACACCTAGGTCAGCCCTTGCAGGTGTTGGCATTATCAGTTCAGTCTCTCTGAGTCCCTATGAGCCGGGGTGAGAAGATTTTTGAATTTTGTTTTTATGTCCTTGACTCCTCTGTCTCCCCAAATTTTCCTCACCCTCTTCAAGAATATTACCAAAGCTCGATCTAAACTTTAGTTGTGAGTCTCTGCATTGATTTCCATCAGTAGCCAGATGAAACCTCTCTGATGACAACTGGGCTAGGCATCAATCTATGAATATAGCAGAGCATCAATAGGGATCATTTCCTTGACTGTTTTTTTCCACTCACTTTTTTTCTATTCTACGTCACTGGGCTATCCAGCCTCTGAGTCCTGGCCCTCTGGGCACTGTCAGGGGTGAGATCCCTCTGATAGCTTGGGTCTCAAGCTGGCCCAGTCATTAGTTGGTCACTTTCACATTTTTCTGTGCTACATTCACCCAAGCACATTTTGTAGTCTGTACAAATTGTAGCTCAAAGGTTTTGTGGTTGGGTTGGTGTTCCAGTCCCTCCACTGGAATCCTTGCTAGGTTACAAAGGATAGTCAGTTCAGGCTGCAAATCCTCATTACTAGTAGTCTTGGCTAGGGTCACCCTGGTAGAATCCTGGGAGATTCCATTTCCCTAAGTATTTACATTGTTTCAGAGATTCCCCCCTAATCCAGTTGTTTCTCCCTGTACTCACTCCCTCCAACCTCCTCAAAATGATCCCTCCCCATCCCATTCCAACTCACCCAGATCCAGAAATTCAAATATACATTTTAGGAGGGCCAAGGAGGAAAGCATTTACTTGAAATGTGGCTCCTTGAATGTGGACTGAATCTCCTTTTATAAACCAGAAGTTTCCTTGTATGATTCCCATATTTTTTGCTCCCAGTAAAAGTTTTAGGCGGTTAATAACAAGAACGAGAGACTGGTCTGAAATGTGAAAACTTGCACTGATACATGTCACCGCTAGAGGGCACACATGTACTTGATAGGTTTGCAAAGGGATTAAAAGCTTCACCAAGTCTGATGCATTACTTCTTCCATTTGAAAACATTGCTCCTATCCATCCAGATTCCAGGAATCACATATGATGAAATTTGTGGAATATTGTGCCTCAAACATGTCTCAAATTTTAAAAAGATTGAAATTATTCTGAATATATTCTTATCCCAGTCTAAAACTGATACTGAAATCTAACAAAATGTTAAAGAAAAATAAATTCTACATAGGATCCTAATTACTCTATTTTCAAATTATAGATAGGTGTACAAAATTCACAAATAAGAAATGTGATTTGAATAATAATGAAGTTTTTAATTCATCTAAATTTCTGCCAGATATGAGCTGATTAGAGTGAGTGACAGACCTGGAGATACACCATGTGCACTTCAAATACATGGTGCATTTGAGATGGGGAATTTTTTTATTTTATTTTATAATTTAATTTAATTTACATATCAGCCACAGATTCCCCCTCCCACCCACTTCCCCCCAGCCCACCCCCCATTCGCATCTCCTCCATGGCAAAGACTCCCCTGAGGATTGAGTTCAACTTGGTAGATTCAGTCCAGGTAGGACCAGTCCTCTCCTTCCAGGCTGAGCCAAGTGTCCCTGTATAATCCCCAGGCTCCAAACAGCCAGCACATACACTGAGGACAGGTCCCGGTCCCACTGCCTGGGTGCCTCTCAAACAGATCAAGCTAATCAACTGTCTCACTTATCCAGAGGGCCTGATCCAGTTGGGGGCTCCTCAGCCATTGGTTCATAGTTCATGTGTTTCCATTCGTTTGACTATTTGTCCCTGTGCTTTTTCCAACCTTGGTTTCAACAATTCTTGCTCATACAAACCCTCCTCTTCCTCACCAATTGGACTCCCGGAGCCCCACCTGGGGCCTGGCCATGGCTCGCTGCATCCGGTTCCCTCAGTCATTGGATGAGGTTTCCAGCATGACAATTAGGGTGTTTGGCCATCCTATCACCAGAGTAGGTCATTTTGGGCTGTCTCTCAACCATTGCCAGTAGCCTATTGTGGGGTTATCCTTGTGGATTTCTGTGGACCTCTCTAGCACCCTGCTTCTTCCTATTCTCATGTGGTCTTCATTTATCATGGTCTTTTATTCCTTGTTCTCCCCCTCTGTTCTTGATCCAGCTGGGATCTCCTGCTCCCCCACGCTCTCTTTCCCTCAACACTTGCCCTTCATTACCCCCACTCAAACCCAGGTTGTCCATGTAGATCTCATCCATTTCTCTGTCATTGGGTGATCCCTGAGTCTTTCCCAGGGTCCTGCTCTCTAGGTAGCCTCCCTAGAGTTGTGAATAGCAGTCCAGTCATCCTTGTTCCACATCGAGTATCCTCCTATGAGTGAGTATATACCATGTTTGTCATTCTGAGTCTGGGTTATCTCACTTAGGATGATTTTTTCTAGATATATCCATTGGCTGCAAACATCATGATGTCATAGTTTTTCTCTGCTGAGTAGTATTCCATTGAGTATATATACCACATTTTATTTATCCATTCTTCAGTTGAAGGGCATCTAGGTTGTTTCCAGGTTCTGGCTATTACAAACAATGCTGATATGAGCAAGTCCCCTTGTGGTATGATTGAGTATTCCTTGGGTATATGCCCAAGAGTGGTATAGCTGAGTATTGGGGAAATTGATTCCTAAATTTCTGAGAAAGCGCCATATTGATTTCCAAAGTGGTTGAACAAGCTTGCATTCCCACCAGCAGTGGAGGAGAGTTCCCCTAGCTCCACATCCTTTCCAGCATAAGGTGTCTTCAGTGTTTTTGATCTTAGCCATTCTGACAGGTGTAAGGTGGTATCTCAGAGTTGTTTTGAATTGCATTTCCTGGATGTTTAGGGATGTTGAGCAATTCCTTAAATGTCTTTCAGTCATTTGAGTTTCCTCTTTTGAGAATTCTCTGTTTAGTTCAATAGCCCATTTCTTAATTGGACTGTTGGGCATTTTGATGTCTAATTTCTTGAGTTCTTTATATATTCTGGATATCAGTCCTCTGTCAGATGTGGGGTTAGTGAAGGCCTTTTCCCATTCTGTAGGTTGTTGCTTTGCCTTGTTGACCATATCCTTTGCTCTACAAAAGCTTCTCAGTTTCAAGAGGCCCCATTGATTGATTGATTGTCTCAGTGTCTGTGCTACTGGTGTTATATTTAGGAAGTGATTTCCTATGCCACTGTATTCAAGACTACTTCCTATTTTCTCTTCTATCAGGTTCAGAGTAACTGGATTTATGTTGAGGTCTTTGATCCACTTGGACTTAAAATTTGTGCACGGTGACAGATATGGATCTATTTGCAGCTTTCTACACGTTGATATACAGTTATGCAGCACCATTTGTTGAAGATGCTTTCTTTTATCCATTGTAAAGTTTTGGCTTCATTGTCAAAAATTATATATTCATAGGTGTACTGATTAATGTCAGGGTCTTCAATTCCATTCCATTGGTCCACATGTCGCTTTTTATACCAATACCAAGCTGTTTTTATTACTATAGCTCTATAGTAGAGCTTGAAGTCAGGGATCATGATGCCTCCAGAGGTTGTTTTATTGTACAGGATTCTTTTGGCTATACCGGGTTTTTTTGTTTTTCCATATGAAGTTGAGTATTTTCTTTCCAGGTCTGTGAAGAATCATGTTGGTATTTTGATGGGGATTGCATTAAATCTGTAGATTGCTTTTGGTAAGATTGCCATTTTTACTATGTTAATCCTGCCTACCCATGAGCATGGGAGGTCATTCCATTTTCTGACATCTTCTTCAATTTCTTTTTTCACAGACTTAAAGTTCTTGTCATATAGGTCCTTCACTTGCTTGGTTAGTGTTAAACAAAGGTATTTTATATCATTTGTGGCTATTGTAAAGGGTGATGTATCTCTGATTTCCTTCTCTGCGTGTTTGTCAATTGTATTTAGGAGGGCTACTGATTTTTTGAGTTGATATTGTATCCTGCTATGTTGCTGAAGGTGTTTATGAGCTGTATCAGTTCCTGGGTTGAATCTTTGGGGTCACTCAAGTATACCATCATGTCATCTGCAAATAGGGAAAGATTGATTTCTTCCTTTCCAATTTGTATCCCCTTAATCTCCTTATGTTGTCTTATTGTTCTGCCTAGAACTTCAAGTACTATATTGAATAAGTATGGGGAGAGCAGGCAGCCTTGCCTTGTTCCTGATTTTAGTGGAATCGCTTTGTGTTTCTCTCCTTTTAATTTGATGTTGGCTGTTGGCTTGCTGTAAATTGCCTTTATTATGTTTAGGTGTGTTCCCTGTATTCCTGATCGCTCCAAGACCTTTATCATGAAGGCGTGTTGGATTTTGTCAAATGCCTTTTCTGCATTAGTGAGATGATCATGCGGTTTTTTCTTTGAGTTTGTTTATATGGTGTATTACATTGATGGACTTTCGTATGTTGAACCACCCTTGCATCCCTGAGATGAAGCCTACTTGATCATGGTGGATAATTGTTTTGATGTGTTCTTGGAGTCTGTTTGCTTGTATTTTATTGAGTATTTTTGCATCAATGTTCATGAGGGAGATCGGTCTGTAGTTCTCTTTCTTTGTTGTATCCTTGTTTGGTTTAGGAATCAGGGTAATTGTAGCTTCATAGAAGGAGTTTGGTAATGTTCCTTCTTTTTCTATTATGTGGAACAATTTAGAAAGTATTAGTATTAACTCTTCTTTGAAGATCTGGTAGAATTCTGCACTGAAACCATCTGGTCCTGGGCTTTTTTTGGTTGGGAGTCTTCTAATGACTTTTTCAATTGCCTTAGGGGTTATTGGACTATTTAAATAGTTTATCTGGTCTTGATTTAAGTTAGGTATGTGGTACCTATCCAGAAAATTGTCCATTTCTTTTAGATTTTCCAGTTTTGTGGAGTAGAGATTTTTGAAGTATGACCTGATGATTCTCTGTATTTCCTCATTGTTAGTTGTTGTATCTCCCTTTTCTTTTTTTTTTTTTTAATTTTTTTTTTTTTTTTGGTTTTTCGAGACAGGGTTTCTCTGTGTAGCTTTGCGCCTTTCCTGGGACTCACTTGGTAGTCCAGGCTGGCCTCGAACTCACAGAGATCCACCTGGCTCTGCCTCCCGAGTGCTGGGATTAAAGGCGTGCGCCACCACCGCCCGGCGTATCTCCCTTTTCATTACTGATTTTGCTAATTTGGATGCTCTCTCTCTGCCTTTTCATTATTTTGGATAAGGGCTTGTCTATCTTGTTGATTTTCTCAAAGAACCAACTCTTTGTTTCATTGATTCTTTGTATTGTTCTCCTTGTTTGTATTTTACTGATTTCAGCTCTCAATTTGATGATTTCCTGGCGTCTATTCTTCCTGGGAGACTTTGCTTCTTCTTGTTCTAGAGCTTTCAGGTATGATGCTAAGTCACTAATGTGAGATTTCTCCAACTTCTTTATGTTATTTTATATTATATTATATTATATATATTTATATTCTTTATGTTCAGTTGTTATTCTGATGGGTTTGCCTTTATAAGTCACTTGGCCTTTTTTCCTTTGCTGCTCTTAATATTTTTTCTTTATTCTGTATGTTTAGTTGTTTAATTATTATGTGACGAGGGGACTTTTGGGGGAGTCTAGTCTGTTTGGTGTTTTATAGGCTTCTTGTATCTTCATAGGCATTTCCTTCTTTATGTTGGGAAAGTTTTCTTCTATGATCTTGTTGAATATATTTTGTGTGCCTTTGAGTTGGTATTCTTCTCCTTCCTCTATCACTATTATTCGTAGGTTTGGTCTTTTCATGGTGTCCCAAATTTCTTGGACATTTTGGTTCATGACTTTGTTGGCTTTTGTGTTTTCTTTGACTGATGAATCTATTTCTTCTACCATATCTTCAACGCCAGAGATCCTCTCTTCCATCTCTTGCATTCTGTTGGTTATACTTGCATCTGAAGTTCCTGATCATTTACTCAGATTTTCTATTTCCAACATTCCCTCTGTTTGTGTCTTCTTCATTTTTTCTATTTCCCTTTTCGGGTCTTGGTCTGTTTCCTTCATCTGTTTCACTGTCTTTTCATGATTTTCTTTCAGGGATTTGTTTTTCTGCTTTATTTGTCCTTTCCTCTACTTTTTTATAGGTTCTTCCCATTTTTTGTTTGTCTTTTCCTCAATTTCGTTTGTGATTTCTTCTACATAAGCCTCTACCCTCTTCATGATGTTATTCATAAGGTTGCTTTCTTCTGCTTCTTCAATTTTTTTGATGTTCAGGTCTAGCTGTTAGAGGAGGCCTAGGTTCTGGTGATGATGTATTGCTCTTCATTTTGTTGTATGTACTTCTGCCTTGATATCTGCCCATCTCCTTGTGGATTCGTTCTTGGTCTTATCAGCACACTTGGTCCAGACAGAGCTGACAGATTCAGGCAGCCTCTCTCTCTTGTCCAGATGGGAGCTTTGGGGCAAGGCGGGAGCTCTTGTCCAGATGGGAGGTCCAGGGCAGGATGGGAGCTGGGGGCTGGTCTCTTAAGTCTCAGGAAGTGGCTGGGGTCTTGGGCAGATGGGCATAGGAACAGGGCATGGAGATTGCAGGGTCTGCCAGGGGTCTTGGAGAAGGGAAACCTTCCTGGGAGGAGTGGAGGGGATCCTGCACAATGGCCAGAAACTGGGGCCAAGTTGGGCAGGTCTTCCCTGGAATGGCTGGTGCACAGGGATGGGATCTACGGCAGACCTCTCTGGGTCTGAGCCCAGACAGTCACCTCTTGTCCAGATGGGAGGAGGAGATGGGGAATTCTGATACATTTTTAAGACAGCTTCTCACTCTGTAGCCTATGGTGTTCTGAGAATCACTGTTAGACTCCAACCATGATGATCCTCCTAACACATTGTTCTGAATGCCATACAAGGATTGCGGCCATAAACTATATTGCCTGTTTTCTGATTATTCTTGATATAAGCACCCAATTCAGGTAATCAAAATACAGGATGGTAAACTTAACCAGAAGAAAACTACAGGAAAAAAATTACAGTAAATCAGAACTCAGAGTAAGAAAAGAAATCATAACAAGGAGAATGGGTACAAACTGATTGCTTACTGCAGTTAGGAAAGTCATATAGATTTGGTAAGATTCACTGAAAAAAGTAACCACTTAACCACTCATTTTAAATAAAAAATGAGGGGCAGAAGAGATGGCTTAATGACTAAGATGGCTCACATGCCTGGGCTTTTTTATTCAACCAGAAAGGGACTGTTTACTGCCATCATACTTAGACTGCTAGTCCCAGAGTATCTTGCAGGCAGATCAGTTTTTAGATCAAAAGATTTGAAACTGGAAGATATTGATGGATGGATACACCTCTTCCAGTAGTGTGAAGAGTATCTTCCAGATACTCTTAAGCAGGCTGTGGGGGAAAACCATATTGCCAGGGTACAGACAGACAAGGACAAAGTGGAGGTTTAAGGGAGTGCACATGAGTAAAAATATAGACAGCTGGACAGATAGCTCCAGACAAAGGAGACCAGACACTGGGGCTGTATAGAAAAAGCAGCTGGTCCTATTCCTTTGTGTCCAAGGGGCAGGGCTGCTGATCTCACCCCTCACGATCAACATGTCCTCAGTTCAAAAGAACACAATAGTCTCAAAGCAACTCCTCTCCCAATACTGCTGTGCTGCCCAAGTACTGTTTCAATGGTACTGGAGAGGCAGCTGGGGACAGGGATTCCATGTCTAGTTGAACTTTATGGTTTCAAGTCCTCCACTAGTTACCTGACATCTTTGTGTCACAAGAGTTAATTTTACACTTTAATGTGTTTGGTCAGCATAGGAGTATTAACAGTGATAGTAGAAACTGAGCCAGGCACAGTGGACCATGGCAATAATCTTAGTACTAAGCAGTGGAAATGAAAGAAGTCCCATTAATGTCAGGCAGCTCTGGCCTGGGGTACTTTGTAAGATCTTGTGTTGAACAGAAAATAAAAATAAATAGTGATCATTTGACAAGTGTGCTCTAAATTTTAAACTAATTTCATGTATAAAACAGACATAATTTGAACAATATTAAATAGGGTTGGCCTGCCATGGATATCAACCAACTTGGTATTTCAAGTTGCCTTTGGATGAGGGACATCCTCTCCTGTTAAGCCTGAACAAGGCATCCTGGTAGGAGGAAAATGTCCCAAAAGTTGAAACATAGTGAGAGACAACCCTTGCTCCCACTGGTAAGAGTCCCACAAGAAGACCACGCAGTAATTTGTATGCAGAGGGACTAGGTCAGGCCATGGAGGCTTCCTGGTTGCCAGTTCAGTCTCTGTAAGCCCATAAGGGTTCAGGTGAGTGAATTATTTGAGTTTTCTTGCGATGTCCTTGACACCTCTGACTCCTACAACACACCCCTTCTTCAGGATTCCCCGAGTTCTAACTAATGTGTGGTTGTGGGTCTCTGCATCTGTTTCTATCAGTTGCTAAATAAAGCCTCAATCATGACATGTGGGCTAGACAGCAATCAATGAGTACAGCAGAATATCATTAGAAATCATTTCATTCACTCCTTTTTTCTTTTTGTCAGTAATGTTTTGTTCTATTCTGTGTCTCATGGCTATCCAGCCTCTTGGTCCTGGCCTTTCAGGCAGTGTCGGGTGTGAGGACCCTCTCATAGTATGGGGCTCAAGCTGGAACTGTCATTGCTTGGGCACTCACACAATTTTTGTACATCCTTAACCCTGCACGTTTTGTAGCCAGGACAAATTGTAGGTCAAAGGTTTTGTGGCTGAGTTGGTGTCCCAGTCTGTCCACTGGAAGCCTTGCCTGGCTACAATGGATAACCAGTTCAGGATCCACACCTGCCATTGCTAGTGGTCTTAGCTAGGGTCACCCTCATAGAATTCTGGGAGATCCCATTGAACTACGTATCTAGAACGTTTCAGAGATACCTCCTATTCCAGTTGTCTCTCTTGGTACTCACTCCCTGCAACCACCCCAACATGATCCCTCCTCTTTCCCTTCCCACCCAACCCCATCAAGACTTTTAGACCCACAAATAGTATAAGAGCCAAAAAGCAAAGGGATAGCATTTAATTGAAATTTGTGTCCTTGAATTTGGACTGCATCTTGTTTTATAAAGCAGAAGTTTTCTTATATGGTTTCAATATTTCTTCCTTCCAGCAAAAGATTTAGGCGGTTAATAAAAAGAATGAGAGACTGGTGAGCAACTGTGAGTTTTCTGGTCTGAAGTGTGAGAGCGTGCACTGATCCATGTAACCACTAGAGGGCACACGTGTACTTGACAGGTTAGCAAAGGAATTAAAAGCTTCAGCAAGTCTGATCTATTATTACAACCATTTGAAAACACTGCTCTCATCCATCCACCCTGTGGGAATTATATATGAGGACATTTGTGAGACATTTGGCCTGAAATATGTCTCATGTTGTAAAAGGATTGAAATCATTCTGAATATATTCTGATTCCAGTCTAAAATTGAGTTAGAAAATAAATTTAAAAGAAATATATATTCCATATAAGATCCTAATGACTCTATTTCCAAATAACAGACAGGTTTCAGAAAAACCACAAATCATAAATATGATTTGATTAACAATGAAATTTTTTCATCTAAATTTCTGGCAGAAAGCAGCTGCTTAGAAAGTCCCAATGATACACCATGTGCACTTCAAATACATGGTGCATTTGGGATAGGATATTCTGAAATATTATAAAAAAGTATCTAAATCTATAGCCTATGGAGTTCTGAGACTCACTGTTAGACTACAATCCATGATGATCCTCCTAACCCAGTGGACTGGATGCTGTACAAATATTGCAGCCGTAAACCACATTGCCTGGTGTGTGATTTTTCCCCATATGAGCACCCAGTTCAGGTAATCACAATACAAAATGTTAAAATTTACCAGATGAAAACTACAGGAAGAAAATTACAATACATCAGAACTCAAAGTAAAAAAAGAAAACATAACAAGGAGAATGGGTACAATGTGATTTCTTACTGCAATTAGGAAAACCATATAGTTTTGGTGAGATTCACTGGAAAAAAGTGACCACTCATTTTAAATCAATAATAAAAAATGAGGGGCAGAAGAGGTGGCTTAGTGACTAAGATGGCTCACATGAATGGGTTTTAAATGCAGCCAAAAAGTGACTGTTTATGACCATAATACTTGCACTACTATTTTCCCAGAGTATCTTGCAGGCAGATAACTGTTTTGGTCCAAAGGTTTGAAGCTGGAAGATATTGATGAATACGCTATTCTTCCAATAGTGCAAAGTGTACCTTCCAGATGTTCTTAAGCAGGATATGAGAAGAACAATGTTGCCGGGGTACAGACTGACTAGGACAAAGGTGGAGATTGAAGGTAGCACACAAGAAAGGGAAAATGAAGACATCTTGACAGATTATTCCAACACTGGAGACTGGTTGTGGGGCTGTATAGCAACTTGACTTTCTGTCAAAGGGGCAGGGCTTCCGAGCCCACTCTCACACAAACAACACGTCCAAATTTAATAAGAACACAATAGTTTCAAAGCAACTTCTTTCTGTGCCGCCCACATACTGTTTCAATGGTACTAGAGGGGCACCTGAGGACAGATATTAAGGGTATAAATGAGCATTATGGTGTCCAGTCCTCCACCAGTTACCTGACATCTTTGTGTCACAAGTGATAATTTTCAGCAAAGCAGTATTAACAGTGATAGTAGAAACTGAGCCAGGCAAAGTGGACCATGGCAATAATCTTAGTACTAAGGGGTGGAAATGAGAGAAGTTCCAGGAGTGTCAGGCAGCCCTAGCCTGAGGTACATAGTAAGACCTTGTGTCAAAAAGAAAATAAGAATAAATGGTGACTTCTTGACAAGTGCACTCTAAATATTAAAATAGTTTCATGTATAAAACTCACATAATTTGAATAATTTGGAAAGGGGCAGCCTCTTATGGATGTCAACCAACTTGGTATTTCAAGTTGCCATGGGTCTAGGCACATCCTCTCCTGTTAAGCCTGAACAAGGCATCCTGGGAGGAGGAAAATGTCCCAAAGTCGGAACACAGTGAGAGAAAACACATATTCCCACTGGTAGGAGTCCCACAAGAAGACCACGCAGTAATTTGTATGCAGAGGGACTAGGTCAGCTCATGCAGGCTTCCTGGTTGCCAGTTCAGTCTCTGTGAGCCCCTAAGAGTCCCGGTGAGTGAATTCTTTAAGTTTTCCTGTGATGTCCTTGACACCTCTGACTCTTAAAATCCACCCCTTCTGCAGGATTCCCTGAGCTCTGCCTAATTTGTGGTTGTGGGTCTCTGCATCTGTTTCCATTGGTGGCTAGATAAAGCTTCAGTCATGACATATGGACTAGGCAACATCATATGAGTATAGCAGAATATCAATATAAGTCATTTCATTAACTTTTTTTCAGTAGTGTTTTGTTCTATTTTGTATCTCTGGCTATCCAGCCTCTAGGTCCTGGACCTACAGGCAGTGGGAGGAGGGAGCTCCCTATCATACCATGGGGCTCAAGCCAGAACTGTCATGGGTTGGGCACTCTCACAGTTTTTGTGCCACCTTTACCCCTGCACCTCCTGTAGGCAGGACAAATTGTAGGTCAAATTTTTTGTGGCTGAACTGGTGTCCCAGGCCCTCCACTGGAAGCCTTGCCTGGTTACAATAGATAACCAGTTCAGGCTCCATACCTGCTATTGCTAGGTGTCTTAGCTAGTGACACTCTCTTAGAATCCTAGGATTTCCATTGCATTGGGTTTCTACTTCATTCCATAGATACCTCTTAATTCCAGTTGTCTCTCCTGGTACTCACTCCCTACAACCTTCCCCTACATGATCCCTCCTCTTCCCATTCCCACCCAACCCCATCAGGACTTTCAGACCCACAAATAGTATTAGGGCCAAGGAGCAAAGGGAGAGCATTTAATTCAAATTTGTGTTTTTGAATGTGGATGGCATCTTTATGAAGCAGAAATTTCCTTATAGGATTCTCATATATCTTCTTTGCAGCATAAGTTTTAGGCAGTTAATCAAAAGAATGAGAGACTGGTGAGCAACTGAATTTTCTGGTCTGAAATGTGAGAGCTTGCACTGATCCATGTATCCACTAGAGGGCACACATGTACATAATGGGTTAGCAAAGGAATTAAAAGCTTCAGCAAGTCTGATTCATTCTTACTACTATTTGAAAACACCGCTCTCATCCATCCACACTGTGGGAATTACATATGAGGAAATTTGTGAGATATTGGGCCTGAAACATGTCTCCCAATGTAAAAAGATTGAAAACATTCTGAATATATTCTTATTCCAGTCTAAAATTGAGATAAAAAACCCACTGTAAAAGAAAAGTAAACTGTTAGCCGGGTGGTGGTGGCGCATGCCTTTAATCCCAGCACTTGGGAGGCAGAGGCAGGTGGATCTCTGTGAGTTCGAGGCCAGCCTGGGCTACCAAGTGAGCTCCAGGAAAGACGCAAAGCTACACAGAGAAACCCTGTCTCAAAAAAACCAAAAAAAAAAAAAAAAAAAAAGAAAAAAAAAGAAAAGTAAACTGTCATTTCAATTCAAGAATGAAAAATGAGCAGATAAAGAGTTGGCTTGCTGATTAGAACAGCTCAATTGATTGGGTTTCTAATCCAACCAGAAACTGACTTTTAGTGCCACACTTGCATTATTATTTTCCAAAAGTATATTGCCTGAAGATCACTGTTTTGGTCAAAAGGTTTGAAAATGAAATATATTGATGATTACTACTCTTCCAGTTGTGTGAAGAGTACGTTCCAGATGCTCTTAAGCAGGCTGTGGGAAGAACCATGTTGCCAGGGAACAGACTGACTAGGGCAAAGGTGGAGGTCAAAGGCAGTGCACAGGAGAGGGAAATGCAGACATCTTGACAGATAGCTCCAACACTGGAGACTGGACGGTGGGGCTGTAGAAAAAAAGCAGCTGGTCCCAGGTCTTTCTTTCCAAGAGGAAGGGCAGCTGATCCCACCCTCACACATTCAACATGTCCACAGTTAAAAAGAACACAATAGTCTCAAAGCAACTTCTTTCACAATACTGCTGTGCTGCCCAAGTACTGTTTCAATGGTACTGGGGGGCAGCTAGGGACAGGGATTAAATGTCTAGATGCGCCTTATGGTTTCCAGTCCTCCACTAGTTACCTGACATCTTTGTGTCACAAGTGATAATTTTAGACTTTTACTATATTTGGTCATCAAAGGAGTATTAAAAGCGGTAATAGAAATGGAGCCAGGTACAGAGGTGTGTGGCTATAATCACAGTCCTGAGGGGTGGAAATGAGAGGATTCCCATGAGTTTCAGGCCATCCCCAGCCTGTGGTTCTTAGTAAGACCTTGTGTCAAAAAGAAAATAAAAGCAAATAATGAAAGCTTGACAAATGTACTGTAACCGTCAAATTTAATTCATGTATAAAAATGAAATGATTTGACCATTATTGTCAAGGCTGTCAATCAAGCATCTCATTGATATCAATGGTATTTCAAATTTCAGTGGGACTTGGTACCTCCTCTCTTCATTAGCCTGGACAAGGCATCCTGGTAGAAGAAAAGGGTCCCAAAAGGAGGCAAAAGAGTAATTGACAGCCCTTGCTCCGACTATTAAAGGTCCCACAAAAAGACCAAGCTGTAACATATATACAGAGGACCTAGATCAGCCCATGCAGGCTTCCTGGTAGTCAGTTCAGTCTCTGTGAGCCCCTATGAAACCAGGTGAGTACATTCTGTGGGTTTCCTTGTGATGTCCTTGATCCCTCTGCCTCCTACAATTCTTCCTCCCGTTCTTCTGCAGGATTCCCTGAGCTCTTCTGAATGTTTGGATGTGGGTCTCTGCATCTGTTTCCATCAGTTGCTTGATGAAGCCTCTCTGATGACATGTGGGCTAGACAACAATCTATGAGTATAGAAGATTATCATTAGGAATCATTTCACTGACATTTTTACTCTTTTTTCAGTTGTATTTTCTTCTATTCCAGATCTCTGGGCTATCCAGCCTCTGGGTTCTGGAATCCAGCCTTGTTGAACATGGGTTCCCTCTCATAGTATGTGTCTCAAGCTGGACCAGTCATTGGTTGGGCCACCTTTACACAGCACATTTTGTCAGCAGGAATAATTGTAATTCAGAAGTTTTGTGGCTGGGTTGGTGTCCCAACCCTCTACTGGAAGCCTTGCCTGGTTACAACAGATGGCCAGTTCAGGCTCTGTAACCTCCACTGTTAAGAGTCTTAGTTAGGGTCACCCTCATAGAATCCCAGAAGATTCCATTGCACTAGGTTTCTAGTTAGTTTCAGAGATGCCTGATTATTCCAGTTGTTTCTCCCAGTACTCAAGCCCTCAAAACTCCCCCAAGATGATCTCCCTTGTTCCCTTCCCAAGCCACCCCCATCCAGAATTTCAGACACAAAAATAGTATTAGGGCCAAGAAGCAAAGGGATTGCATTTAATTGAAATTTGTGTCCTTGAATTTGGACTGCATCTCATTTTATAAACTAGAAATTTCCTTATATGATTTCCATATTTCTTCCTTCCAGCAAAAGATTTAGGCGGTTAATAAAAAGATTGAGAGACTGGTGAGCAACTGTGAATTTTCTGGTCCAAAATGTGAGAGCTTGCACTGATCCATGTAACCACTAGAGGGCACACATGTACTTGATGGGTTAGCAAAGGAATTAAAAGCTTCAGCAAGTCTGATCCAATATTACAACTATTTGAAAACACTGCTCTCACCCATCACTCTTTGGGAATTACATATGAGGAAATCTGTGAGATGTTGGGTCTGAAACATGTCTCACATTGTGGAAGTTTGAAATCACTCTAAAATATATTCTTTTTTTTTTTTTTTTGTATTTTCACCATCATCTTTATTATTCAAACACCAACCAAAATGTCATCAGTTTATTTAGGTTTTAGCCAAGAAATCCACAAAATGTAAACCTGACAGTCAGTGCTTGATAAAGTGGGTGCCCCCCTCCACCGTGGGGGTTTGTGAAACAGGATTTCATGTCACCTACAACAGCCTCAAAACTTGCTATGTAGCTGAAGATGGCATTAAACTTTGATCCTCCTTCCTCTTCCTCCCAAATGCTAGATTACAAACACACCACAATGCCCACCCTAAATTTTTCAACACTGTTTAACTTATACATTTTAATTAAGGGGACTTGATGGCCTCAGGCTGGTTCTCATTGGTCCATGTGCTAAATATCATACAACCAAGCACACACATGAAAACAGTAAAATATTGCATAATCAAAAAGATGCCTAATTCTCACAGGCATACTGCAGAGCAAGTAACACAGAGACAGCCACAATTCATAATGCATATGGAGAACTAAAGTTGAAAAAAAAAAGGGCTATGTTCTGGGATGCAGTGAAGGGACATTCAGAAGCTTCACGGACCAGATGGCTGCCCCAGACTAGGCAGGGAGTGGACGTCAATGTGTGTGCCCAGGGATTCAAGGCGCCAGAAAACAAAATGGGCAAGATCAAAAACAAGCTGGAGATGCACTGACTGTTCACGAGGTATAGAATATTTTGTTTTGAGTAAAGAGAGGTACTCTACTCTGAAAAAAATAAGTAACAAGCATATAAAACTCAGACAATCCAAGCCAGCCTTTGGCCCTCAGACCTCACCTGTGCCTTCCTGCGACTCCATTCCTTACACTGACCATCACAGCATGTGCTCCTGATGTGTGTGTGCCTTCAAGACAATGAAAAAGGACCCAGAAAACGCAGCTTACCGCAGATAAAACCCAACATTAAGGTAAGCATCCTCCTGTAATAAAATATGCCAGTGGCAGCACATTTTAACCACTTTTGACACACATGCAAAAAATGCTCACCCTGTGCCCCTCTGGAAGCATGGCATTGTTGAGTCAGATTCCTTGTGAGGTAGTTCAAAGTTTTGAAACAGCAAATCTATAGATTTGCCTATACTACCATGGGTGGTTGTTAAGGCTGACACCAAACTCTCTATCCCCTGGCTTCTCAAACTATTAAAAATCTTTTCCTTCAGGCTGTACCAAATTCACAACTAAAATAAACCAAAGAGATGAAGGCACAAAATGACAAATGTTGTCAAAACAAATGGCAAAGGCCATGTGAGAATGTGTGTGATCACCCCCACAGTCCAAACTTCCCTAAAGAATTCAAAACCAAACCAACAAACTTTACTTGGTTTATCAATGCTTCAGGTATTTTATAAAGTAAGAGAACTAGAGAAGCTGAGGCAGGGGAATTGTAGGTTCAAGGTCAGCCAGGGCTTCCTATTTAAATCCTACCTTATAAATAATAAAGAAATCATAAAAATGGGCAGAACATACACTAACACCATGGCACTACCCCACAGAGTTCCTCCAATACAGCATGTCTAGAAGGAAAGATGCCTGGCAGGGTCACAAGGCTGCATGGCAGCCCAGCGTGCTCTCAGGTCTGCTTCAGGGGTGCAGGAATATTGGCAGATGCTTGCTCAAGGAAGGCCAAGGAGCCCTGTGGCATTTCGGCCGGTTTCTTGTGCTGCACATTGATGTCGTCCAGCACCTGCTGCCAATGCCTCAGTTTTGTCAAGTGCTTCTGGACCAGCGCATCTTTCCGCTGCAGTTCACTCCTTAATTCTGAGACATCCTCTTTGATAACTTGATCGGGCTTCTGGACAGACAACTGCAACCTTTTTTTGTAAGAAAAAACATTCTGTCTGTCTTGCAATGTCCAAAAACTTCTGAATACACTGATCAACACCAGTTCGAATTTCTTCCTGATCAGTTCCATTGACGTAATCCTGACTCACAAGGGAAGCAAAGCAAGCCTCTAAGGACGACTCCAACTCGTCCACCAAAGTGCTGCTGGACGGTCTCGAGGCTCCAGGCGCTGCCTGCAGAAGCGACGCCTGGCCTGGCAGCCCCGGCGGGGGCGGCGGGGGACCGGGTGGCTGCCCGGAGAACATCCCGCCGAGAGACCCCGCCATCCCTGCAATTAAAATATATTCTTATTCCAGTCTAAAATTGAGACCAAAAACTAACATAATATAAAAGACAAATAAATTACATTTCAGAAACTACTGACTCTATTTCCGAATTATATACAAGTGTAAGAATACATCAGTTTAGAAATGTGATCTGATTAACATTGAAGTTTTTATTCATCTAAATTTCTTCCTAAAATGAGCTGCCTAGAGGGAATGAAAGACAGATGATATACTATTTGCTCTTCAAATACATGGTGCATTTGAGATGGGAAATTCTGATTCATTTTTGAGCCATTTTCTTACTCTGTAGCCTATGGTATTCTGACACTCACTGTTAGACTCGAATCCCATGATGATTCTCCTACCTTATAAATCTGCATGCTATACAAGGATTGCAGCCATGAGCTACATTGTCTGGTTTCTGATTATTCATGATACAAGTGCCCAATTCAGGTAATCACAAAATAGGATAGTAAACTTTACAAGAAAAAAAAACACAGGAAGATAATTAACATAAATCAGAACTCAAAATAAGAAACAAAAACATAACAAGGAGAATGGGTACATACTGATTTCTTACTGCAGTTAAGAAAATCATACAGCTTTCATGAAATTCATGGAAAAAAACTGACCAGTCATTTTAAATCAAAAATGAAAAATGAGAGGCAGAATAGATGGCTTAGTGACTAAGATGGCTCACATGACTGGGTTTGAAACCCAACCGGAAAGTGACCATGTACTGCATTCATACTTGCACTGCTAGTCCCAGAGTATCTTGCAGGCAGATAAGATTTTGGATCAAAAGATTTGAAACTGGAATATATTAATGACTACTACTTTTCCAGCAATGTGAAGAGTACCTTCCAGATACTCATAAGCTGTGGGGAAAAACCATGTTACCAGGGTACAGACAGACAAGGACAAAGTGGAGGTTTAAGGCAGTGCACAGGAGAGTGAAAATGTAGACAGCTGGACAGATAGCTCCAGACAAAGGACACCAGACACTGGGGCTTTATAGAAAAAGCTACTGTTCCCATTCCTTTGTTTCCAAGGGACAGGCTGCTGACCCCACCCCCACACATTCAACATGTCCACATTTAAAAGAACACAATAGTCTCAAAGCAACTTCTTCCACAATACTGCTGTGCTGCCCTAGTCCTGTTTCAATGGTACTGGAGGGGCAGCTGGGGACAGGGATTAAATGTCCAGTTGAGCCTTATGGTTTTGAGTCCTCCACTAGTTACCTGACATCTTTGTGTCACAAGTGCTAATTTTATACTTTAACATGTTTGGTCAGCAAAGGAGTATTGCCAGAGATAGTAGAAACTGAGCCATACACAGTGGACCATGACAATAATCTTAGTACTAAGGGGTGGAAATGAGAGAAGTCCCATGAATGTCAGGCAGCCTTATCCTGGGGTATGTAGTAAGACCTTTTGTCAAAAAGAAAATAAAAATAAATGGTGATATCTTGACAAGTTTACTCTAAATATGAACTAATTTCATGTATACAATGGACATAATTTGAATAATTTGGAAAGGGCCAGCCTCCCATGGATATCAACCAATAGGGTATTTCAAGTTGCCATGGGATGAGGCACATCCTCTCCTAGTAAGCCTGAACAAGGCATCCTTCTAAGGAGGAAAATGTCGCAAAAGTCAGAACATAGTGAGAGACAACCCTTGCTCCCATTGGTAAGAATCCCACAAGAAGACCAAGCAGTAATTTTTATGCAGAGGGACTAAGTCAGCCCATGGAGGCTTCCTGGTTGTCAGTTAAGTCTCTATGAGCCCCTAAGAGTCCAGGTAAGTGAATTCTTTGAGTTTTCTTGTGATGTCCTCGACACCTCTGACTCCTACAAACTATTCTTTTTGCAGGATTCCCAGAGCTCTGCCTAATGTGTGGTTGTGGGTCTCTGCATCTGTTTCCAACAGCTGGTGGATAAAGCCTCAGTCATGACATGTTGGCTAGACAACAACATATAAGTAGTGCAAAATATCATTAGAAATCATTTTATTCACTTCTTTTTCTCAGTCATGTTTTGTTCTATTCTGGGTCTCTGGGCAATGAAGCCTCTGGGTCCTGGGCCTACAGGCAAGGTCAGAGCTGAGCTCCCTATCACAGTATGGACTCAAGCTGGACCTGTCATGGGTTGGGCACTCTCACAATTTTTGTGCCACCTTTACCCCTGCACCTTTTGTAGGCAGGACAAATTGTAGGTCAAAGGTTTTGTGGCTGAGTTGGTGTCCCAGTCCCTCCACTGGAAGCCTTGCCTGGTTACAATAGATAACCAGTTCAGGCTCCATTCTTGCCAGTGCTAGGAGTCTTAGCTAGTGTCACTCTCATAGAATCCTAGGAGTTTCCATTGCACTGGGCTTCTAGCTCTTTGTATAGATGCCTTCGAAATTCATCTGTCTCTCCTGGTACTTACTCCCTCCAACCTGATACCTCTTCTTCCCATTCCCATCCAACCCCATCAGGACTTTCAGAACCACAAATAGTATAAGAGCCAAAAAAGCAAAGGGATAGCATTTAATTGAAATTTGTGTCCTTGAATGTTGACTGCATCTTGTATTATAAAGCAGAAGTTTTCTTATATGGTTCCAATATTTCTTCCTTCCAGCAAAAGTTTTAGGCGGTTAATAAAAAGAATGAGAGACTGGTAAACAACTGTGAGTTTTCTGGTCCTAAATATGAGAGCTTGCACTGATCCATGTAACCACTAGAGGGCACACATGGACTTGATTAGTTAAGAAAGGAATTAAAAGCTTAGACAAGTCTGATTCATTATTAGTACCATTTGAAAACACTGCTCTGATCCATCCACACTGTGGGAATTACATATGAGGAAATTTGTGAGATATTGGGCCTGAAACATGTCTCTTAATGTAAAAAAATTGAAATCATTCTGAATATATTCTTATTCCAATCTAAAATTGAGATCACAAACTGTAAAAGAAAAATAAATTCCATATAGGATCCTAATGACTCTATTTCCAAATAACAGACAGGTTTTAGAAAATTCACAAATCACAAATATGATTTGATTAACAATGGAATGTTTTTCATCTAAATTTCAGCCAGAAAGCAGCTGCTTAGAGGGAATGACAGACCGATGATACACTATGTATACTTCAAATACATGATGCGCCGGGCGGTGGTGGCGCACGCCTTTAATCCCAGCACTCGGGAGGCAGAGGCAGGCGGATCTCTGTGAGTTCGAGGCCAGCCTGGACTACCAAGTGAGTCCCAGGAAAGGCGCAAAGCTACACAGAGAAACCCTGTCTTGAAAAACCAAAAAAAAAAAAAAAAATACATGATGCAATTGAGATGGGGAATTCTGGTACATTTTTTGAGACAGCATCTCACTCTGTAGCCTATAGTGTTCTGAGACTCACTGTTAGACTCCAATCCATGATGGATCTCCTAATCCAGTGTTCTGAATGCTGTACAAAAATTTGAGCCATAAACCATATTGCCTGGTTTGTGATTATTTCTGATATGTGCACCGAATTGAGGTAATCACTAAATACAATAGCAAACTTTTCCAAAAAATACAAAAAAAAAAAAAACCTACAGGAAGAAAATTATAGTAAATCAGAACGCAAAGTAGCAAAAGAAAACATAACAAGGAGAATGTGTGCAATGTGATTTCTTTTTTTTCTTTTTTTTTTGGTTTTTTGAGACAGGGTTTTTCTGTGTAGCTTTGCACCTTTCCTGGAACTCACTGGGTAGCCCAGGCTGGCCTCGAACTCACAAAGATCTGCCTGCCTCTGCCTCCCTAGTGCTGGGATTTATTTATTATGTATACAGTGTTCTGCCTGCATATGTCCCTGCAGGTCAGAAGAGGGCACCAGATCTCATTACAGATGGTTGGTAGCCACCATGTTGGTGCTGGGAGTTGAACTCAGGACCTGTGGAAGAACAGCCAGTACTCTTAACCGCTGAGCCATCTCTCCAGACCACAATGTGATTTCTTACTGCAGTTGGAAAAACCATATATTTTTTATGAGATTCACTCAGAAAAAATTGACCACTCATTTTAAATTAATAATAAGAAATAAGGGGCAGAAGAAATGGCTTAATGACTAAGATGGCTCATATGACTGGGTTTTAAATTCAACCAGAAAGTGACTGTTTCCAGCCATAATATTTGCACTATTGTCCCAGAGTATCTGGCCTGAAGATCACTGTTTTGGTCTAAAGGTTTGAAGTTGGAAGATATTGATGATTACCCTACTCTTGCAGTTGTGTGTAGAGTACCTTCCAGATGCTCTTCAGCAGGCTTTGAGAAGAACCATGTTGCCAGGCTACAGACTGACTAGGAGGAAGTTGGAGTTTGAAGGCAGTGCACAGGAGAGGAAAAAAGCAGACATCTGGACAGATTGCTCCAACACTGGAGACTGGACTGTGGGGCAATATAGAAAAACCAGCTAGTCCCAGGTCTTTTTTTCTGAGGGACAGGGCTGCTGATCCCACCCCCAAACGAAAAACATGTCCACAGTTAATAAGAACACAATAGTCTCAAAGCAACTTCTAAGAGACCATGGATGTCAGCCCAGACTAATATACCCAGCAAAACTTTCAATCATCATAGACGGAAGGAACAAGACATTCGAAGACAAAGCCAGATTTAAACAATACCTATCCACAAACCCAGCCCTACAGAAAGCACTAGAAGGAAAATTCCAACCGAGGGAAGTCAAATACACACTCGAAAACACAGGCAATAGATAAAGCCACAACAGTAAACCCCAAAGAAGAGAAGTACACACACACTACCACCAAAAATAACAGGGATAAAGAATCACTGGTCATTAATATCCCTTAATATCAACGGACTTAATTCACCTATAAAAAGACATAGACTTACAGAATGGATATGAAAGCAGGACCCATCTTTTTGCTGCATACAAGAAACACATCTCAAATTCAAAGACAGACACTACCTAAGAATAAAAGGCTGGGAAAAGACTTTCCAATCAAATGGTCTTAAGAAACAAGCAGGGGTAGCCATCCTGATATCCAACAAAATAGACTTCAAACTAAAATCAATCAAAAGAGATCAAGAAGGACATTACATCCTCATCACAGGAAAGATCCACCAAGATGAAGTTTCAATTCTGAACATTTATGCCCCAAACACAAGGGCACCCACATATGTAAAAGAAACATTACTAAAGCTTAAACCACATATAAAACCCCACACATTAATAGTGGGAGATCTCAACACCCCACTTTCACCACTGGACAGATCTCCCAAATGGAAACTTAACAGAGAAATAAAGGACTTAACTGATGTCATGACCCAATTGGACCTAATAGATATCTACAGAACATTCCATCCTAACAAGAAAGAATATACCTTCTTCTCAGCACCCCATGGAACTTTCTCTAAAATCGACCACATACTTGGCCACAAAGCAAATCTCAACAGACACAAAACAATTACAATAACCTCCTGTGTTCTATCAGACCACTATGGTTTAAAGTTAGATTTCAACAACAACAAAAACTACAGAAAACCTACAATCTCATGGAAACTGAATAACGCTCAACTGAATCACCAATGGGTTAAGGAAGAAATAAAGAAAGAAATTAAAGACTTCCTAGAGATCAATGAAAATGAAGACACCACATACCCAAACTTATGGGACACTATGAAAGCAGTGTTAAGAGGGAAATTCAAAGCACTAAATGCCCACATAAAGAAGTTGGAGAAATCCCACACTAGTGACTTAACAGCACATCTGAAAGCTCTAGAACAAGAAAAAGCAAAGTCTCCCAGGAAGAAGAGACGCCAGGAAATTATCAAAGTGAGAGGTGAAATTAATAAATTAGAAACTAAGAGAATAATACAAAAAATTAATGAAACAAAGAGTTGGTTCTTTGAGAAAATCAACAAGATAGACAAGCCCTTATCCAAACTAACCAAAGGACAGAGAGAGAGAGAATCCAAATCAACAAAATCAGAAATGAAAAGGGGGACATAACAACAGACATTGAGGAAATCCAGAGAATTATAAGGTCATATTTCAAAAATCTCTACTCCACAAAACTGGAAAACCTAAAAGAAATGGACATTTTTCTGGATAGATACCACATGCCTAAGTTTAATCAAGACCAGATAAACTATTTAAATAGCCCAATAACCCCTAAGGAAATAGAAACAGTCAGTAAAAGTCTCCCAACCAAAAAAGCCCAGGACCAGATGGTTTCAGCACAGAATTCTACCAGATCTTCAAAGAAGAGTTAATACCAATACTCTCTAAATTGTTCCACATAATAGAAATAGAAGGAACATTACCAAACTCCTTCTATGAGGCTACAATTACCCTGATTCCTAAACCAAACAAGGATACAACAAGAAAGAGAACTACAGACCGATCTCCCTCATGAACATTGATGCAAAAATACTCAATAAAATACTGGCAAACAGACTCCAAGAACACATCAGAATAATTATCCACCATGATCAAGTAGGCTTCATCCCAGGGATGCAAGGGTGGTTCAACATACGAAAGTCCATCAATGTAATACACCATATAAACAAACTCAAAGAAAAAAACCACATGATCATCTCACTAGATGCAGAAAAGGCATTTGACAAAATCCAACACCCCTTCATGATAAAAGTCTTGGAGCGATCAGGAATACAGGGAACATACCTAAACATAATAAAGGCAATATATAGCAAACCAACAGCCAACATCAAATTAAATGGAGAGAAACTCAAAGCAATTCCACTAAAATCAGGAATGAGGCAAGGCTGTCCACTCTCCCCATACTTATTCAATATAGTACTTGAAGTTCTAGCCAGAGCAATAAGACAACATAAGGAGATTAAGGGGATTCAAATTGGAAAGGAAGAAGTCAAGCTTTCCCTATTTGCAGATGACATGATAGTATACTTGAGTGACCCCAAAGATTCCACACAGGAATTGATAAAGCTTATAAACACCTTCAGCAACATAGCAGGATACAAGATCAACTCAAAAAAAAAATCAGTAGCCCTCCTATATACAATGGACAAAGAAGCTGAGAAGGCAATTAGAGATACATCACCCTTTACAATAGCCAAAAATGACATAAAATACCTTCGGGTAACACTAACCAAGCAAGTGAAGGACCTCTATGACAAGAACTTTAAGTCGCTGAAAAAAGAAATTGAAGAAGATGTCAGAAAATGGAAAGATCTCCCATGCTCATGGATAAGCAGGGTTAACATAGTAAAAATGGCAATCTTACCAAAAGCAATTTACAGATTCAATGCAATCCCCATCAAAATACCAACACAATTCTTCACAGACCTGGAAAGAATAATACTCAACTTCATATGGAAAAACAAAAAACCCAGGATAGCTAAAAGAAACCTGTACAATAAAACAACTTCTGGAGGCATCACAATCCCTGACTTCAAGCTCTACTATAGAGCTACTGTAATAAAAACAGCTTGGTATTGGCATAAAAACCGACATGTGGACCAATGGAATCGAATTGAAGACCCTGACATTAACCCACACACATATGGACATATAATTTTTGACAAAGAAGCCAAAAGTGTACAATGGAAAAAAGAAAGCATCTTCAACAAATGGTGCTGGCATAACTGGATATCAACGTGTAGAAGGCTGCAAATAGATCCATATCTGTCACCATGCACAAAACTTAAGTCCAAGTGGATCAAAGACCTCAACATAAATCCAGCTACTCTAAACCTGCTAGAAGAGAAAGTAGGAAGTAGTCTTGAACATATTGGCATAGGAGGTCACTTCCTAAATATAACACCAGTAGCGCAGACACTAAGACAAACAATCAATCAATGGGACCTCTTGAAACTGAGAAGCTTTTGTAGAGCAAAGGATATGGTCAACAAGGCAAACCGACACCCTACAGAATGGGAAAAGTTCTTCACCAACACCACATCTGACAGAGGACTGATATCCAGAATATATAAGGAACTCAAGAAATTAGACATCAAAACGACCAACAGTCCAATTGAGAAATGGCCTTTAGAACTAAACAGAGAATTCTCAACAGAGGAAACCCAAATGGCTGAAAGACATTTAAGGAATTGCTCAACATCCCTAATCATCAGGGAAATGCAAATCAAAACAACTCTGAGATATCACCTTACGCCTGTCAGAGTGGCTAAGATCAAAAACACTGAAGACACTTTATGCTGGAGAGGTTGTGGAACTAGGGGAACTCTCCTCCACTGCTGGTGGGAATGCAAGCTTGTACAACCACTTTGGCAATCAATATGGTGCTGTCTTAGAAAATTGGGAATCAATTTTGCCCAAGACCGAACTATACCACACCTGGGCATATACCCAAGAAATGCTCAATCATACCACAAGAGCACTTGCTCAGCTATGTTCATATCAGCATTGTTTGTAATAGCCAAAACCTGGAAACAACCTAGATGCCCTTCAACTGAAGAATGGATAAATAAATTGTGGTACATATACACAATGGAATACTATTCAGCAGAGAAAAACAATGACATCATACGGTTTGCAGGCAAATGGATGGATCAAGAAAAAATTATCCTGAATGAGGTGACCCAGACTCAGAAAGACAAATATGGTATGTACTCACTCATAGGAAGATGCTAGATGTGGAACAAGGATGACTGGACTGCTATTCACATCACCATTGAGGCTACCTGGAAAACGGGACCCCAAAAAAGACACGGAGAAATGGACGAGATCTACATGAACAGCCTGGTCATGAGTGGGAACAATGAAGGGCGACGGTCGAGGGAAAGAGAGTGGGAGATCCTAGCTGGATCAAGAAAAGAGAGGGAGAACAAGGAATAGGAGACCATGGTAAATGAAGACCACATGAGAAGGGGAGGAAGCAGAGAGCTAGGGAGGCCCACGGAGATCCACAAAAATACCCTCACAAAAGACTGCTGGCAATGGTCGAGAGACTGCAGGAACTGACCTACTCTGGTGATGGGATGGCCAGACACCCTGTTAGTTGTGCCATAAACCCCATCCAAGGTCTGAGGAATCTGGATGCAGACATCCACGGCTGGGCCCCTGGTGGATCACTGGGAGTCTAATTAATGAGAAAGAAGAGGGTTTATATGAGCGAGAATTGTTGAAGCCAAGGTTGGATAAACCACAGGGACATATAACCAAATGAATGGAAGCACAGGATCTATGAACCAAAGGCTGAGGGGCCCCCAACTGGATCAGGCCCCCTGAATGGGTGAGACAGTCATTTGGCTTGATCTGTTTGGGAGGCAGCTGTGTGTTGGTGCCCGGGTCCTGGGCTCATTGCATGAGTTGGCTGTTTGAATCCTGGGACCTATGCAGGGACGCTTGGCTCGGTCTGGGAGGTGGGGACTGGACCTGGCTGGACTGAGTCTACCAGGTCAATCCCAGTCCTCGGGGGAGACCTTGAACTGGAGGAGGTGGGAATGGGGGGTGGGCTGGGGGGAGTGCGAGGGGGACGAGAGTGGGAGAACAGGGGAATCTGTGGCTATTATGTTGAACTGAATGGTGTTGTAAAATAAAATAAAAAAGAATCAAAAAAAAGAATTACCTTTTGGAATCATGAGAATACTGTGTATTAGGTGATTCCCCCTTTTCTTTCTGTTTCCCCTTGCTTATGATAATAAAAGGCTGAGGTTACCAAGGCAAAAGCAGAAGCTAAAGAAGCTGTAGCAAAGAAGCTACTTAGCAACTGCAGAAGCCAGAAGTCACCCATCAGCTTGCACGAGCACTGTCTCTGAGTCGTTACTGTGCCTTCCAGGCATCCCAACTTTCAGAACCCCAAAACTGCTATGGCTGGTCCCCAGCAGGAGAAAATGGTAACAAAAACAGGAACAGAGTCAGAGAGAGCTCTTGCTCCCACTGTTAGGGATTCCACAAGAAGAAGAAGCTGTAATATATATACAGAGCGCCTTGGTCAGCTCATGCAGGCTTGGTGGTTGTCAGTTCAGTCTCCCTGAGCTCCTCGGAGTCAAGGTGAGTGGATTTTGTGAGGTTTTTATTTTTTGTGTCCTTGACTCCTCTGTCTCCTCTAGTTCTTCATCCCCCTCTTCTGGAGGATTTCCTGAGCTTGACCTAATGTTCAGTTGTGAGAATCTGCATCAGTTTCCATCAGCTGCTAGATGAAGCCTCTCTGAGGACAACTGGGCTAGGCATCAATCTGTGAATGTAGCTGAACACCATTAGGGATCATTTCCTGGACTGTTTGTGTTTTTACCAGTCATAGATTTTTTTTTCTATTCTAGGCCTCTGGGCTATTCAGCCTCTGGGTCCTGGCCCTCCAGGCACTGTCGGGTGTGAGCTCCTGCTCACATAGTGTGGGTCTCAAGCTGGCCCAGTCATTAGTTAGTCACTCTCACAATATCTGTGCCACATTCACCCTAGCACATTTTGTAGTCAGTACAAATTGTAGCTCAAAGGTTTTGTGGTTGCGTTGGTGTTCCATTCCCTCCTCTGGAATCCTTGCTGGGTTACAAAAAAAAAGCTAGTTCAGGCTGCATAGTCCTCATTACTAGGAGTCTTAGCTAGGTTAACCCTTGTAGAATCCTGGGAGATTCCATTGCACAAGGTATCTAGATTGTTTCAGAGATCCCACTATTCCAGTTGTTTCTCCCTGTGCTCACTCCCTCCAACCTCCCCAACATGATCCCTTCTCTTCCCATTCCAACCCACCCAGATCCAGAAATTCAAACACACATTTTAGTAGGGCTAAGGAGAAAAGGAAAGCATTTACATGAAATTTGTGTCCATGAATGTGGACTGCATCTCATTTCATAAAGCAGAAATTTCTTTATATGACTCCCATATTTCTTCCTTCCAGCAAATGTTTTAGGCGCTTAATAAAAAGAATGAGATACTGGTGAGCAACTGTGAGTTTTCTGGTCTGAAATGTGAGCACTTGCACTGATCCATGTAACCACTAGAGGGCACACATGTACTTCATGGGTTAGCAAAGGAATTAAAAGCTTCAAGTCTGATATATTATTTTTACCACTTGAAAACACTGCTCCCAGCCATCCAGAATACGGGAATTACATATGAGAAAATTTGTGGGATATTGGGCCTGAGACATGTCTCAAAATTTAAAAAGACTGAAATCATTTGGAACGTATTCTTACCCCAGGCTAAAGTTGAGACTGAAATCTAACAAAATGTAAAAGAAAATAACTTCTACTTAGGATCCTAAAAACTCTATTTCCAAAATACAGACGGGGGAGCAAAATTCACAAATCATATCCCAATGTTCTGCATGCTATACAGGGATTGCAACCATAAAGCACATTATCTGGTTACTGATTATTCCTGACACAAGCACCAATTTCAGGTAATCACTAAACAGGATAGTAAACTTTAACAGAAAGAAAAACTACAGGAAGAAAATTACAATAAAACATAATAAAATAAGAAAAGAAAAGAGCCGGGTAGCAGTGGTACAAGCCTTTAATCCCAGCACTCAGGAGGCAGAGCCAGGTGGATTTCTATGAGTTTGAGGCCAGCCTGGGCTACAGAACAAGATCCAGGACAGGCATCAAACTGTCTCAAAATTCAAAAAATTTTTGAGAAATTCTGTCTCAAAAAAACAAAAAATTATAAAGGAGACTGGGTACAAACTGATTTCTTACTGCAGTTAGGAAAATTATATAGCATTGGTGAAATTCACTGGAAAAAACTGATTATTCATTTTAAATTAAGAATGAAATCTGAGAGGCAGAAGAAATGGCTTATTGATTAAGATGGCTCACATGATTGAGTTTTAAATCCAACCAGAAAGTGACCACTTACTGCCATAATACTTGCAAAACTAGTCCCAGAGTATCTTGCAGGCAGATCATGTTTTACATCAAAAGATACTGATGACTACTACTCTTCCAGTAGTGTGAAGAGTATCTTCCAGATACTCATAAGCAGGCTATGGGGAAAAAACATGTTGCCAGGATACAGGCAGACAAAGAAAATGTGGAGGTTTAAGGCAGTGCACATGAGAGTGAAATTGTAGACAGCGGAACAGATAGCTCCAGACACAGGAGACTAGACACTGGGGCTGTATAGAAAAAGCAGCTGGTCCCAGGTCTTTATTTGCAAGGAGCAGGGCTGCTGATCCCACCCCCACACAATCAACATGACCACATTTAAAAGAACAAAATAGTCTCAAAGCAACTTCTTTCACAATACTGCTGTTCTGCCCTAGTACTGTTTCAATGGTACTGGAGGAGCAGCTGCAAACAGAGATTAAATGTCTAGTTGAGCTTTATGGTTTCCAGTCCTCCACTGGTTACGTGATATCTTTGTGTCACAAGAGCTTTTACCTTGAATGATCTAAAGGAGTATTACCTGTGATAATAGAAGTGGAGCCAGGCACAGTGGTGTGTGCTTAGAATCCCAGTACTAAGCAGTGGAAATGAGAATAGCCCCATGAGTATCACGCTAACCCTATCCTGGGATACATAGTAAGTCCTTGTGTCAAAGGTAAACTTAAAGCAAATGATGACTGTTTGACTAGTGTACTTAAGTCTTACATTTATTTCATGTATAAAATGAAATGATTTGAACAATATTGGAAAGAGCAATCCTCCTATGGATATCAACCAATGTGGTATTTCCAGTTGTATTTGGACTAAACACCTCCTCTCCTCTTAAGCCTGGACAAGGCATCCTGGTATGAGGAAATGGTCCAAAAAGTAGGCAACAGAGTCAGAGAAGCCCTTGTTCCCACTGATAGGGATCACACGAGAGGAACAACCTGTAATAGACATGCAGAGGGCCTCGGTCAGCACAGGCAGGCTCACTGGTTGTCTGTTCAGTCTCTGTGAGACCATCCCATACGAGCCGAGGTGAGTGGATTCTGTGAGTTTTCTTTTTCTTTCTTTTTTTTTCCGAGACAGGGTTTCTTTGTGTAGCTTTGCGCCTTTCTAGGAACTCACTTGGTAGACCAGGCTGGCCTTGAACTCACAGAGATCCGCCTGCCTCTGCCTCCCGAGTACTGGGATTAAAGGCGTGTGCCACCAACCTCCTGGCAATTCTGTGAGTTTTCTTGTGGTGTCCTTGATGCCTCTGGCTCCTCCAATACTTTCTCCCTTCTTCTTCAGGGTTTCCCGGGCTCTGCCTAATGTTTCGTTGTGGGTCAGTGCATCTGTGCTTGTCAGTTGCTAGATAAAGCCTCTCTGATGACAGATGGGCTAGGCAACAATCTCTGAGAAGAGCCCAATATCATTAGGGATCATTTCATCGATTTGGTTTCTCTTTTGCCTGTCATGTTTTGTTCAATTCAGGGTCCCTGGATTAGCCAGCCTTTGGCTCCTGGGCTCATGGCAGTGTCAGATGGGAGTTCCCTATCATAGTGTGAGTATCAATCTGGACCAGTCATTGGTTGGACATTCTCAGAATTTCTTGCCATTTTTACCCCGGAATATTTTGTAGGCAAATAAAATGTAGGTTAAAAAAAATGTGGCTGTGTTGGTGTCCCAGTCCCTCCACTGGAAGCCTTGCCTAGTTACAAGAGATAGCTTGTAGAGATTTTAGGCTCTGTATCTCATGGCTAGGGGTGTTAGCTAGGGGATAGAATCCTGGGAGTTTCCATTGAGCTTGTATTCCATCTCGTTACAGAGATACCTGACTATTCCATTGTTTCTCTTGGTACCGCTCCCTCCAACCTCCAACATGATCCCTCCTCTTCCCATTCTCACCCACCACAATCCAGACTGTCAAACACTCAAATAGTATTAGAGTCAAGAAGAAAAGAAATTTCATGTACCTGAAATTTGGGTCCCTGACTGAAGACAACAACTCATTTTATAAGCCAGAAATTTCTTTATATAATTGCCATATTTCTTCCTTCCAGCAAAAGTTTCAGACAGTTATTATAAAGAAGAATCAGAGACTGGTGAGCAACTCTGAGTTCTCTGGTGTGAAATGTGAGAGCTTGCACTGATACAAGTAACCACTAGAGGGCCCATATGAAAACACTGCTCCCATCAATGCAGGTTGTGGGAATTACATATGAGAAAATTTGTAAGACATAGGCCTGAATGTATTAAAAGGCTTGAAATCACTGTGGATATATTCTTATTACAGTAATGACTCTATTTCCAAAATACGACAGGTATAAGGATATCTCACATTAGAAATGTGATTATATTAACAATAAAGTTTTTATTAATCTAAATTTCTTCCAGAAATGAGCTGCTTAGAGGGAATGAAAGACAGAGAGAAATACCATGTGCATTTCGAATACATGGTGTATTTGAGATGGTAAATCCTGATACATTTGTAAGACAGCATGTCACTCTGTAACCTATTGTGTACTGAGACTCACTGTTAGACTCCAACCATGATGATCCTCCTAACACATTGTTCTGAGTGCTAAACAAGGATTGCTGTGATAAACTACATTGCCTATTCTCTGCTAATTCTTGATATAAGCCCCTAATTCAGGTAATCACAATACAGGATAGTAAACTTTACCAGAAGAAAACTAAAGGAAGAAAATTACAATAAATCGGAGCTCAAAGTAAGAAAAGAAAACACAAAAAAGAGAATGAGAACAAACTCATTGCTTATTGCAGTTAGGATATTCAGAGCTTTGTTAAGACTCACTGGAAAAACAAGCACACATTTTAAATAAAAAATGAGGGGCTGAAGAGATGGCTTAGTGACTAAGATGGCTCACATGACTGGGTTTCAAATCCAACCAGAAAGGGACTGTTTACTGCCATCACACTTGCACTACTAGTCAGAGTATATTGCATTCAGGTCACTGTTGAGGTAAAAATGTTTGAAGCTGGAAGACACTGATGATTACTGCTCTTCCAGTAGTGTGGAGAGTACCTTCCAGACGCTCTTAAGCAGGCTGTGGAAAGAACCATGTTGCCAGGGAACAGACTGACTACGGCAAAGGTGGAGGTTGAAGGCAGTGCACAGGAGAGGGAAATGCAGACATCTTCACAGATTGCTCCAACACTGGAGACTGGTTTGTGGGGCTTTATAGCACCTTGACTTTATTTTCAAAGTGCAGGGCTGCAGAGCCCACCCCCACACATTCAACAAGTCCAAAGTTAATAAATCTAATAGAGCTTTATGGTGGGTCTTTGCATCTGTTTCCATCCATGCTGGATAAAGCCTCAGTCGTGACATGTGGGCTAGGTAACAGTCTAGGACTCTAGCAGAATATCATTAGAAATCATTTCATTAACTTCTTTTTCTTTTTGTCAGTAGTTTTTTTTTCTATTATATGTCTCTGGACTTTCCAGGCTCTGGGTCCTGGCCCTACAGGCAGTGTGAGGAGGGAGCTCCCTATCATAGTATGGGGCTCAAGCTGGACCTGTCATGGGTTGGGCACTCTCACAATTTTTTGCCACCTTTACCCCTGCATGTTTTGTAGGCAGGACAAGTTGTAGGTAAAAGGTTTTGTGGCTGAGTTAATGTCCCAGTCTCTCCAGTGGAAGCCTTGCCAGGTTACAATAGATAACCAGTTCAGGCTCCATGTCTGCCATGCTAGGAGTCTTAGTTAGTGTCACTCTCATAGAATCCTAAGAGTGTCCATTGCACTGGACTTCTAACTCGTTCCATAGAAGCTTCCTAATTCCAGTTGTCTCTCCTGGCACTCGCTATTTCCAACCTCTCCCAACATGATTCCTCCTCTTCCCATTCCCACCCAACCTCATCAGGACCTTCAACCCACAAATAGTATTAGAGCAAAGGTTAATCAAAAAAAGTGAGCAACTGTGAGTTTTCTGGACCGAAATGTGAGAGCTTGCACTGATCCATGTAACCACTAGAGGGCACACATGTTCTTGATGGGTTAACAAAGGAATTAAAGCTTCGCAAGTCTGATGCATTATTAACACCTTTTGAAAAACTGCTCTCATCCATCCACCTTGTGGGAATTAAATATGAGTAAATTTGTGAGATATTAGGACTAAAACATGTCTCATATGGTAAAAGGATTGAAATCATTCTGAATATATTCTTATTCCAGTCTCAAACTGAAATCAAAACAAACTGTAAAAGAAAATATAAATTCCATATAGGATCCTAATGACTATTTCTAAGTTTCAGACATGTATCAGAAAAACCACAAATCAGAAATATGATTTCATTAACAATGAAAATTTTTTCATCTAAATTTCTGACAGAAAGCAGCTGCTTAGAGGGAATGACAGACCCGATGATACACCATGTGCTCTTCAAATACATGGTGTATATGAGACAGAGAATTCTGATACACTTTTGAGACAGCATCTCACTCTGTGACCTATGGTGTTCTGAGACTTACTGTTAGACTCCAACCCAGGGTTCTGAGTGCTGTACAAAAATTGCAGCCATAAACCACATTGCCTGGTTTGTAATTATTCCCCATATGAGCACCCAATTCAAGTATTCAGAAAACATAATACAATGTTTTCCAGAAAAAAACTACAGGAAGAAAATTACAATAAATCAGAACTCAGAGTAAGAACATAAAACATATATGGAGAATAGTTACAATGTGATTTCTTACTGCAGTTAGGAAAATCATGTTGTTTTGGTGAGATTCACTGGAAAAAATGACCACTCACTTTAAATCAATAATAAAAAAATGAGGGGCAGTAGAGATGGCTTAATGACCAAGACAGTTCAAACTATTAGGTTTTAAATCCAACCAGAAAGTGACTGTTTATGGCCCTAATACTTGCACTACAATTTTCCCAGAGTATCTTGCAGGCAGATCACTGTTTTGGTCCAAAGGTTTGAAGCTGGAAGATATTGATGAATACCCTACTCTTGCAGTTGTGTGAAGAGTACCTTCCAGATGCTCTAAAGCAGGCTGTGGGAAGAACCATGTTTCCAGGAACAGACTAACTAGGGCAAAGGTGGAGGTTGAAGGCAGTGCACAGGAGAGGGAAAATGCAGACATCTTGACAGATTGCTCCAACACTGGACACTGGACTGTGGGGCTGGAGAGAAAAGCAGCTGGACCCAGGTCTTTCTTTCCAAGGGGCAGGGATGTTGATCCCAATGCCACACATTCATCATGTCCACAGTTAAAAAGAAAACAATAGTCTCAAGGCAACTTCTTGTACAATACTGATGTGATGCTCAAGTACTGTTTCAACAGTACTGGAGAGGCAGCTGTGGACAGGAATTAAATGTCTAGTTGAGCTTTATGGTTTATGACCTTCACTAGTTATCTGATATCTTTGTGTCAAACGTGATAATTTTCCACTTTAACATATTTCATCCACAAAGGTGGATTAACTGTGGTAATATAAACTGAGCCAGGCACACTGATTTTTTTTATTTTGGCTATAATCATAGTACTAAGAGGTGGTAATGAGAGAAATCCCATGTGTTTCAGCAGCCCTAGCCTGGGGTGCATAGTAAGACCTTGTGTCAAAATGAAAATAAAAAAAATAGTGCCTGCTTAACAGGTGTTAAATTTATTTCATGTATGAAACTAAAATAATTTGAATAATATTGGAAAGGACAGGCTTCTCATGTGTGTCAATCAATTTTCTATTTCAATTTGCAGTGGTTTTAGGCACCTCCTCTCCTATGAAGCCTGGACATGGCCAGCTGGTAGGAGGAAATAGTAACAAAAGCAGGAACAGATTCAGAGACAGCCTTGCTCCCTCTGTTAGGGATGCCAGAAGAAGAACAAGCTGTAATATATATGCAGAGAGACTTGGTCAGCCCATGCAGGCTTGGAGGTTATTGGTTCAGTCTCTCTGAGCTCCTATGAGCTGAGTTGAGTGGATTTTGTGAGGTTTTGTTTTATGTCCTGACTACTCTGTCTACTCCAATTCTTCCTCCACCTCTTCTGGAGGATTTCCTGAGCTCCACCTGATGCTTAGTTGTGAGACTCTGCATTGGTTTCCATCAGTTGCTAGATGAAGTCTCTCTGATGATAACTGGGCTCGGCATCAATCTATGAATGTAGAACAATATTGAAAGACCCTAAGCCATCAGGCTTACACCCCCAAGCCCCAGGAAATGAGAAACTAAAAATCTAGTTCCAAGGGCAAGCTGACTCAATCATTACTCAATCACCCCTGCCATAATGTAACAATGTAAAGAGATCTCTATTAAGAGATGCGCTCAACTGTGACTGGGATAATTGCAAGTGTTCCAGGAAGGACCACTGTGACCTTTGTGTAAACTCCACTCCCGCCCTGATGCCCCCCTTGAGGTTTCAGGAAGAATGTGCATGCGGATGTGACTGTACCCACTTTGTGATCACTCTGTGATCAGACCATGATCTTATGAAATTAGCCTCTAGACATAAATCAATCAAAATGAAACTGTATGGGAATTGTAATCTTGTGAGTTTTGTGGGTTTTTCCTTTAAAAGCACCCATGTGGCTGCAGTAAGATGCGACTCTTGCTCTTTGGAGCTGAGTTAGCCCGACTGGACAGCTGCTTCTTCAATAAACCTCATGCTGCTGCATCAACTGGACCAGAGTCTGGGTTCTTGGGGTGCCCACTTGAGACTGTAGATTTTGGGGTCTATCCAATATCATTAGGGATTATTTCATTGACTTTTTTGTTTTTTCTGGTTCATGTTGGTTTTTGTTGTTGTTGTTGTTGTTCTATTCTAGGACTGGGCTATCAAGCCTCTGGCTCCTGGGACTATAGCAGTGTCAGTGGGGAGTTCCCTATCATAGTGTGGGTATCAAGCTGGACCAGTCATTGGTTGGGCACTCTCACAATTTCTGTTCCAATTTTACTGCCAGAGCATTTTGTAGGCAGGACCAATTGTAGGTAAAAATTTTTGTGGCTGGGTTGGTGTCCCAGCCCCTCCCCTGGAAGGGTAGTTACAACACATGGCCATTTTAGGCTCTGTATCCCCATTCCTATGGGTGTTAGCCAGGGTCACCCTCATAGAATTCTGGGAGTTTCCATGGCACTTGTTTTCTAGCTCATTACAGAAATACCTACCTATTCCAGTAGTTTCTCCTGGTACTTCCTCCCTGCAACCTCCCCCAACAAGATCTCCCTTGTTCCCTTCCCAAGTCACCCCCATCCAGACTTTCAGACCCACAAATAGTATTAGGGCCAAGGATCAAAGGGGGAGCATTTAATTGAAATTTGTGGACTTGAATTTGGACTGCATCTCATTTTATAAACTAGAAATTTCCTTATATGATTCTCATAATTCTTCCTTCCAGCAAAAGATTTAGGTGGTTAATAAAAAGATTGAGAGACTGATGAGCAAGTGTGAGTTTTCTGCTCCGAAATGTGAGAGCTTGCACTGATCCATGTAACCACTAGAGGGCACACATGTACTTGACAGGTTAGCAAAGGAATTAAAAGCTTCAGCAAGTCTGATACATATTGTTACTACCATTTGAAAACACTGCTCTCATCCATCACCCTGTGGGAATTACATATGAGGAAATTTGTGAGATATTGGGCCTGAAACATGTCTCCTATTGTAAAAGGACTGAAATCCATTCTGATTATATTCTTTTTGCAATCTAAAATTGAGATCAAAGCAAACTGTAAAAGGAAAATAAATTCCATATGGGATCCTAGTCACTATATTTCTAAATTACACACAGGTATAAGAAAAACAATGAATCAGAAATATGAGTTGATTAAAAATGAAAATTTTTTCATCTAAATTTCTGACAGAAAGCAGCTGCTTAGAGGGAATGTCATACCCGATGATACACCATGTGCTCTTCAAATACATGATGCATTGAGATGGCGATTTCTGATACATGTTTGAGACAGCATTTCACTCTGTGTTCTGAGACTCACTGTTAGACTCCAACCCATAATGATCCTCCTAACCCAGTGTTCTCAATGATATACAAAAATTGCAGACATGTACCTCAAGCCTGGTTTGTGATTATTCCTGATATGAGCACCCCATTCAGGTAATAACTAAACATGATAGTAAACTTTAACAGAAAAACAACTACAGGAAGAAAATTACAATAAATCAGAAATCAAGGAAAGAAAAGTAAGCATATAAGAAAAGTGGGCACAACATGATTTCCTACTGATATTGGGAAAACCATATAGTTTTGGTGAGATTCACTGAAAAAAAGTGAACACTTGGGGGCTGGAGAGATGGCTTAGAGATTAAGAGCAGTGGCAGCTCTTCCAGAGGTCCTGAGTTAAATTCCCAGCAACCACATGGTGGCTCACAACCCCATCCACAATGAGATCTGGTGCCCTCTTCTGGCCTGCAGGTATGCATGCAGGCAGAACACTGTATACATAATAAAAAAATAAATATAAAAAAAAGTGAACACTCATTTTAAATCAATAATGAAAAATGAGGGGTGGAAGAGATGGCTTAAGAACTAAGATGGCTCACATGACTGGGTTTTAAATCCAACTAGAAAGAGACTTTTTACGGCCATAATACTTACACTACTGTTGTCCCAGAGTATCTTGCAGGCAGATCACTGTTTTGGTCCAAAGGTTTGAAGCTGGAAGATATTGATGATTATACTACTCTTGCAGTTGTGTGAAGAGTACCTTCCAGATGCTCTTCAGCAGGCTGTGGGAAGAACCATGTTACCAGGGTACAGACTGACAAGGTCGAAAGAGGAGGTTGAAAGTCCTGCACAGGAGAGAGAAAATGTAGACAGTTGACAGACAGCTCCAGACCCTGGAGAACTGATGTGGGGCTTAAGGAAAAAGCAGCTGGTCCCATGACTTTCTTTCCAAGGAGCAGGACTGCTGATCCCACTCCCACATACTCAATCTGTCCACAGTTAATAAGAACACAATAGTCTCAAAGCAACTTGTTTCACAATACTGCTGTGCTGCCCAAGTACTGTTTCTATGGTACTGGAGGGGCAGCTGGGGACAGGGATTAAATGTCTAGTTGAGACTTATGGTTTCCAGTCCTCCACTAGTTACCTGACATCTTTGTGTTACAAGTGTTAATTTTACACTTTAACATGTTTGGTCAGCAAAGGGGTATTAACGATGATAATAGACGCTTAGCCAGGCACAGTAGTGCATGATATAATATTAGTACTAAGGGTGGTAATGAGAGAAGTCCCATGAGTTTCAGCAGCCCTAGACTGGGGTACACAGTAAAACCTTGTGTCTAAAAGAAAATAATGACTGCTTGAAAAGTGTACTGTAAGTATTAAATTTATTTCAGGTTTAAAATGAAATGATTGGAACAATATTGGAAATGGCTGACATCCCACTGATGTCAAGCAAGGTGGTATTTAAAATTACAGTGGGACCAGGCACCTCCTTTTTTATTAAGCCTGGACAAGTTGTCCTGGTAGGAGTAAAGATTATCAAAAGCAGGCATCAGAGTCAGAGACATCCCTTGCTCCCACTGTTAGGGATCCCACAAGAAGACCAAGCTGTAACATATATGCAGTGTGCCTAGGTCAGCCCATGCAGGCTTCCCGGTGTCAGTTCAGTCTCTGTGATGCATATGAGCTCGGGTGAGTGGATTCTGTTGGTTTTCTTGTAATGTCCTTGATCCAGTTGGCTCATACAAGCCTTCCTCCTCTTTAGGAGGATTCCCTGAGATATGCCTAATGGTTCATTGTGAAACATCTGCATCTGTTTCTACCGATTGCTAGATGATGCCTCACTGATGACAGTTGGTCAAGGCAATCATCTATGAGTATAGCAGAATGCCTTTAGGAATCATTTCATTGACTTTTTTTCTTCTTGTTAATCATGTTTTGTTCTATTCCAGGTCTCTGGGCTATCCATCCTCTGGGTCTTGGCCCTCCAGGCAGTGTCAGGGGTGAGCTCACTCTCATAGTATGGGGCTCAAGCTGGACCAGTCATTGGTTGGGCACTCGCACAATTGCCAGGGAACAGACTGACTAGGGCAAAGGTGGAGGTTGAAGGCAGTGCACAGGAGAGGGAAATGCAGACATCTTCACAGATTGCTCCAACTCTGGAGACTGGACTCTGGGGGTGGAGAGCAAAAGCAATTGGGCCCAGGTCTTTTTCCCCCAAGGGGCAGGGCTGCTGATCCCATCCCCACACATTCAACATGTCCACAGTTAAAAGAACACATTAGTCTCAAAGCAACTTCTTTCATAATACTGCTGTACTGCCCAAGAACTCTTTCAATGGTACTGAAGGCACAGATGGGGACAGGGATTAAATGTCTAATTGAAATTTATGGTTTCATGGTCTCCACTAGTTACCTGACATCTTTGTGTCACATGTGATAATTTTACACTTTAACGTGTTTGCCCAGCTAAGGAGTATTAACTGTGGTAATAGAAACTGAGTCAAGCACAGGCATTTTTGGCTATAATCATAGTACTAAGATATGGGAATGAGAGGAAGCCTATGTTTTTTGGCAGCCCTAGACTAGGGTACTCGGTAAGACCTTGAGTCAAAATGAAAATAAAAGCAAATAGTGCCTGCTGGACAGGTGTTAAATTTATTTCATGTATGAAACTAAAATGATTTGAACAATATTGGAAAAAACGGGCTTCTCATGGGTGTCAACCAACCTTCTCTTTCAATTTGCAGTGGTTTTAGGCAGCTCCTCTCATATTAAGCCTGGACATGGCCAGCTGGTTGGAGGAAATGGGAAGAAAAGCAGGAACAGCGTCAGAGACAGCCTGTGCTGCCATTGTTAGGGATATATATATATATATATATATATATATATATATATATATATATATATATATAGAGAGAGAGAGAGAGAGAGAGAGAGAGAGAGAGAGAGAGGGAGAGAGAGAGAGCCTAGCTCAGCATATGCAGGCTTGGTGGTTGTCAGTTCAGTCTCTCTGAGCTCCTATGAGCAACATGAGTGGATTTTGTGAAGTGTTTTTTTTTAAATGTCCTTACTCCTCTGTCTACTCCAATTCTTCTTCCCCCTCTTCAGGAGGATTTCCTGATATCGTCCTAATGTTTGGTTGTGAGACTCTGTATTGGTTTTCATCAGTTGCTGGATGAAGCCTCTCTGATGACAACTGGGCTCGGCATCAATCTGTGAATACAGCAGAGCATCATTATTAATCATTTCCTTGGCTGTTTTTCTTTTTTGCCAGTCATTTTTTTATTCTAGGTCTCTGGTTTATTCTAGGCATTGTCAGGGGGAGCTCCATCTCACATAGTCTGGGACTCAAGCTGGCAAGTTTTGTAGTCAGCACAAATTGTAGGTCAAGTTTTGTGCTTGGGTTGGTGTTCCAGTCCCTCCACTGGAATCCTTGCCTGGTTAAAAAGGATAGCCAGTTCAGGCTGCATAATCCTCATTACTTGTAGTCTTAGGTAGGGCCACCCTCATAGAATTCTGCAGAATCCATTGCTCTAAGTATCTAGATCGTTTCAGAGTTCCCTCCATTCCAATTGTTCCTCCCTGTACTCACTCCCTCCAACCTCCCCTACATGATCTTTTCTCTTCCCATTCCAACCCACCCAAATCCATAAATTCAAACACACATTTTAGGAGGGCCAAAGAGAAAAGGGAAAGCATTTACTTCAAATTTGGGTTCATGAATGTGGACTGCATCTCATTTTATAAACCAGAAATTTCCTTATATGATTCAAATATTTCTTCCTTCTCAAAAGTTTTAGGCACTTAATAAAAAAGAAAGGCTAGAGAGCAACTGAGTTTTCTGGTCTGAAATGTGAGCACTTGCACTGGTCCATGTAACCACTAGAGGGCACACATGTACGTTATGGGTTAGCAAAGGAATTAAAAGCTTCACTAAGTCTGATATATTATTTCTTCCATTAGAAAAACATTGCTCCTATCCATCCAGATTCCGGGAATTGCATATGACGAAATTTGTTTGCTATTGGGCCTCAAACATATCTAAAATTATATAATCGTTGAAATCATCCTGAATATATTCTTATTCCAGTATAAAATTGAGACTGAAATCTAACAAAGCGTAAAAATAATAAATAAATAAATAAATAAATAAATAAATTCTACATAGGATAAAAATGACTCTATTTCCAAATTACAGACAGGCGTACTAAATTCGCAAATCAGAAATATGATTTGATGAATAATGAAGTGTTTATTCACCTGAATTTCTGCCAGAAAGGAGCTTCTTAGAGGGAATGACAGACCTGGAGATACACCATGTGCACTTCCAATACTTGGTATATTTGAGATGGGGAATCCTGATACATTTTTGAGCCAGCTTCTTACTCTGTAGCCTATGGTGTTCTGAGACTCACTGTTAGATTCCAACCCATGAGGATCCTCCTAACCCAGTGTTCTGAGTGATATACAAGGATTTCAGCTATAAGCCAAGTTGCCTGGTTTTTGATGACTCCTGATATAAGCACCAATTCAGGTAATCACAAAACAGGATAGTAAACTTAACCAGAAAAATAAAAACACGGGAAGAAAATTACAATAAATCAGAGCTCAACGTAAAAACCGGAAACATAACAGGGAGAATGGGTACATATGGATTTTTAATGCAGTTAAGAAAAGCATACAGCTTTGGTGAAATTCACTGGAAAAAAACTGACCAAGTCATTTTAAATCAAAAATGAAAAATGAGAGGCAGGAGAACTGGTTTAGTGACTAAGATGGCTCACATGACTGGGTTTGAAATCCAACCGGAAAGAGATGGTTTACTGCCATCACACTTGCACTGCTAGTCCCAGAGTATGTTGAATTCAGATCACTGTTTATGTCAAAAGATTTGAAGCTGGAAGATACTGGTGATTACTACTCATCCAGTAGTGTGAAGAGTACCTTCCAGATGCTCTTAGCCGGCTGTGGGAAGAACCATGGTGCCAGGGAACAGACTGACTAAGGCAAAGGTGGAGGTTGAGGGCGATGCACAGGAGAGGTAAAGTGTAGACAACGTGACAGATTACCCCAGACACTGGAGACTGGACTGTGGGGCTGTATAGCAAACCTGGACTTTCCTTCCAAAGTGCTGGGCTGCTGATCCCACCCCCACGTGATCATCAACATGTCCACAGTTAATAAGAACACAATAGCCTCAAAGCAACTTCTTTCACAATACTGCTGTGCTGCCCAAGTAGTGTTTCAATGGTACTGGAGAGGCAGCTGGGGACAGGGATTAAATGTCTAGTAGAGCTTTATGATTTCTTGTCCTCCACTAGTTACCTGACATCTTTGTGTCAAAAGTGTTAATTTTACACTTTAATATGTTTGGTCAGCAAAGGAGTATTAACTGTGATAAGAGAAACTGAGCCAGGCACAGTGATGTGTGGCTATAATCGTAGTCCTGAGGGGTGCAAATGAGAGGAGTCCCATGAGTGTCAGGCAGCCCTAGTCTGGGGTACATAGTAAAACCTTATGTCAAAAAGAAAATAGAAGCAAAGGATGACTACTTGACAAGGGTACAGTAGGTATTAAATGTATTTCATGTATAAAACTGGCATGATATCAAAATACTGGAAAAAACAGGCCTCCCATGAATGTCAACCAACCATGGTATATCAAGTTCAAATACTGTATGGAGCTCCACAAGAAGTGTAAGCTGTAATACGTAGGCAGAGGGCTTAGGTCAGCCCATTCAGGCTCCCTAGTTGTCAATTCAGTCTTTTGAACAACTATGAACCCAGGTGAGTGCATTCTGTGGGTTTTCTTGTGATGTCCTTGATCCCTCTGCCTCCTACAATCCTTCTTCCCAGTTCCACAGGGTTTTCTAAGCTCTGCCTAATGTTTGCTTGTGGATCTCTGCATCTGTTTCCATTAGTTGCTAGATGAAGCCTCTCCGATGACCACAATCTATGAGTATAGCAGAATATCATTAGGAATCCTTTCATTGACCTTTTTTGTTTGTTTGTTTTTGTCAGTCATGTCTTTATTCTGTTCTAGGTCCTGGACCTCCAGCCAGTGTCGGGGAGAGCTCCTGTTCACAATATGGGACTCAAGCTGGACTCGTCATTGGTTGGGCACTCTCACAATTTCAGTGCAACATTTACCCCAGCATATTCTGTGGACAGGACGAACTGTAGGTCAAAGGTTTTGTGGCTGGAGCCTTGCCTGGTTACAATAGATAACCAGCTCAGGCCCCATATCTGCCATTGCTAGGAGTCTAAGTTAGTGTTACCCTCATAGACTTTTAGGAGTCTCCATTGCACTAGGTTCCTGGCTCATTTCAGAGATGCCTCATTATTTCAGTTCATTGTCCCTGTACTCACTCCGTCCATCCTCTTCAACATGATCCCCCCATTTCCATCCCCACCCAACCCCATACAGTTTCAGACACAAAAATAAAAGTACTAGGGTCAAGAAGAAAATAGAGAGCATTTAATTGAAATTTGGATCCTTGAATGTGGACTGCATCTCAGTTTAAAATGCAGAAATTTCTTTATAATTTCCATATTTCTTCCTTCCAGCAAAAGTTTTAGGCAGATAAGATAAATAATCCAAGACAGGTGAGCAACTGAGTTTTCTGGTCTGAAACTTGAGAGCTAGCACTGATCCATGTAACCACTAGAGAGCACACATGTACTTGATATGTTAGCAAAGGAATTAAAAGCTTTACACAAAGTCTGATACATTCTTACTACCATTTGAAAACACTGCCCACATTAATCAGGCTGTGGGAAGTACATATGAGGAAATTTGTGAGATATTGGGCCTGAAACATGTATCGAGTTGTAAAGGATTGAAATCATTCTGATTATATTCTTATTCTAGTGGAAAAGTGAGACCAAAACCTAGTAAAATGTAAAAGGAAAATGACTCCGATGTAGGATACTAATGACTCTATTTCCAAATTACAGAGAGGTGTATGAAATTCACAAATCAGAAATTCTATTAACAATAAAGTTTCTACTTATCTAAATTTCTGCCAGAAAGTAGCTGCTTAGAGGTAATGACAGACCAATGATAAACCATGTGCACTCCAAATTCATAGTCTATTTGAAATGGGCAATTTGGGTACATTTTTTAGACAGCATCTCACTCTGTGGCCTATGATATTCTGAGACTCTCTGTTAAACTCCAATCCATGATGATCCTCCTAACCCATTGCTTGAGCGCTATACTAGGATTGCAGCCATAAGCCACATTACCTGGTTTCTGAATATTCCCGATCCAGGCACCCAATTCAGGTTATCACAAAACATTATAGTAAACTTTACCTGGAAAAAAAAAACTACAGGAAGAAAATTGCAATGAATCAGAACTCAACATAACAGAAGAAAACATAACAAGGACAATAGGTACAAATTGATTTCTTACTGAAATTAGGAAAATCATATAGCTTTGGTGAGATTCACTAGAAAAAGTAAGCACTCATTTTAAATTAAGAATGAAAAATGAAGGACTGAGGAGTTGGCTTAGTGATTAGGACGGCTCAATTGATTGCGTTTATAATCCAACCAGGAACTGACTTTTACTGCCCCACTTGCATTATTATTTTCCAAAAGTATCTTGTCCACAGATCACTGTTTCGGTCAAAAGGTTTGAAGCCAGAAGATATCGATGATTACTACTCTTCCAGATGTGTGAAGAGTACCTTCCAGATGCTTTTAGCCAGGCTGTGGGAAGAACCATGTTGCCAGGGAACAGACTGACCAGGGCAAAGGTGGAGGTTGAGGGCAGTGCACAGGAGAGGGAAAATGCAGACATCTGGACAGATTGCTCGAACACTGGAGACGGGACTGTGGGGCTGAAGAGAAAAAGCAGCTGGTCTTTCTTTCCAAGGGTCAGGGCTGCTGATCCCACCTCCACACATTCAGCATGTCCACAGTTAATAAGAATACAATAGTCTCATAGCAACTTCTTTCACAATACTGCTGTGCTGCCCAAGTACTGTTTCAATGGTCCTGGAGGAGCAGCTGGGGACAGGGATTAAGTGTCTAGTTGAGCCTGGTGGTTTTAATTCCTCCACTGGTTACCTGACATCTTTGTGTCACAAGTGATGATTTTACACTTTTACTATGTTTGGTCAGCAAAGGAGTATTAAAAGTGTTAATAGAAATGGAGCCAGGCACAGTGGTATGTGGCTATAATTGTAGTCATAAGGGGTGGAAATGAGAGGAGTCCCATGAGTTCCAGGCCATCCCTAGCCTGGGGTAACTTGAAAGACCTCATGTCAAAAAGAAAATAAAAGCAAATAATGAAAGCTTGACAACTGTACTGTAACCATCAAATTTAATCATCTATAAAAATGAAATGATTTCAACAATATTGTCAAGGCTGGCATCTCATTGACATCAACCAACATGGTATTTCAAATTTCAGTGGGACTAGGTACCTCCTCTCTTGATTAGCCTGAACAAGGCATCAAGGTAGGAGAAAAGGGTCTCAAAAAAGTAGGGAAAAGATTAATTGACAGCCCTTGCTCCAACTGCTAAAGGACCACAAGAAGACCAAGCTGTAAACATATATACAGAGGCCCTAGATCAGCCCATGCAGGCTTCCTGGTAGTCAGTTCAGTCTCTGTGAACCCCTATGAAACCAGGTGAGTGCATTCTGTGGGTTTCCTTGTGATGTCCTTGATCCCTCTGCCTCCTACAATTCTTCCTCCTGTTCTTCTGCAGGATTCCCTGAGCTCTTCTGAATGTTTGGATGTGGGTCTCTACATCTGTTTCCATCAGTTGCTTGATGAAGCCTCTCTGATGACATGTGGGCTAGACAACAATCTATGAGTATAGGAGAATATCATTAGGAATCATTTCATTGACATTCTTTATCATTTGTCATTTGCATTTTCTTCTATTCCAGATCTCTGGGCTATCTGGCCTCTGAGTTCTGGACATCCAGCCATGTTGGACATGGGCTCCCTCTCATAGTATGTGTCTCAAACTGGACCAGTCATTGGTTGAGTACTTTAATGATTTCTGTGGCACCTTTACACAGCACATTTTGTCGGCAGGAATAATTGTAATTCAGAAGTTTTGTGGCTGGGTTGGTGTCCCAGTCCCTCTACAGGAAGCCTTGCCTGGTTACAACAGATGGCCAGTTCCGGCTCTGTAACCTCCACTGCTAGGAGTCTTAGCTAGGGTCACCCTCATGGAATCCTGGGAGATTCCATTGCACTAGGTTTCTAGCTAGTTTCAGAGATGCCTGATTATTCCAGTTGTTTCTCTTGGTACTCTAAACTCCCCCAACATGATCTCCTTTGTTCCCTTCCCAAGCCACCCCCATCCAGACTTTCAGACCCACAAATAGTATTAGGGCCAAGAAGCAAAGGGATAGAATTTAGTTGAAAATTGTGCCCTTGAATGTGGACTGCATCTCATTTTATACTAGAAATTTCTTTGTAGGATTCCCATATTTCTTCCTTCCAGCAAAAGTTTTAGGCAGTTAATCAAAAGATTAAGAGACTGGTGAGCCACTGTGAGTTTTCTGGTCCAAAATGTGAGAGCTTGCACTGATCCATGTAACCACTAGAGGGCACACATGCACTTGACGGGTTAGCAAAGGAATTAAAAGCTTTAGCAAGTCTGATATATTGTTACTGCCATTTGAAAACACTGCTCTCATCCATCACCCTGTGGGAATTACAAATGAGAAAATTTGTGAGGTATTGGCCTGAAACATGTCTATATTGTAAAATATTGAAATCATCATGAATATATTTTTATTCTAGTCTAAAATTGAGACCAAAAACTAACAAAATATAAAAGATAAATAATTTACATTTGGGAAACTACTGACTCTATTTCTGAATTATATACAGGTATAAGAATACATCGCCGGGCGTTGGTGGCGCACGCCTTTAATCCCAGCACTCGGGAGGCAGAGCCAGGCGGATCTCTGTGAGTTCGAGGCCAGCCTGGGCTACCAAGTGAGCTCCAGGAAAGGCGCAAAGCTACACAGAGAAACCCTGTCTCGAAAAACCAAAAAAAAAAAAAAAAAAAAAAAAAGAATACATCAAATTAGAAATGCGATTTGATTAACAATGAAGTTTTTATTCATCTAAATTTCCTGAAATGAGCTGCTTAGAGGGAGTGACAGACTGATGATACACTATGTGCTCTTCAAATACACGGTGCATTTGAGATGGGGAATTCTGATTCATCTTTGAGCCAGTTTCTTACTCTGTATCCTGTGGTGTTCTGACACTCACTGATAGACTCGAACCCATGATGATTCTCCCACCCTATAAATCTGCATGCTATACAAGGATTGCTGCCATGAACTATATTGCCTGGTTTCTGATTATTCATGATACAAGTGCCCAATTCAGGTAATCACAAAATAGGATAGTAAACTTTACAAGAAAAAAAACAAAGGAAGATAAATAACATAAATCAGAACTCAAAAGTAAGAAACAAAAACATAACAAGGAGAATGGGTACTCACAGATTTCTTACTGCAGTTAAGAAAATCATACAGCTTTCATGAAATTCAAGGGAAAAATACTGACCCGGTCATTTTAAATCAAAAATGAAAAATGAGGGGCAGAAGGGATGTCTTAGTGACTAAGATGGCTCACATGATAGAGTTTGAAATCCAGCCAGAAAGTAACGATTCATGGCCATAATGCTTGCAGTACTAGTCCAAGAGTACCTTCCGGGCAGATAAGTTTTTGGATCAAAAAATTTGAAACTGGAAGATATTAATGACTACTACTTTTCTGGTAGTGTGAAGAGTACCTTCCAGATACTCATAAGCTGTGGGAAAAACCATGTTGCCAGGGTACAGACAGACAAGGACAAAGTGGAGGTTTAAGGCAGTCCACATGAAAGTGAAAATATAGACAGCTTGACAGATAGCTCCAGACAAAGGAGACTAGACACTGTGACTGTATAGAAAAAAGCTATTGTACCCATTCTTTTGTGTCCAAGGGGCAGGGCTGCTGATCCCAGCCCCACACATTCAACATGCCCACATTTAAAAGAACACAATAGTCTCAAAGCAACTTCTTTCACAATTCTTCTGTGCTGCCCAAGTACTGTTTCAATGGTACTGGAGAGGCAGCTGGGGACAGGGATTAAATGTCCAGTTGAGCCTTATGGTTTTGAGTCCTCCATTTGTTACCTGACATCTTTGTGTCACATGCGTTAATTTTACATCTTAACATGTTTGGTCAGCAAAGGATTATTGACAGAGATAGTAGAAACTGAGCCATACAGAGTGGACCATGGCAATAATCTTAGTACTAAGGGGTAGAAATGAGAGAAGTCCCATGAGTGTCAGGCAGTTCTAGCCTGAGGTACATAGTAAGACCTTGTGTCAAAAAGAAAATCAAAATAAACAGTGACTGCTTGACAAGTGTACTCTAAATATTACATTAACTTCATATATGAAACTGACATAATTTGAACAGTATTGTAAAGGTCTGGCCTCCCATGGGTGTCAACCAACTTGGTATTTCAAGTTGCCGTGGGACGAGGCACATCCTCTCCTATTAAGCCTGAACAAGGTGTTCTGGTAGGAGGAAAATGTCCCAAATGTCAGAACATCATGAGAGACAACCCTTTCTCCCACTGGCAGGAGTCCCACAAGAAGACCAACCAGTAGTTTGTATGCAGAGGGACTAGGTCAGCCCATGCTGGTGTCCTGTTTGTCAATTCATTCTAAGCCCTTAGGAGCCCAGGTGAGTGAATTCTTTGAGTTTTCTTGTGATGTCCTTGACCCCTCTGACTCCTGCAATCCACCCTTTCTGCAGGATTCCCTGAGCTCTGCCTAATGTATGGTTGTGGGTCTCTGCATCTGTTTCCATCTATGCTGGATAAAGCCTCAGTCATGACATGTGGGCTAGGCAACAATCTATTAAGGTAGCAACATATCATTAGAAATCATTTCATTAACTTCTTTTTCTTTTTGTCCATAGTTTTTTTGTTCTATTCTAGGTCTCTAGGCTATCTAGTCTCTGGGTGCTGGGCCTACAGGCAGTGTGAGGAGGGAGCTCCCTATCATAGTATGGGGCTCAAGCTGGACCTGTCATGGGTTGGGCACTCTCACAATTTTTGTGCCACCTTTACCCCTGCACCTTTTGTAGGCAGGAAAAATTGTAGTTAAAAGGTTTTGTGGCTGATTTGTTGTCCCAGTCCCTCCAATGGAAGCCTTGCCTGGTTACAATAGATAACCAGTTCAGGCTCCATACCTGCCATTGCTAGGAGTCTTAGTTAGTGTCACTCTCATAGAATCCTAGGAGTTTCCATTGTACTGGGCTTCTAGCTCGTTCCATAGATGCCTCCTAATTCCAGTTGTCTCTCCTGGCACTCACTATTTCCAACCTCTCCCAGTATGATCCCTCCTCTTCCCATTCCCACCCAAACTCATCAGGACCTGCAGACCCATAAATAGTATTAGAAGCAAAGAGCTAGCATTTAATTGAAATATGGGTTATTAAATGTGTATTGCATCTCATTTTATAAATCAGAAATTTCCTTATATGATTCCCATATTTTTTTCTTAAAGCAAAAGTTTTAGGAGGTTAATCAAAAGAGTGAGTTTTCTAGTCCGAAATGTGAGAGCTTGCACTGATCCATGTAACCACTAGAGGGCACACATGTTCTTGATAGGTAGCAAAGGAAATAAAAGCTTCCCAAGTCTGATGCATTACTAACACCTTTTGAAAAACTGCTCTCATCCATCCACCCTGTGGGAATTAAATATGAGGAAATTTGTGAGATATTAGGACTAAAACATGTCTCATATGGTAAAAGGATTGAAATCATTCTAAATATATTCTTATTCCAGTCTAAAACTGAAATCAAAACAAACTGTAAAAGAAAATATAAATTCCATATAGGATCCTAATGACTATTTCTAAATTTCAGACATATATCAGAAAAACCACAAATCAGAAATATTATTTGATTAACAATGAAATTTTTATCTAAATTTCTGACAGAAAGCAGCTGCTTAGAGGGAATGAGAGACCCGATGATACACCATGTGCACTTCAAATACATGGTGCATTTAAGATGGGGAAATCTGATGTACTTTTGAGACAGCATCTCACTCTGTCACCTATGGTGTTCTGAGACTCACTGTTAGTCTCCAACCCATGATGAATCTCCTAACCCAGTGTTCAGAGTGCTGTACAAAAATGGCAGCCATAAACAACATTGCCTGGCTTGTGATTATTCCTGGGATGAGCACACAATTCAGGTAATAATGAAACATCATAGCAAACGTTTCCAGAAGAAAACAAACTACAGGAAAAAATTACAATAAATCAGAACTCAGAGTAAGAACATAAAACATATATGGAGAATAGATCCAGTGTGGTTTCTTACTGCAGTTAGGAAAGTCATGTTGTTTCTGTGATATTCATTGGAAAAAATGACCACTCATTTTAAATCCATAATAAAAAATGAGGGGCAGAAGAGATGGCTTAATGACCAAGACAGTTCAAACTATTAGGTTTTAAATTCAACCAGAAAGTGACTGTTTATGGCCATAAAACTTGCACTACTATTTTCCCAGAGTATCTTGCAGGCAGATCACTGTTTTGGTCCAAAGGTTTGAAGCTGGAAGGTATTGATGATTACTACTCTTGCAGTTGTGTGAAGAGTACCTTCCAGATGCTCTAAAGCAGGCTGTGGGAAGAACCATGTTGCCAGGGTACAGACTGACTAGGGCAAAGGTGGAGGTTGAGGGCAGTGCACAGGAGAGGGAAATGCAGACATCTTCACAGATTGCTCCAACACTGGAAACTAAACTCTAGGGCTGGAGAGAAAAGCAGCTGGACCCAGGTCTTTCTTTCCAAGGGACAAGGCTGTTGATCCCACCCCCACACATTCATCATGTCCACAGTTAAAAAGAAATCAATAGTCTCAAGGCAACTTCTTGTACAATACTGATGTGATGCTCAAGTACTGTTTCAATGGTACTGGAGAGGCAGCTGTGGACAGGGATTAAATGTCTAGTTGAGCCTGATGGTTTTATAACCTTCACTAGTTATCTGACATCTTTGTGTCAAATGTGATAATTTTCCACTTTAACATGTTTCATCCGCAAAGGTGGATTTTCTGTGGTAATAGAAACTGAGCCAGACACAGTGTTTTTTTTTTTTTTTTTTTTTTTTTTTTTTTTTTTTGTGGGTATAATCGTAGTACTAAGAGGTGGAAATGAGAAGGATCCCATGTGTTTCAGCAGCCTAAAGAAGGATCCCATGTGTTTCAGCAGCCTAGCCTGGGGTACACAGTAAGACCTTGTGTCAAAATGAAAATAAAGCAAATAGTGCCTGCTTGAAGGTGTTAAATTTATTTCATGTATGAAACTAAAATATTTGTGTCGGCAGCAATAAGTTTGCTGTCTTAATTTTACTGTCCTTTTTTGTCCTGTCCCAGTTAAGTTGTTTGTGTGAAAAATGTGCAGTTGGGTTCTGGATGGTGCTAAGGATCAGTTCCCCTGTGATTTTTTCCTGTTTGGAAAGCAGTGTCCAGCTTGCCTCTAAATACAGAGTAGCCGTTCCTTGACCCCTGCTGTTGGAGGGGCATATAAGCCCCTGTTGGTACTAATAAAGAGAGCTGCTTCCCTGACAAACTGAGACTGGGTGTGTAGAGTGCTGTTTAACCTCGGCATCCCTCGCCAGATTTAGTGCCCCAGCTGCACAGGTCGCAGCAAGTGGAGGTTCCACACGGACCTGGAAAGAGGGGAAAGCAAACGAGGCTCACCCGAAAATGAGGGGTGGAGGATTGAAACATTGGTAAGTACCATGGGTAATTCTACTGCAAAAGCTCAGTTGGCCACTGAGGAGCAGGAATTAAGTTAAGTAAGCAAGGAACAGGAATTAAGTCAATTAAGCAAGGAACAGGAATTAAGTCTATCACTGCATTCACATTTGTGGACACCATAGCTGAAGCAAGTCCTTGGTTTCTGACGGGAGGAGGTTTGAATATTCCAGATTGGGAACAAATAAAAAGAAATTTACAAATGATATTGCAAGAGAAAGGCCCAGATAAATTTTCTATAGCTTCATTTTCTCTATGGAGACTTGTGAAAGATGCTCTTCTGACTGATAAAGCAAAAGTGAAATAGCAACTTTCAGAGAGCGAGCAAGCATTTGCTAACGCTCAGGAGGTGGAGATGAATGAATCTTTGAAAGGGGAAAAGGAAGAGGTCAGGGTCCTCTGTAAAGAGCGTATAAGGTTATTTGTGAAAGATTTAATGAATGAGGAAGAAGACGATGATCTTGCCTCTGTCTCAGATTCAATAGAGGAGGAAGAGCAGCTAGAAAAAGAGATAGAGGAATTACAAAAGAAATTGCGCCGTGCAAAGGTGAAAGCACAGTCAGCACCTTCTGCGCCTCTATTGTCTCGACCCCCGCCAAGAAATCCTCATTGGATAGGGGAGGAAAAAGAATCAGAGGACAGATATAGGCAAAAAAGGGTGGTGGTGGCATGAAACATATTCAGTTATTGAAACTGAGAATCAAGCTGGACAGGTGGTCTGGAAGCATGTTCCTTTAACTTTAAAAAGACGATGCCTCAGGGAGAAGCTGAGCCATTATGGAGTTTAGTAAGAAATCCATCTGTGTTATAGCCCTGTTTTTCCTGCTGTATTTTCTTCTAATTGGACAATTGGTACTGCTGCCAGCAATGTAAAACTCCAAGAAAGTTTTGTAAATATTACTTTGCAGTTAAAAAATGTTCTGGCAAGAATAATACCAATAATATCTCCTTGAATCTGAAAGGCAGCTTTCATGATTGCCTAGTCCTGAGTAATACTTCTTTGGCAGACTTTGTAGGTAGTTCCAGCATGTCCCATGCTGTGGGTCTCCAAATGCTCCCTTCCCTTTTTGTTGTTTGGAATGGTGATGTGGGAGGGGAGGGACTACTAAACTGTTCAGTTCTGAATTGTAGCTTGAATAATTGCTGGAGTGCAAATTAGTCCCATGCAGTGATTGTGAGAATACCTGCATTTGCATTGATCCTCTGGAGAGTCCTTCTGATCAGTTTCCGCTGCAACTGAAGAGGACAAGAAGAGACTTTGGCATTACTGCAGCAATTGTTGCAGCTGTGGCTGCATCTGCTGTTGCTGCTACAGCTGCTGAGCTTGCATTATCTCAGACTGTTCAACAGGCTGCCATTATCAACACATTATCTGAGAGGGTGGCTGGTGCCTTGGACATTCAGCAAACATTGAATCAACAATTTCACTTTGGAATCCTGATGCTTAATCAGCAAGCAGCACTGTTACAAGAACAAATAGATATGTTGTGGATACACCAACATATGTTAGGTGCTTATGGAATGTCAGAAGTTTGATAATGGAACATTTTTTGAACTATACAATTCAGTTAGTACATGCCATTGTAAGGATTAACGAAACTAGAGTTGTTCCTGTAAATGAGCCGACCTGGTGGTCATTAATGTCTAAAGCTCCTAGTTGGATCACTAGATGAGCAGCGTCTGTTTCCCTCTTATTAATCTGTGCAGGCAGTATGGGAATTGGGTTATTTCTGCTATGCTGATGGCAAAGCCAGTTCATTCGACACCGACAGGTAACCAAGCAAGCCCTTCTGGCCATGTCACCCTCTGAATCTGCACAAGTGTGGTTACAAATTTTAGACAGAGACGGGCAACTCCTGTGGTCCTCATGTGACCTAAGGCAGGGGGCATAAGTGCAACACACACACACACACACACACCCCCGTGACGGGTAATTTTGGGGATTGCAACAGGTGACCTAAGGCAGGGCTATCTGATCTTCCCCAGACTGTTCTAGCTGTTGTGTTCCCTTTAAAAATAAAAAGGAAGGACGTATTGACAGCAATAAGTTTGCTGCCTTAATCTTAAATGCCCTTTTTTGTCCTGTCCCAATTAAGTTGTGTGTGTGAAAAATGTGCAGTTGGGTTCTGGAGGGTGCTGGGGATCACTTCCCCTGTGGTTTTTCCTGTTTGGAAAGCAGTGTCTGGCTTGCCTCTGGATACAGAGTAGCCGTTCCATGACCCCTGCTGTTGGAGGGGTATATAAGCCTAAGTTGGTACCAATAAAAAGAGCTGTTTCCCTGACGAACTGAGAATGGGTGTCTAGAGTACTGTTTAAACTTGACGTCCCTCGCCAGATTTCATGCTCCAGCTGCGCAGGTCGTGGCAAATTTGAACAATATTGGAAAGGACAGGCTTCCCATGGGTGTCAAACAATTTTCTATTTCAATTTGCAGTGGTTTCAGGCCCTCCTCTCCTATGAAGCCTGGACACGGCCAGCTGGTAGGAGGAAATGGTAACAAAAGCAAGAACAGGGTCAGAGACAGAATGCCCCCTCTGTTAGGGATGCCAGAAGAAGAAAAAGCTGTAATATATATGCAGAGGGACTTGGTCAGCCCATACAGGCTTGGAGGTTATTGGTTCCGTCTCTCTGAGCTCCTATGAGCCAAGTTGAGTGGATTTTGTGAGGTTTTTTTTATGTCCTGACTACTCTGTCTACTCCAATTCTTCCTCCACCTCTTCTGGAGGATTTCCTGAGCTCGACCTGATGCTTAATTGTGAGACTCTGCATCGGTTTCCATCAGTTGCTAGATGAAGTGTCTCTGATGATAACTGGGCTCGGCATCAATCTATGAATGTAGAACAATATCATTGGGGATTATTTCATTGACTTTTTTTTGTTTTTTCTGGTTTTTTTTTTGTTGTTGTTGTTGTTGTTTATTTTTACTATTCTAGGACTGGGCTTACCAGCCTCTGGCTCCTGGGCCTACAGCAGTGTCAGCAGGGAGAACCCTATCATAGTGTGAGTATCAAGCTGGACCAGTCATTGGTTGGGCACTCTCACAATTTCTGTTCCAATTTTAACCCTGGAACATTTTGTAGGCCTGACCAATTATAGGTAAAAAATTTTTGTGGCTGGGTTGGTGCCTCAATCCCTCCCCTGGAAGGGTAGTTACAACAAATGGCCATTTTAGGCTCTGTATCTCCATTCCTATGGGTGTTAGCCAGGGTCACCATCATAGAGTCCTGGGAGTTTCCATGGCACTTGTTTTCTAGCTCGTTACAGAGATACCTACCTATTCCAGTAGTTTCTCCTGGTACTTCCTCCCTGCAACCTCCTGCAACATGATCCCTCCTCTTCCCATTCCCATCCAACCACAATAGGACTTTCAGAACCACAAAGAGTATTAGGGCCAATAAGCAAAGGGATAGCATTTAATTGAAATTTGGGTCCTTGAATGTGGCCTGCATCTCATTTCATAAAACAAAAATTTCCTTATAGGATTCCCATATTTCTTTCTTCCAGCAAAATTTTAGGCGGTTAATCAAAAGAATGAGAGACTGGTGAGCAACTGTGAGTTTTCTGGTCCAAAACATGGGATCTTGCACTGATCCATGTGACCACTAGAGGGCACACATGTACTTGACAGGTTAGCAAGGGAATTAAAAGCTTTAGCAAGTCTGATATAGTGTTACTACCATTTGAAAACACTGCTCTCATCCATCACCCTGTGGGAATTACATAATGAGGAAATTTGTGAGATATTGGGCCTGAAACATTTCTCCTATTGTAAAAGGATTTAAATCATTCTGAATATATTCTTATTCCAGTCTAAAATTGAGATCAAAACAAACTGTAAAAGAAAAATAAATTCCATATGGGATCCTAGTCACTATATTTCTAAATTACACACAGGTATCAGAAAAACAATGAATCAGAAATGTGATTTGATTCACAATGAAAATTTTTTCATCTAAATTTCTGGCAGAAAGCAGCTGCTTAGAGGGAATGTCATACCCGATGATACACCATGTGCTCTTCAAATACATGGTGCATTTGAGATGGTGATTTCTGATACATGTTTGAGACAGCATCTCACTCTGTGTTCTGACTCACTGTTAGACTCCAACCCATGATGATCCTCCTAACCCAGTGTTCTCAATGATATACAAAAATTACAGACATGTACCTCAAGCCTGGTTTGTGATTATTCCTGATATGAGTACCCCATTCAGGTAATAACTAAACATGATAGTAAACGTAAACAGAAAAACAACTACAGGAAGAAAATTACAATAAATCAGAACTCAAGGAAAGAAAAGTAAACATATAAGAAGAGTGGGCACAACATGATTTCTTACTGATATTGGGAAAACCATTTAGTTTTTCTGAGATTCACTGGAAAAAACGTGAACACTCATTTAAAATTAATAATAAAAAATGAGGGGCTGAAGAGATGGCTGAGTGACTAAGATGGCTCACATGACTGGGTTTTCAATCCAACCAGAAAGAGATGGTTTACTGCCATCACACTTGCACTACTAGTCCCAGAGTATCTTGCAGGCAGATCACTGTTTAGGTCAAAAGATTTGAAGCTGGAAGATACTGGTGATTACTGCTCTTCCATTAGTGTGAAGAGTACCTTCCAGATGCTCTTAGCCGGCTGTGGGAAGATCCATGGTGCCAGGGAACAGACTGACTAAGGCAAAGGTGGAGGTTGAGGGCAGTGCACAGGACAGGTAAAGTGTAGACAACGTGACAGATTACCCCAGACACTGGAGACTGGACTGTGGGGCTGTATAGCAAACCTGGACTTTCTTTCCAAAGTGCTGGGCTGCTGTTCCCACCCCCACGTGATCATCAACATGTCATTCAGTTAATAAGAACACAATAGTCTTAAAGCAACTTCTTTCACAATACTGCTGTGCTGCCCAAGTACTGTTTCAATGGTACTGGAGGGGCAGCTGGGGACAGGGATTAAATGTCTAGTAGAGCTTTATGATTTCATGTCCTCCACTAGTTACCTGACATCTTTGTGTCAAAAGTGTTAATTTTACACTTTAATATGTTTGGTCAGCAAAGGAGTATTAACTGTGATAAGAGAAACTGAGCCAGGCACAGTGATGTGTGGCTGTAATCGTAGTCCTGAGGGGTGCAAATGAGAGGAGTCCCATGAGTGTCAGGCAGTCCTAGTCTGGGGTACATAGTAAAACCTCATGTCAAAAAGAAAATAGAAGCAAAGGATGACTACTTGACAAGGGTACAGTAGGTATTAAATGTATTTCATGTATAAAACTGGCATGATATCAAAATACTGGAAAAAAACAGGCCTCCCATGGATGTCAACCAACCATGGTATATCAAGTTCAAATACTGTGTGGAGCTCCACAAGAAGTGTAAACTGTAATACTTAGGCAGAGGGCTTAGCTTAGCCCATTCAGGCTCCCTAGTTGTCAGTTCAGTCTTTTGAACAACTATGAACCCAGGTGAGTGCATTCTGTGTGTTTTCTTGTGATGTCCTTGATCCCTCTGCCTCCTACAATCCTTCTTCTCAGTTCCACAGGGTTTTCTAAGCTCTGCCTAATGTTTGCTTGTGGATCTCTGCATCTGTTTCCATTAGTTGCTAGATGAAGCCTCTCCGATGACCACAATCTATGAGTATAGCAGAATATCATTAGGAATCCTTTCATTGACCTTTTTTGTTTGTTTGTTTTTGTCAGTCATGTCTTTATTCTGTTCTAGGTCCTGGAGCTCCAGCCAGTGTCAGGGGAGAGCTCCCTCTCATAATATGGGACTCAAGCTGGACTAGTCATTGGTTGGACACTCTCACAATTTCAGTGCAACATTTACCCCAGCATATTCTGTGGACAGGACGAACTGTAGGTCAAAGGTTTTGTGGCTGGAGCCTTGCCTGGTTACAATAGATAACCAGCTCAGGCCCCATATCTGCCATTGCTAGGAGTCTAAGTTAGTGTTACCCTCATAGACTTTTAGGAGTCTCCATTGCACTAGGTTCCTGGCTCATTTCAGAGATGCCTCATTATTTCAGTTCATTGTCCCTGTACTCACTCCGTCCATCCTCTTCAACATGATCCCCCCATTTCCATCCCCACCCAACCCCATACAGTTTCAGACACAAAAATAAAAGTACTAGGGTCAAGAAGAAAATAGAGAGCATTTAATTGAAATTTGGATCCTTGAATGTGGACTCCATCTCAGTTTAAAATGCAGAAATTTCTTTATAATTTCCATATTTCTTCCTTCCAGCAAAAGTTTTAGGCAGATAAGATAAATAATCCAAGACAGGTGAGCAACTGAGTTTTCTGGTCTGAAACTTGAGAGCTAGCACTGATCCATGTAACCACTAGAGGGCACACATGTACTTGATATGTTAGCAAAGGAATTAAAAGCTTTACACAAAGTCTGATACATTCTTACTACCATTTGAAAACACTGCCCACATTAATCAGGCTGTGGGAAGTACATATGAGGAAATTTGTGAGATATTGGGCCTGAAACATGTATCGAGTTGTAAAGGATTGAAATCATTCTGATTATATTCTTATTCTAGTGGAAAATTGAGACCAAAACCTAGTAAAATGTAAAAGAAAAATGACTCCGATGTAGGATACTAATGACTCTATTTCCAAATTACAGACATGTGTATGAAATTCACAAATCAGAAATTCTATTAACAATGAAGTTTCTACTTATCTAAATTTCTGCCAGAAAGTAGCTGCTTAGAGGGAATGACAGACCAATGATACACCATGTGCACTCCAAATTCATAGTCTATTTGAAATGGGCAATTTGGGTACATTTTTTAGACAGCATCTCACTCTGTGGCCTATGATGTTCTGAGACTCTCTGTTAAACTCCAATCCATGATGATCCTCCTAACCCATTGCTTGAGCACTATACAATGATTGCAGCAATAAGCCACATTACCTGGTTTCTGAATATTCCCAATCCAGGCACCCAATTCAGGTTATCACAAAACATTATAGTAAACTTTACCTGGAAAAAAAACTACAGGAAGAAAATTGCAATAAATCAGAACTCAACGTAACAGAAGAAAACATAACAAGGACAATAGGTACAAACTGATTTCTTACTGAAATTAGGAAAATCATATAGCTTTGGTGAGATTCACTAGAAAAAGTAAGCACTCATTTTAAATTAAGAATGAAAACTGAGGGGCTGAAGAGTCGGCTTAGTGATTAGGACGGCTCAATTGATTGCGTTTCTAATCCAACCAGGACCTGACTTTTACTGCCACTATTCCGTTATTATTTTCCAAAAGTATCTTGTCCACAGATCACTGTTTTGGTCAAAAGGTTTGAAGCCAGAAGATACCGATGATTACTACTCTTCCAGATGTGTGAAGAGTACCTTCCAGATGCTTTTAGCCAGGCTGTGGGAAGAACCATGTTGCCAGAGAACAGACTGACCAGGGCAAAGGTGGAGGTTGAGGGCAGTGCACAGGAGAGGGAAAATGCAGACATCTTGACAGATTATACCAACACTGGAGACAGGACTGTGGGGCTGAAGAGAAAAAGCAGCTGGTCTTTCTTTCCAAGGGTCAGGGCTGCTGATCCCACCTCCACACATTCAGCATGTCCACAGTTAATAAGAATACAATAGTCTCAAAGCAAATTCTTTCACAGTACTGCTGTGCTGCCCAAGTACTGTTTCAATGGTACTGGAGGAGCAGATGGGGACAGGGATTAAGTGTCTAGTTGAGCCTTGTGGTTTTAATTCCTCCACTGGTTACCTGACATCTTTGTGTCATAAGTGATAATTTTACACTTTTACTATGTTTGGCCAGCAAAGGAGTATTAAAAGTGTTAAAAGAAATGGAGCCAGGTACAGAGGTGTGTGGCTATAATTGTCGTCATAAGGGGTGGAAATGAGAGGAGTCCCATGAGTTCCAGGCCATCCCTAGCCTGGGGTAACTTGAAAGACCTCATGTCAAAAAGAAAATAAAAGCAAATAATGAAAGCTTGACAACTGTACTGTAACCATCAAATTTAATCATCGATAAAAATGAAATGATTTGAACAATATTGTCAAGGCTGGCATCTCATTGACATCAACCAACATGGTATTTCAAATTTCAGTGGGACTAGGTACCTCCTCTCTTGATTAGCCTGAACAAGGCATCAAGGTAGGAGAAAAGGGTCTCAAAAAAGTAGGGAAAAGATTAATTGACAGCCCTTGCTCCAACTGCTAAAGGACCACAAGAAGACCAAGCTGTAACATATATACAGAGGCCCTAGATCAGCCCATGCAGGTTTCCTGGTAGTCAGTTCAGTCTCTGTAAGCCCCTATGAAACCAGGTGAGTGCATTCTGTGGGTTTCCTTGTGATGTCCTTGATCCCTCTGCATCCTACAATTCTTCCTCCCATTCTTCTGCAGGATTCCCTGAGCTCTTCTGAATGTTTGGATGTGGGTCTCTGCATCTGTTTCCATCAGTTGCTTGATGAAGCCTCTCTGATGACATGTGGGCTAAACAACAATCTATGAGTATAGGAGAATATCATTAGGAATCATTTCATTGACATTCTTTATCATTTGTCATTTGCATTTTCTTCTATTCCAGATCTCTGGGCTATCTGGCCTCTGAGTTCTGGACATCCAGCCATGTTGGACATGGGTTCCCTCTCATAGTATGTGTCTCAAACTGGACCAGTCATTGGTTGGGTACTTTAATGATTTCTGTGCCACCTTTACACAGCACATTTTGTCAGCAGGAATAATTGTAATTCAGAAGTTTTGTGGCTGGGTTGGTGTCCCAGTCCCTCTACAAGAAGCCTTGCCTGGTTACAACAGATGGCCAGTTCAGGCTCTGTAACCTCCACTGTTAAGAGTCTTAGCTAGGGTCACCCTCATGGAATCCTGGGAGATTCCATTGCACTAGGTTTCTAGTTAGTTTCAGAGATGCCTGATTATTCCAGTTGTTTCTCTTGGTACTCTAAACTCCCCCAACATGATCTCCTTTGTTCCCTTCCCACGCCACCCCCATCCAGACTTTCAGACCCACAAATAGTATTAGGGCCAAGAAGCAAAGGGATAGAATTTAGTTGAAAATTGTGTCCTTGAATGTGGACTGCATCTCATTTTATACTAGAAATTTCTTTATAGGATTCCCATATTTCTTCCTTCCAGCAAAAGTTTTAGGCAGTTAATCAAAAGATTAAGAGACTGGTGAGCCACTGTGAGTTTTCTGGTCCAAAATGTGAGAGCTTGCACTGATCCATGTATCCACTAGAGGGCACACATGCACTTGACCGGTTAGCAAAGGAATTAAAAGCTTTAGCAAGTCTGATATATTGTTACTACCATTTGAAAACACTGCTCTCATCCATCACCCTGTGGGAATTACATATGAGGAAATTTGTGAGATATTGGCCTGAAACATGTTTATATTGTAAAATATTGAAATCATCATGAATATATTTTTATTCCAGTCTAAAATTGAGACCAAAAACTAACAAAATATAAAAGATAAATAAATTACATCTGAGAAACTACTGACTCTATTTCTGAATTATATACAGGTATAAGAATACATCAAATTAGAAATGCGATTTGATTAACAATGAAGTTTTTATTCATCTAAATTACTTCCTGAAATGAGCTGCTTAGAGGTAGTGACAGACTGATGATACACTATGTGCTCTTCAAATACATGGTACATTTGAGATGGGGATTCTGATACATTTTTGAGCCAGTTTCTTACTCTGTAGCCTATGGTGTTCTGAGACTCACTGTTAAACTCAAACCCATGATGATTTTCCTACCCTATAAATCTGCATGCTATACAAGGATTGCTGCCATGAACTCTATTGCCTGGTTTCTGATTATTCATGATACAAGTGCCCAATGAAGGTAATCACAAAATAGGATAGTAAACTTTACAAGAAAAAAAAAAACAAAGGAAGATAATTAACATAAATCAGAACTCAAAATAAGAAACAAAAACATAACAAGGAGAATGGGTACTCACAGATTTCTTACTGCTGTTAGGAAAATCATACAGCTTTCATGAAATTCAAGGGAAAAATACTGACCCAGTCATTTTAAATCAAAAATGAAAAATGAGGGGCAGAAGGGATGGCTTAGTGTCTAAGATGGCTCACATGATAGAGTTTTAAATGCAGCCAGAAAGTAACGATTCATGGCCATAATGCTTGCAGTACTAGTCCATGAGTACCTTCCAGGCAGATAAGTTTTTGGATCAAAAAATTTGAAACTGGAATATATTAATGACTACTACTTTTCCAGTAGTGTGAAGAGTACCTTCCAGATACTCATAAGCTGTGGGAAAAACCATGTTGCCAGGGTACAGACAGACAAGGACAAAGTGAAGGTTAAAGGCAGTGCACATGAGAGTGAAAATGTGGACAGCTTGACAGATAGCTCCAGACAAAGGAGACTAGACACTGTGACTGTATAGAAAAAGCTATTGTACCCATTCTTTTGTGTCCAAGGGGCCCGCTGCTGATCCCAGTCCCACACATTCAACATGTCCACATTTAAAAGAACACAATAGTCTCAAAGCAACTTCTTTCACAATTCTTCTGTGCTGCCCAAGTACTGTTTCAATGGTACTGGAGAGGCAGCTGGGGACAGGGATTAAATGTCCAGTTGAGCTTTATAGTTTCAAGTCCTCCATTTGTTACCTAACACCTTTGTGTCACAAGTGCTAATTTTACACTTTAACATGTTTGGTCAGCAAAGGATTATTGACAGAGATAGTAGAAACTGAGCCATACAGAGAGGACCATGGCAATAATCTTAGTACTAAGGGGTAGAAATGAGAGAAGTCCCATGAATGTCAGGCAGTTCTAGCCTGAGGTACATAGTAAGACCTTGTGTCAAAAAGAAAATCAAAATAAACAGTGACTGCTTGACAAGTGTACTCTGAATATTACATTAACTTCATATATGAAACTGACATAATTTGAACAGTATTGTAAAGGTCTGGCCTCCCATGGGTGTCAACTTGGTATTTCAAGTTGCAGTGGGACGAGGCACATCCTCTCCTATTAAGCCTGAACAAGGCATCCTGGTAGGAGGAAAATGTCCCAAATGTCAGAACATCATGACAGACAACCCTTTCTCCCACTGGCAGGAGTCCCACAAGAAGACCAAGCAGTAGTTTGTATGCAGAGGGACTAGATCAGCCCCTGCTGGTGTCCTGTTTGTCAGTTCATTCTAAGCCCTTAGGAGCCCAGGTGAGTGAATTCTTTGAGTTTTCTTGTGATGTCCTTGACACCTCTGACTCCTGCAATCCACCCTTTCTGCAGGACTCCCCGAGCTCTGCCTAATGTGTGGTTGTGGGTCTCTGCGTCTGTTTCCACCCATGCTGGATAAAGCCTCAGTCATGACATGTGGGCTAGGCAACAATCTATTAAGGTAGCAACATATCATTAGAAATCATTTCATTAACTTCTTTTTCTTTTTGTCCATAGTTTTTTTGTTCTATTCTAGGTCTCTAGGCTATCTAGTCTCTGGGTGCTGGGCCTACAGGCAGTGTGAGGAGGGAGCTCCCTATCATAGTATGGGGCTCAAGCTGGACCTGTCATGGGTTGGGCACTCTCACAATTTTTGTGCCACCTTTACCCCTGCATGTTTTGTAGGCAGGACAAATTGTAGGTAAAAGGTTTTGTGGCTGATTTGTTGTCCCAGTCCCTCCACTGGAAGCCTTGTCTGGTTACAATAGATAACTAGTTCAGGCTCCATACCTGCCATGCTAGGAGTCTTAGTTAGTGTCACTCTCATAGAATCCTATGAGTTTCCATTGTACTGGGCTTCTAGCTCGTTCCATAGATGCCTCCTAATTCCAGTTGTCTCTCCTGGCACTCACTATTTCCAACCTCTCCCAGTATGATCCCTCCTCTTCCCATTCCCACCCAAACTCATCAGGACCTGCAGACCCATAAATAGTATTAGAAGCAAAGGGCTAGCATTTAACTGAAATATGGGTTATTAAATGTGGACTGCATCTCATTTTATAAATCAGAAATTTCCTTATATGATTCCCATATTTTTTTCCTTAAAGCAAAAGTTCTAGGAGGTTAATCAAAAGAGTGAGTTTTCTAGTCCGAAATGTGAGAGCTTGCACTGATCCATGTAACCACTAGAGGGCACACATGTTCTTGATAGGTAGCAAGGGAATTAAAAGCTTCTCAAGTCTGATGCATTACTAACACCTTTTGAAAAACTGCTCTCATCCATCCACCCTGTGGGAATTAAATATGAGGAAATTTGTGTGATATTAGGACTAAAACATGTCTCATATGGTAAAAGCATTGAAATCATTCTGAATATATTCTTATTCCAGTCTAAAACTGAAATCAAAACAAACTGTAAAAGAAAATATAAATTCCATATAGGATCCTAATGACTATTTCTAAATTTCAGACATGTATCAGGAAAACCACAAATCAGAAATATTATTTGATTAACAATGAAATTTTTATCTAAATTTCTGACAGAAAGCAGCTGCTTAGAGGGAATGAGAGACCCAATGATACACCATGTGCACTTCAAATACATGGTGCATTTAAGATGGGGAAATCTGATGTACTTTTGAGACAGCATCTCACTCTGTCACCTATGGTGTTCTGAGACTCACTGTTAGACTCCAACCCATGATGAATCTCCTAACCCAGTGTTCTGAGTGCTGTAAAAAAATTGCAGCCATAAACATTGCCTGGCTTGTGATTATTCCTGGGATGAGCACACAGTTCAGGTAATAATGAAACATTATAGCAAACGTTTCCAGAAGAAAACAAACTACAGGAAAAAATTACAATAAATCAGAACTCAGAGTAAGAACATAAAACATATGTGGAGAATAGTTACACTGTGATTTCTTACTGCAGTTAGGAAAATCATGTTGTTTTGGTGATATTCATTGGAAAAAATGACCACTCATTTTAAATCAATAATAAAAAATGAGGGGCAGAAGAGATGGCTTAATGACCAAGACAGCTCAAACTATTAGGTTTTAAATCCAACCAGAAAGTGACTGTTTATGGCCATAAAACTTGCACTACTATTTTCCCAGAGTATCTTGCAGGCAGATCACTGTTTTGGTCCAAAGGTTTGAAGCTGGAAGGTATTGATGATTACTACTCTTGCAGTTGTGTGAAGAGTACCTTCCAGATGCTCTAAAGCAGGCTGTGGGAAGAACCATGTTGCCAGGGAACAGACTGACTAGGGCAAAGGTGGAGGTTGAGGGCAGTACACAGGAGAGGGAAATGCAGATATCTTCACAGATTGCTCCAACACTGGAAACTAAACTCTAGGGCTGGAGAGAAAAGCAGCTGGACCCAGGTCTTTCTTTCCAAGGGGCAGGGCTGTTGATCCCAATCCCACACATTCATCATGTCCACAGTTAAAAAGAAATCAATAGTCTCAAGGCAACTTCTTGTACAATACTGATGTGATGCTCAAGTACTGTTTCAATGGTACTGGAGAGGCAGCTGTGGACAGGAATTAAATGTCTAGTTGAGCCTGATGGTTTTATGACCTTCACTAGTTATCTGACATCTTTGTGTCAAATGTGATAATTTTCCACTTTAACATGTTTCATCCACCAAGGTGGATTAACTGTGGTAATAGAAACTGAGCCAGACACAGTTTTTGTTTTTTTTTTTTCTGGGTATAATCGTAGTACTAAGAGGTGGAAATGAGAAGGATCCCATGTGTTTCAGCAGCCTAGCCTGGGGTACACAGTAAGACCTTGTGTCAAAATGAAAATAAAGCAAATAGTGCCTGCTTGAAGTTGTTAAATTTATTTCATGTGTGAAACTAAAATATTTGTGTCGGCAGCAATAAGTTTGCTGTCTTAATTTTAAATGCTCTTTTTTGTCCTGTCCCAGCTAAGTTGTTTGTGTGAAAAATGTGCAGTTGTGTTCTGGAGGGTGCTGAGGATCAGTTCCTGTTTGGAAAGCAGTGTCCGGCTTGCCTCTAAGTACAGAGTAGCCGTTCCTTGAACCCTGCTGTTGGAGGGGTATATAAGCCCCTGTTGGTACTAATAAAGAGAGCTGCTTCCCTGACAAACTGAGACTGGGTGTGTAGAGTGCTGTTTAACCTCGGCATCCCTCGCCAGATTTAGTGCCCCAGCTGCACAGGTCGCAGCAAGTGGAGGTTCCACACGGACCTGGAAAGAGGGGAAAGCAAACGAGGCTCACACTAAAAGGAGGGGTGAAGGATTGAAACATTGGTACATACCATGGGTAATTCTACTGCAAAAGCTCAGTTGGCCATTGAGTTAAGGTAATTAAGTTAAGTAAGCAAGGAACAGGGATTAAGTCTATCACCACACTCACATTTGTGGACACCATAGCTGAAGCAAGTCCTTGGTTTCTGACGCGAGGAGGTTTGAATATTCCAGATTGGGAACAAGTAAAAAGAGATTTACAAAAGATGTTGCAAGAGAAAGGCCCAGATAAATTTCCTATAGCTGCATTTTCTCTATGGAGACTTGTGAAAGATCCTCTTCTGACTGATAAAGTGAAAGTGAAAGAGCAACTTTCAGAGTGAGAGCAAGCATTTGCTAACGCTCAGGAGGTGGAGATGAATGAATCTTTGAAAGGGGAAAAGGAAGAGGTCAGGGTCTTCTTTAAAGAGCATATAAGGATATTTGTGAAAGATTTTATGGATGAGGAAGAAGACGATGATCTTGCCTCTGTCTCAGATTCAATAGAGGAGGAAGAGCAGCTAGAAAAAGAGATAGAGGAATTACAAAAGAAATTGCGCCATGCAAAGGTGAAAGCACAGTCAGCACCTTCTGCACCTCTATTGTCTCGACCCCCGCCAAGAAATCCTCATTGGATAGGGGAGGAAAAAGAATCAGAGGACAGATATAGGCAAAAAAGGGTGGTGGTGGCATGAAACATATCCAGTTATTGAAACTCAGAATCAAGTTGGACAGGTGGTCTGGAAGCATGTTCCTTTAACTTTAAAAGATGATGCCTCAGGGAGAAGCTGAGCCATTATGGAGTTTAGTAAGAAATCCATCTGTGTTATAGCCCTGTTTTTCCTGCTGTATTTTCTTCTAATTGGACAATTGGTACTGCTGCCAGCAATGTAAAACTCCAAGAAGGTTTTGTAAATATTACTTTGCAGTTAAAAAATGTTCTGGCAAGAATAATACCAATGATATCTCCTTGAATCTGAAAGGCAGCTTTCATGATTGCCTAGTCCTGAGTAATACTTCTTTGGCAGACTTTGTAGGTAGTTCCAGCATGTCCCATGCTGTGGGTCTCCAAGTGCTCCCTTCTCTTTTTGTTGTTTGGAATGTTGATGTGGGAGGGGAGGGACTACTAAACTGTTCAGTTCTGAATTGTAGCTTGAATAATTGCTGGAGTGCAAATTGGTCCCATGCAGCGATTGTGAGAATACCTGCATTTGCAGTGATCCTCTGGAGAGTCCTTCTGATCAGTTTCCGCTGCAACTGAAGAGGACAAGAAGAGACTTTGGCATTACTGCCGCAATTGTTGCAGCTGTGGCTGCATCTGCTGTTGCTGCTACAGCTGCTGAGCTTGCATTATCTCAGACTGTTCAACAGGCTGCCGTTATCAACACATTATCTGAGGGGGTGGCTGGTGCCTTGGACATTCAGCAAACATTGAATCGACAATTTCACTTTGGAATCCTAATGCTTAATCAGCAAGCAGCACTGTTACAAGAACAAATAGATATGTTGTGGATACACCAACATATGTTAGGTGCTTATGGAATGTCAGAAGTTTGATAATGGAACATTTTTTGAACTATACAATTCAGTTAGCACATGCCATTGTAAGGATTAACGAAACTAGAGTTGTTCCTGTAAATGAGCCGACCTGGTGGTCATTAATGTCTAAAGCTGCTGGGTGGATCACTAGATGAGCAGCGTCTGTTTCCCTCTTATTAATCTGTGCAGGCGGTATGGGAATTGGGTTATTTCTGCTATGCTGATGGCAAAGTCAGTTCACTCGACACCGACAGGTAACCAAGCAAGCCCTTCTGGCCATGTCACCCTCTGAATCTGCACAAGTGTGGTTACAAATTTTAGACAGAGACGGGCAACTCCTGTGGTCCTCATGTGACCTAAGGCAGGGGGCATAAGGGCAACACCCCTCCCCCGTGACGGGTAATTTTGGGGATTGCAACAGGTGACCTAAGGCAGGGCTATCTGATCTTCCCCAGACTGTTCTAGCTGTTGTGTTCCCTTTAAAAATAAAAAGGAAGGACGTATTGACAGCAATAAGTTTGCTGCCTTAATCTTAAATGCCCTTTTTTGTCCTGTCCCAATTAAGTTGTGTGTGTGAAAAATGTGCAGTTGGGTTCTGGAGGGTGCTGGGGATCACTTCCCCTGTGGTTTTTCCTGTTTGGAAAGCAGTGTCTGGCTTGCCTCTGGATACAGAGTAGCCGTTCCATGACCCCTGCTGTTGGAGGGGTATATAAGCCCAAGTTGGTACCAATAAAAAGAGCTGTTTCCCTGACAAACTGAGAATGGGTGTCTAGAGTACTGTTTAAACTTGACGTCCCTCGCCAGATTTCATGCTCCAGCTGCGCAGGTCATGGCAAATTTGAACAATATTGGAAAGAACAGGCTTCCCATGGGTGTCAAACAATTTTCTATTTCAATTTGCAGTGGTTTCAGGCCCTCCTCTCCTATGAAGCCTGGACACGGCCAGCTGGTAGGAGAAAATGGTAACAAAAGCAGGAACAGTGTCAGAGACAGAATGCTCCCTCTGTTAGGGATGCCAGAAGAAGAACAAGCTGTAATATATATGCAGAGGGACTTGGTCAGCCCATGAAGGCTTGGTGGTTATTGGTTCCGTCTCTCTGAGCTCCTATGAGCTGAGTTGAGTGGATTTTGTGAAGTTTTGTTTTATGTCCTGACTACTCTGTCTACTCCAATTCTTCCTCCCCCTCTTCTGGAGGATTTCTTGAGTTTGACCTGATGCTTAGTTGTGAGACTCTGCATCGGTTTCCATCAGTTGCTAGATGAAGTGTCTCTGATGATAACTGGGCTAGGCATCAATCTATGAATGTAGAACAATATCATTGGGGATAATTTCATTGACTTTTTTTGTTTTTTTCTGTTTTTTTTTTTTTGTTTATTTTTTACTATTCTAGGATCTGCGCTATCCAGCCTCTGGCTCCTGGGCCTACAGCAGTGTCAGTGGGGAGATCCCTATCATAGTGTGAGTATCAAGCTGGACCAGTCATTGGTTGGGCACTCTCACAATTTCTGTTCCAATTTTAACCCCAGAACATTTTGTATGCCCGACCAATTATAGGTAAAAAATTTTTGTGGCTGGGTTGGTGCCCCAATCCCTCCCCTGGAAGGGTAGTTACAACACATGGCCATTTTAGGCTCTGTATCTCCATTCCTATGAGTGTTAGCCAGGGTCACCATCATAGAATCCTGGGAGTTTCCATGGCACTTGTTTTCTAGCTCGTTACAGAGATACCTACCTATTCCAGTAGTTTTTCCTGGTACTTCCTCCCTGCAACCTCCTGCAACATGATCTCTCCTCTTCCCATTCCCATCCAACCACAATAGGACTTTCAGAACCACAAAGAGTATTAGGGCCAATAAGCAAAATAATAGCATTTAATTGAAATTTGGGTCCTTGAAAGACACCTGCATATCATTACATAAAACAGAAATTTCCTTATAGGATTTCCATATTTCTTTCTTCCAGCAAAAGTTTTAGGCGGTTAATCAAAAGAATGAGAGACTGGTGAGCAACTGTGAGCTTTCTGGTCCAAAACGTGAGAGCTTGCACTGATCCATGTGACCACACATGTACTTGACATGTTAGCAAAGGATTTAAAAGCTTCAGCAAGTCTGATATATTGTTACTACCATTTGAAAACACTGCTCTCATGCATCACCCTGTGGGAATTACATATGAGGAAATTTGTGAGATATTGGGCCTGAAACATGTCTCCGATTGTAAAAGGACTGAAATCATTCTGATTATATTCTTATTGCAATCTAAAATTGAGATCAAAGCAAACTGTAAAAGGAAAATAAATTCCATATGGGATCCTAGTCACTATATTTCTAAATTACACACAGGTATAAGAAAAACAATGAATCAGAAATGTGAGTTGATTAACAATGAAATTTTTTTCATCTAAATTTCTGACAGAAAGCAGCTGTTAGAGGGAATGTCATTCCCCATGATACACCATGTGCTCTTCAAATACATGGTGCATTTGAGATGGAAATTTCTGATACATGTTTGAGACAGTTCTCACTCTGTGTTCTGAGATTCACTGTTAGACTCCAACCCATGATGATCCTCCTAACCCAGTGTTCTCAATGATATACAAAAATTGCAGACATACACCTCAAGCCTGGTTTGTGATTATTCCTGATATGAGCACCCAATTCAGGTAATAACTAAACATGATAGTAAACTTTAACAGAAAAACAACTACAGGAAGAAAATTACAATAAATCAGAACTCAAGGAAATAAAGTAAACATATAAGAAGAGTGGGCACAACATGATTTCTTACTGATAATGGGAAAACCATATAGTTTTGGTGAGATTCACTGAAAAAAAGTGAACACTCACTTTAAATCAATAATAAAATGAGGGGTGGAAGAGATGGCTTAAGGACTAAGATGGCTCACATGACTGGGTTTGAAATCCAACCAGAAAGTGTCTGTTTACAGCCATAATACTTACACGACTGTTGTCCCAGAGTATCTTGCAGGCAGATCACTGTTTTGGTCCAAATGTTTGAAGCTGGACGATATTGATGACTACAGTACTCTTTCAGTTGTGTGAAGAGTACCTTCCAGATGCTCTAAAGCAGGCTGTGGGAAGAACCATGTTTCCAGGGTACAGACTGACTACGGCAAAGGTGGAGGTTGAAGGCAGTGCACAGGAGAGGGAAATGCAGACATCTTCACAGATTGCTCCAACACTGGAGACTGGACTCTGGGGCTGAAGAGAAAAAGCAACTGGTCCCAGGTCTTTTTTTTCCCCAAGGGCCAGGGCTGATGATCCCACCCCCACACATTCAAAATGTGCACAGTTAAAAAGAACACAATAGTCTCAAAGCAACTTCTTTTACAATACTGCTGTGCTGCCCAACAACTCTTTCAATGGTACTGGAGAACAGGGATTAAATGTCCAGTTGAGCTTTATGGTTTCATGGTCTCCACTAGTTACCTGACATCTTTGTGTTACACGTGATAATTTTACACTTTAACGTGTTTGGTCTGCAAAGGAGTATTAACTGTGGTAATAGAAACTGAGTCAGGCACAGTCATTTTTGCCTATAATCATAGTACTAAGATGTGGAAGTGAGAGGAAGCCCATTTTTTTTGGCAGCCCTAGACCAGGGTACTCTGTACGACCTTGAGTCAAAAATGAAAATAAAAGCAAATAGTGCCTGCTGGACAGGTGTTAAATTTATTTCATGTATGAAACTAAAATGATTTGAACAATATTGGAAAGGACAGGTTTCTCATGGGTGTCAATCAAACTTCTCTTTCAATTTGCAGTGGGAATAGGCACCTCCTCTCATATTAAGCCTGGACATGACCAGCTGGTAGGAGGAAATGGGAAGAAAAGCAGGAACAGGGTCAGAGACAGCCCGTGCTCCCATTGTTAGGGATCCCACAAGAAGAAAAAGCTGTAATATATATATGGAGAGCCTAGGTCAGCACATGCAGGCTTGGTGGTTGTCAGTTCAGTCTCTCTGAGCTCCTATGAGCCAACGTGAGTGGATTTTGTGAAGTGCTTTTTTTTTAATGTCCTTACTCCTCTGTCTACTCCAATTCTTCTTCCCCCTCTTCTGGAGGATTTCCTGATATCGTCCTGATGTTTGGTTGTGAGACTCTGCATTTTACATCAGTTGCTGGATGAAGCCTTTCTGAGAACAACTGGGCTAGGCATCAGTATGTGAATACAGCAGAGCATCATTATTAATCATTTCCTTGGCTGTTTTTCTTTTTTGCCTGTCATTTTTTTTATTCTAGGTCTCTGGGTTGTTCTAGGCATTGTCAGGGGGAGCTCCATCTCACATAGTCTGGGACTCAAGCTGGCAGGTTTTGTAGTCAGCACAAATTATAGGTCAAAGTTTTGTGCTTGGGTTGGTGTTCCAGTCCCTCCACTGGAAGCCTTGCCTGGTTAAAAAGGATAGCCAGTTCAGGCTGCATAATCCTCATTACTTGTTGTCTTAGGTAGGGCCACCCTCATAGAATTCTGCAGATTCCATTGCTCTAAGTATCTAGATCGTTTCAGAGTTCCCCCCATTCCAGTTGTTCCTCCCTGTACTCACTCCCTCCAACCTCCCCTACATGATCTTTTCTCTTCCCTTTTCAACCCACCCAGATCCAGAAATTCAAACACACATTTTAGGAGGGCGAACAAGAAAAGGGAAGCATTTACTTCAATTTTGGCTCCATGAATGTGGACTGAATCTCATTTTATAAACCAGAAATTTCCTTATATGATTCAAATATTTCTTCCTTCTAGCAAAGTTCTAGGCAGTTAATAAAAAAGAAAGAGGCTGGTGAGCAATTGTGAGTTTTCTGTCCTGAATGTGATCACTTGCACTTATCTATGTAACCACTAGAGGGCACACATGTACTTTATGGGTTAGCAAAGGAATTAAAAGCTTCACTAAGTCTGATACATTATTTCTTCCATTAGAAAACATCGCTCCTATCCATCCAGATTCTGGGAATTGTATATGACGAAATTTGTTTGATATTGGGCCTGAAACATTTCTGAAATTATATAACCGTTGAAATCATCCTGAATATATTCTTATCCCAGTATAAAACTGAGACTGAAATCTAACAAAACGTAAAAATAAATAAATAAATAAATAAATAAATAAATAAATAAATAAATTCTACATAGGATAAAAATGACTCTATTTCCAAATTACGGACAGGTGTACTAAATTCGCAAATCAGAAATATGATTTGATGAATAATGAAGTGTTTATTCACCTGAATTTCTGCCAGAAAGTAGCTTCTTTGAGGGAATGACAGACCTGGAGATACACTATGTGCACTTCCAATACTTGGTATATTTGAGATGGGGAATCCTGATACATTTTTGAGCCAGCTTCTCACTCTGTAGCCTATGGTGTTCTGAGGCTCACTGTTAGATTCCAACCCATGAAGATCCTCCTAACCCAGTGTTCTGAGTGATACACAAGGATTTTGGCTATAAACCACATTGCCTGGTTTCTGATTATTCCTATTACAAGCACCAATTCAGGTAATCACAAAACAGGATAGTAAACTGAACCAGAAAAAAAAAACACAGGAAGAAAATTACAATAAATCAGAGCTCAAAGTAAGAAAAGAAAACTTAACAGGGAGAATGGGTACATATGGATTTTTTTAATGCAGTTAAGAGAAGCATACAGCTTTGGCGAAATTCACTGGAAAAAACTGAGAAGTCATTTTAAATCAAAAATGAAAAATGAGAGGCAGAAGAACTGGCTTCGTGACTAAGATGGCTCACATGACTGGGTTTGAAATCCAACCGGAAAGTGACCATGTACTGCATTCATACTTGCACTGCTCTTCCCAGAGTACCTTGCTGGCAGATCAGTTTTTACATCAAAAGGTTTGAAAGGGGAATATATTGAAGGTTACTACTCTTCCAGATGTGTGAAGAGTACCTTCCAGATGCTCTTCTGCAGGGTGTGGGAAGAACCGTGTTGCCAGGGAACAGATTGACTAGGGCAAAGGTGGAGGTTGAAGGCAGTGCACAGGAGAAGGAAAATGCAGACATCTTCGCAGATTGCTCCAACACTGGAGACTGGACTCTGCGGCTGTGCAGAAAAAGCAGCTGGTCCCAGGTCTTTCTTTCCAAGGGGAAGGACTGCTAATCCCACCCCCACATGATCGACATGCCCACATTTAAAAAGAACACTATAGTCTCAAAACAACTTCTTTCACAATGCTGCTGTGCTGTCCAAGTACTGTTTCAATGGTACTGGAGGAGAAGCCGGGGACAGAGATTAAATGTCTAGTTGAGCTTTATGGTTTCATGTCCTTCACGTGACATCTTTGTGCCACCAGTGATAAGTTTACACTTTGACATGTTTAGTCAGCAAAGAATTATAAGCACTGCTAATAGAAACTGTGCCAGACACAGTGGACCATGGCAATAATTTCAGTACTAAGAGGAAGAAATGAGAGGAATCTATGTGGTTCAGCAGCCCTAGCCTGGAGGACATAGTAAGGTGTTGTTGGGGGATGTGGGGATGCAGGGTGGCTTGGGACAGAGGGCTAGGGGGTGGGAGGAGGGGGCATCTGTGGATAGCATGAGGAGTGAGTAGAAAATTTCCTAATAAAGAAAAATAAAATTAAATTAAAATAAAAGATCGCTAACTGGAGTGGACAAGCTTAAGCAGGGATGGCATGGAGCATGGAGAAAGTGTTAACCAAAATGTAAGGTGAATAAAAAAGACACATGAAAATCTAAACAAAGAAAATAAAAGCTAATAGTGACTGCTTGTCAGGTGTTAAATTTATTTCATTTATGAAACCAATTGATTTGAACAATATTGGAAAGGACAGACATTGGTGTCAACTAACTTTCTATTTAAGATTGATATAGGGATAGGTACCTCCTCTCCTATTAGCCTGGACATGGTGTCCTGGCAGGAGCAAAAGGTAACAAAAGCAGGAACAGGGTCAGAGACAGCCCTTGCTCCCACTGTTAGGGATCCCACAAGAAGAAGAAGTTGTAATATATATGCAGAGGGCCTAGGTCAGCTCATGCAGGCTTTGGTGGTTGTCAGTTCAGTCTCCCTGAGCTCCTCGAAGCCCAAGCAAGTGGATTTTGTGAGTTTTTAAAATTTATGTCCTTGACTCCTCTGTCTCATCCAATTAACTCCCCCTCTTCTGGAAGATTTCTTTAGCTCGACTTAATGTTTAGTGTGAGACTCTGCATCTGTATCCATCAGCTGCTAGATGAAGCCTCTCTGATGACAGTTGGGCTAGGCATCAATCTGTGAATGTAGCAGATCATCATAAGGGATCATTTTTGGACTGTTTTTGGTTTTGCCATTCATGTTTTTTTTTCTGTTCTAGGTCTCTGGGCTATCCAGACTCTGGGTCCTGTTCCTCCAGGCACTGTCACGGGGAGCTCTCTCTAATAGTGTGTGACACAAGCTGGCCCTGTCATTAGTTGGACACTCCCAGAATTTCTGTGCCACATTCACCCCAGCACATTTTGTAGTCAGCACAAATTGTAGCTCAAAGATTTTGTGGTTGGGTTGTTATTCCGGTCCCTCTCCTGGAATCCTTGCGTGGTTACAAAGGATAATCAGTTCCGACTGCATAGTCCTCATTACTAGTAGACTTAGCTAGGTTCACCATCATAGAATTCTGGGAGATTCCATTGCACTAGGTTTCTGGATTGCTTTAGAGATGCTCCCGGATTCCAGTTGTTCCTCCCTGTACTCACTCCCTCCAACCTTCCCAACATGATCCCCCCTCTTCCCATTCCAACCCACCCAGATCCAGAAATTCAAGCACACATTTCAGTAGGGCCAAGGAGAAAAGGGAAAGCATTTACTTGAAATTTGGGTCCATGGATGTGGACTGCATCTCATTTCATAAAGTAATAATTTCTTTATAGGATTCCCATATTTCTTCCTTCCAGGAAAAGTTTTAGGTGGTTAATAAAAAGAACGAGAGACTGGTGAGCCACTGTGAGTTTTAAGGTCTGAAATGTGGGAGCTTGCACTGATCTACGTAACCACTAGTTGGCACACATGCACTTGACAGTTTAGCAAAGGAATTACAAGCTTCAGCAAATCTGATGCATTATTTCTTCCATTTGAAAACAATGCTCCTATCCATCCTCCAGATTCTGGGAATTACATATGACAAATTTTGTGGGATTTTGGGCCTGAAACATGTCTCATATTTAAAAGAATTAAAATAATCCTGAATATATTCTTATCCCAGTCTAAAATTGATATTGAAATCTAACAAAATGTAAAAGAAAAATAAATTCTACATAGGATAGTAACGAATCTATTTTCAAATTACAGATAGATGTACAAAATTTGCAAACCAGAAATATGATTTGATTAATAATGAAGTTTTTATTCATCTAAATTTCTGCCAGAAAGTAGCTTCTTAGAGGGAATGACAGACCTGGAGATACACCATGTGAACTTCCAATACTTGGTATATTTGAGATGGGGAATTATGAGTCATTTTTGAGCCAGTTTCTTACTGTGTAGCCTATGGTGTTCTGAGACTCACTATTAGACTCGAACCCATGATTCTCCTAACATATAAATCTGCATGCTATACAAGGATTGCTGCCATGAACTACATTGCCTGGTTTCTGATTATGATACAAGCGTCCAATTCAGGTAATCACAAAACAGGATAGTAAACTTTACAAGAAAAAAAAAACAGGAAGATTATTAACATAAATCAGAACTCAAAAGAAGAAATGAAAACATAACAAGGGGAATGGGTACACACTGATTTCTTACTTCAGTTAAGAAAATCATACAGCTTTCATGAAATTCATGGGGAAAAAAACGGACCAGTCATTTTAAATCAAAAGTGAAAAATGAGGGGCAGAAGAACTGACTTAGTGACTAAGATGGCTCACATGACTGGGTTTGAAATCCAACCAGAAAGGGACTGTTTACTGCATTCATACTTGCACTGCTAGTCCCAGCGTACCTTGCAGGCAGATAAGTTTTTAGATAAAAAGATTTGAAACTGGAAGATATTGATGATTACTATTGTTCCAGCAGTGAGAAGATTATCTTCCAGATACCCATAAGCTGTGGAGAATAACCACGTTGACAGATACAGACAGACAAGGACAAAGTGGAGGTTTAAGGCAGTGCACATGAGAGTGAAAATGTAGACAGCTTGACAGATAGCTCCAACACTGGGGCTGTATTGAAAAAGCATCTGGTCCTATTCCTTTTGGTTCAAGGGGCAGGGCTGCTGATCCCACCCCCACACAATCAACATGCCCACAGTTAAAAAGGAACACAATAGTCTCAAAGCAAGTTCTTTCACAATACTGCTGTGCTGTCCAAGTACTGTTTCAATGGTCCTGGAGAGGCAGCTGGGGACAGGGATTAAGTGTCTAGTTGAGCCTGATGGTTTCCAGTCGTCCACTAGTTACCTGACATCTTTGTGTCACATGCGTTAATTTTACATCTTAACATGTTTGGTCAGCTAAGGAGTATTAACTGTGGTAATAGAAACTGAGCAAGGCACAGTGGACCATGGCAATAATCTTAGTCCTAAGGGGTGGAAATGAGAGACGTCCCATGAGTGTCAGGCAGTCCTAGCCTGAGGTGAATAGTAAAATGTTGTATCAAATGAAAATAAAAATAAATCGTGACTGGTTGACAATGTACACCTAATATTAAGCTAATTTCATGTATAGAACTGACATATTTGAACAATTTGGAAAGGACCCGCCCCCAATGAATGTAAATCAACAGGCTATTCAAGTTGTCATGGGACGAGGCGCATCCTCTCCTATTAAGCCTGAATAAGGCATCCTGGGAGGAGGAAAATGTCCCAAAGTCAGAACATAGTGAGAGACAACTCATGTTCCCACTGGTAGGAGTCCCACAAGAAGAACAAGCAGTAATGTGTATGCAGAAGGACTAGGTCAGCCCGTGCAAGCTTCCTGGTTGTCAGCTCAGTCTCTGTGAGCCCCTAAGAGTCCAGGTGAGTGAATTATTTGAGTTTTCATGATGTTCTTGTCACATCTGAGTCCTACAATATACCCTTTCTTCAGAATTCTGCGAGCTCTGCCTAATATTTGGTTGTGGGTCTCTGCATCTGTTTCCATCCATGCTGGATAAAGCCTCAGTCATGACATGTGGGCTAGACAACCATCTAGAGTAGAGCAGAATATCATTAGAAATCATTTCATTATTATTTTTTCTTTTTCTCATTCGTGTTTTGTTCTATTACATAGGTTTCTAGGCTATCCAGCCTCTGGGTGCTGGGCCTAGAGGCAGTGTCAGGAGGGAGCTCCCTCTCATACCATGGGGCTAAAGCTGGACCTGTCATGGGTTGGGCACTTTCACAATTTTTGTGCCTTTTTTAACCCTGTATGTTTTGTAGGCAGGACAAATTGTAGGTAAAAGGTTGTGTGGCTGAGTTGGTGTTCCAGTCCCTCCACTGGAAGCCTTGCTTGGTTACAATAGATGACCAGTTCAGGATCCACACCTGCTATTGCTAGGAGTCTTAGCTATTGTGACTCTCATAGAATACTAGCAGTTTCCATTGCACTGGCTTCTAGGTCGTTCCATAGATGCCTCCTAATTCCAGTTGTCTCTTCCAGCACTCACTCCTTCCAACACGATACCTCCTCTTCCCATTCGCACCCAAACCCATCAGGCCCTTCAATAACTACAATGGTATTAGGGCCAAGGAGCAAAAGGATAGCATTTAATTGAATTTTGGGTCCTTAAATGTGGACTGCATCTCATTTTATAAACCAGAAATTTCTTCATATGATTCCCATATTTCTTTCTTCCAGCAAATGTTTTAGGCGGTTAATCAAAAAAATGAGAGACTGGTGAGCAATTTTGGATTTTTGGTCTGAAATGTGAGAGCTTGCACTGATCCATGTAACCACTAGAGGGCACACGTGCACTTGACAGGTTAGCAAAGGAATTAAAAGCTTCAGCAAGTCTGAGGCATTCTTACAATCATTTGGAAAAACTGCTCTCATTCATCACCCTGTAGGAATTACATATGAGGAAATTTGTGAGGTGTTGGGCCTGAAACATGTCTTCTATTGTAAAAGGATTGAAATCATTCTGAATATATTCTTATTCCAATCTAAAATTGAGATTGAAAACAAATTGCAAATTAAAAATAATAATAAATTCCATATAGGATTCTAATGACTCTATTTCTAAATTATAAACAGGTATCATAAAAACCACAAATCAAAATATGATTTGATTAACCATGAATTGTTTTTCAACTAAATTTCTGCCAGAAAGCAGCTGCTTAGAGGGAATGACAGACCCAGAGATACACCATGTGCACTTCACATACATGGTGCATTTATGATGGGGAATTCTGATACATGTTTGAGACAGCTTCTCACTCTGTTGCCTACGGTGTTCTGAGACTCACTGTAAGACTGGACTCCAACCCATGATAAATCTCCTAACCCAGTGTTCTGATGTCATAAACCATTGTAGCCATAAACCACGTTGCCTGGTTTGTGACTATTTCCTATATGAGTACTCAATTCAGGTAATAACAAACATGGCAGCAAACTTTTCAAATAAATAAACTACAGGAAGAAAATTACAATAAATCAGAACTCAAAGTTGGAAAAGAAAACATAACAAGGAGAATGGGTACAATGTGATTTCTTACTGCAGTTAGGAAGACCATATAGTTTTGGTGAGATTCACTGGAAAATCGTGACCACTCATTTTAAATCAATAATAAAAAATGAGGGGAAAAAGGTATGACTTAGGAACTAAGATGGCTCACATGATAGGGTTTTAAATCCAACCAGAAAGTGACTGTTTCTAGCCATAATACTTGCACTATTTTTGTCCCAGAGTATCTTGCAGGCACATCACTGTTTTGGTCCGAAGGTTTGAAGCTGGAAGATATGGATGAATACCCTACTCTTCCAGTAGTGTGAAGAGTACCTTCCAGATGCTCTTAGGCAGGCTGCAGGAAGAACCATGTTGCCAGGGAACAGACTGACTAGGTCAAAGGTGGAGGTTGAGGGCAGTGCACAGGAGAGGGAAATGCAGACATCTGGACAGATTGCTCCAACACTGGAGACTGGGCTGTGGGGCTGGAGAGAAAAGCAGCTGGTCCCAGGTCTTTCTTTCCAAGGGGCAGGGCTGCTGATTCCATCCCCACACATTCAACATGTCCACAGTTAAAAAGAACACAATAGTCTCAAAGCAACTTCTTTCACAATACAGCTGTGCTGCCCAAGTACGTTTTAATGGTACTGGAGAGGCAGCTGGGGACAGGGATTAAATGTCCCGTGAGCTTTATGATTTCATGTTCTCCACTAGTTACCTGACATCTTTGTGTCACATGTGTTAATTTTACACTTTATCCTGTTCAGTCAGAAAAAGGAGTATTAACTGTGGTAATAGAAACGGAGCCATGCACAGTGGTTTGTATCTAAAATCCTAGTACTAAGATATGAAAATGAGAGGAATCCCATGTGTTTCAGCAGCCCTAGCCTGGGGTACATAGTAAGATCTTGTGTCAAAATGAAAATAAAAGCAAATAGTGACTGCTTGTCAAGTGTTATATTTATTTCTTGCATGATGCTAAAATGTTTTGAACAATATTGGAAAGGACAGGCTTCCCATAGGTGTCAACCAACCTTCCCTTTCAAATTGTGGTGGGGCTAGGCACTTCCTCTCCTATTTAGCCTGGACATGGCCTCCTGTGTAGCATGAATCTTAAAAGTTCTTATTAATAAAATCAAACCTGAGGCCAGTTATTGGGGTCAAATTCTGGATGGTCAGAGAGACAGAATAAGCCACAGCTATCTCACCTTGCCAATTGCTCAGCTGGTCCTGTTTCCTCAGACTGGAAGCCTCTGAGTCCCCATCCAGAATGAATGTCAGCTGAACTGTGTTGTTCCAAAGCCTGAAAGCTTATCCAGCCAAATGCTTAACCAGCCAAATGCTTCTAGTTTCTGATCCTCATGCCTTATATACCTTTCTGCTTTCTACCACCACTCCCTGGGATTAAAGGCTTGCTTTCTGGGATTAAAGGAGTAAGTCACGACGCTTGGCTATATCCTTGAACACATGGATTTCTGCCTCTAGAATGCTAGGATTGAATGCATGTGCTACCACTGCCTAACTTTTATGTTTAATATTGTGGCTGCTCTGTCTCTGGCCCCAGATAAGTTTATTAGCATGCACAATATTTGGGGGAATACAATACCACACTCCTGGCAGGAGGAAACAGTAACAAAAGTAGGAACAGGGTCAGAGACAGCCCATGCTCCCACTGTTAGCGATCCCACAAGAAGAACAAGCTGTAATATATGTGCAGAGGGCCTAGGTCAGCACATGAAGGCTGGTGGTTTTCAGTTCAGTCTCTCTGAGTCCCTATGAGCAGAGGTGAGTGGATTGTGTGTATTATTTTTATGTCTTTGACTCCTCTGTCTCTTCCAATTCTTCCTCCTACTCTTCCTGAGGATTTCCTATGCTTGACTTAATGTTTAGTTTGAGACTCTGCATGGGTTTCCATCAGTTGCTGGATGAAGCCTTTCTCATGACAACTGGGTTAGGCATCAATCTATGAATATAGAATATCATTAGGGATCATTTCCTTGACTGCTTTTGTTTTTGCCAGTCATGTATTTTTTTTTCTGTTCAAGGTCCCTGGGCTATCTAGCCTCTGGGTTCTGGCCCACCAAGCAGTGTCAGGGGGAAGCTCCCTCTCACATAATGTGGGTCTTAGCTGGCCCATTCCTTAGTTGGACACTCTCACATTTCAGTGCCACATTCACCTAAGCACATTTTGTAGTCAACACAAATTGTAGCTCAAAGGTTGTGTGACTGGGTTGGTTTTCCAGTCCCGCCACTAGAATCCTTGCTGGGTTACAAAGGATAGCCAGTTCAGGCTGCATAATCCTCATTATATTAGTCTTAGCTAGGGCCACCCTCATAGACTTCTGGGAGATTCCATTGCACTAAGTTTCTAGATCGTTTCAAAGATGGCCCCCTATTCCAGTTGTTTCTCCCTGTACTCACTCCCTCCAGCCTCCCAAAATGATCCCTATTCTTCCCATTCCAACCCACCCAGATCCAGAAATTCAAACACACATTTTAATTGGAACAAGAAGAAAGGAGAACTCATTTACTTGAAATTTGGGTCCTTGAATTTGGAAGGCATCTCATTTTATAAAGAAGAAATTTCCTTATATGATTCAAATATTTCTTCCTTTCCAGGAAATGTTTTAGGTGCTTAATAAAAAGAATGACAGACTGGAGAGCAACTTGGAAATTTCTAGTCTGAAATGTGAGCACTTGCACTGATCCATGTAACCACTAGAGGGCAAACATGTACTTGATGTGTTAGCAAAGGAATAAAAAGCTTCACCTGGTCTGATGCATTATTTTTTCATTTGAAAATATTGCTCCTATGTATACAAATTCCAGAAATTACATATGACAAAATTTGTGGGATATTGGGCCTAAAACATGTTTCAAATTTTTAAAGTATTGAAATCATTCTGAATATAATCTCATCCCAGTCTAAAATTGATACTGAAATCTAACAAAATGTAAAAGAAAAATAAATTCTACATGGGATCCTACAGACAGGTGTCCAAAATTTGAAAATAAGAAATACAATTTGTTTAATAATGAAGTTTTTATTCATCTGAATTTTTGCCAGAAAGGAGCTGCTTAGAGAGAAAGACAAACCTGGAGATAAACCATGTGCACTTCAAATATGTGGTGTATTTGAGATGGGGATTCTGATACATTTTTGGGCCAGCATCTCACTCTGTCGCCTATGGTGTTCTGAGACTCACTGTTAGACTGCAACCCATGATGATGCTCCTACCCCATTGTTCGGCATTCTGTACAAGGTTTGCAACCATAAACCACATTGCCTGGTTTTTGATGACTCCTGATACAAGCGGCAAATTCAGGTAATCACAAAAGAGAATAGTAAACTTTACCAGTAAATAAAAATCAGAGGAAGAAAATTACAATAAATCAGAGCTCAAAGTAAGAAATGAAAACTTAACAAGGAGAATGGGTACATACTGATTTCTTACTGCAGTTGGGAAAATCATATAGCTATGGTGAAATTCACTGTAAAAAAAAACTGACCAGTCATTTTAAATCAAAAATGAAAAATAAGGGGCAGAATAGATGGCTTAGTGACTAAGATGGCTCACATGACTGGGTTTGAAATCCAACCAGAAACTGACCATTTACTGACATCATACTTGCACTGCTAGTCCTAGAGTACCTTGCAGCAGATCAGTTTTTTTTGACAGAGGAAGGTATTGATGGATACTACTCTTCCAGTAGTGTGAAGAGTATCTTCCAGAGACTCATAAACAGGCTGTGGGGGGAAAACCGTGTTGCCAGAGTACAGACAGACAAGGACAAAGTGGAGGTTCAAGGCAGTGCACAAGAGAATGAAAATGTAGACAGCTGGACAGATAGCTCCAGACACAGGAGACCAGACACTGGGGCTGTATAGAAAAAGCAGCTTTGTGTCCAAGGGGCAGGGCTGCTGATCCCACCTCCACACATTCAACATGTCCATAGTTTAAAAGAACGCAATAGTCTCAAAGCAACTTCTTTCACAATACTGCTGTGCTGCCCAAGTACTGTTTCAATGGTACTGGAGGGGCAGCTGGGGACAGGGATTAAATGTGTAGGTGAGCTTTATGATTTCCAGTCCTCCTTACATCTTTGGGTCACAAGAGCTAATTTACATATTTACCTCAAATGATCTGCAAAGGAGAATTGCCTGTGGTAATAGAAGTGGAGCCAGGCACAGTGGTGTGTGGTTAGAATCCTAGTACTAAGAGGTAGAAATGAATGGAGTCCCATGTCAGGCCGGCCCTAGCCTGGGGTACATAGTAAGTCGCTGTGTCAAAGAGAAAATAAAAGCAAATGATGACAGCTTAACAAGTGTACTTCAGTCTTACATTTATTTCATGTATAAAATGATATGATTTGAGAAATATTGGAAACAGCAGGCCTCCTATGGATGTCAACCAACGTGGTATTTCCAGTTGTATTTGGATTAAACACCTCCTCTCCTCTTAAGCCTGGAAAAGGCATCCTGGTATGAGGAAATGGTCCAAAAAGCAGGCAACTGAGTCAGAGACAGTCCTTGCTCCCACTGATAGGGATCACTTGTGTCAAAGAGAAAATAGTGACTGATTGACAAGTGTTCAATTTATTTCAAGTGTGGAACTAAAATGATTTGAACAATATTGGAAAGGACAGGCTTCCCATGGGTGTCAATCAACCTTAAATATTTTTAAATATTTATTTATTTATTATGTATATAGTATTCTGTCCTGGGCCAACAGTCAGGGTCCGGTGTGAGCTCCCACTCACAGTATGAGACTCAAGCTGGACCTGTCCCAGGTTGGGCACTCTCACAGTTTTTGTGCCACCTTTACCCCTGCACCTTTTGTAGGCAGGACAAATTGTAGGTAAAAGGTTTTGTGGCTGATTTGTTACCCCAGTCCATCCACTGGAAGCCTTGCCTGGTTACAATAGATAACCAGTTCAGGCTCCATTCTTGCCAGTGCTAGGAGTCTTAGCTAGTGACACTCTCATAGAATCCTAGGAGTTTCCATTACACCAGCTTCTAGCTCGTTCCATAGATGCCTAGTAATTCGGGTTGTCTATCCCGGCACTCACTCACTACATCCTCCTCCAACATGATCCCTCCTCTTCCCATTCCCACCCAACCTCATCAGGACTTTCAGACCCACAAAATAGTATTAGGGCCAAGGAACAAAGGGATAGCATTTAACTGAAATTTCTGTTCTTGAATGTTGTAAACCAGAAATTTCCTTATATGATTCCCATATTTCTTCCTTCCAGCAAATGTTTTAGGCGTTTAATCAAAAGAATGAGAGACTGATGAGCAACTTTGAGTTTTCTGGTCCGAAATGTGAGAGCTTGCACTGATCCATGTAACCACTAGAGGGCACACATGTACTTGACGGGTTAGCAAAGGAATAAAAAGCATGAGCAAGTTTGATGCATTATTACACCTTTTGAAAACACTGCTCTCATCTATCTACCCTATTGGAATTACATATGAGGAAATTGGTGAGATATTGGGCCTGAATTATGTCTCCTATTGTAAAAGGATTGAAATCATTATGGATATATTCTTATTCCAGTCTAAAACGGAGATAAAAACAAACTGTAAAAGAAAATAAAAATTCCATATAGAATTCTAATGACTCTATTTCTAAATTTCGGACATGTATCAGAAAAACCACAAATCAGAAATATGATTTGATTAACAATAAATTTTTTTTCATATAAATTTCTGACAGAAGGCAGCTGCTTAGTGGAAATGACAGACCCGATGATACACCATGTACACTTCTAATACATGGTGCATTTACGATGGGGATTTCTGATACATGTTTGAGACAGCATCTCACTCTGTGTTCTGAGACTCACTATTAGACTCCAACCCATGATGATCCTTCTAACCCAGTGTTCTGAATGCTATACAACATTTGCAGAAATAAACCACATTGCCTGGTTAGTGAATTTTCATGATATGAGCACCCAATTCATGTAATCACAAAGCATAATAGCAAACTTTAACAGAAAAAATACAGGGAAAAATTACAATAAATCAGAATTCAAAGTAAGAAAAGTAAACATATACAGAGAATGGGTACAATGGAATTTCTTACTGTATTTAGGAAAACCATATACTATTGGTGAGATGCACTGGAAAAACGTGACCACTCATTTTAAATCAATAATTAAAAATGAGGGGGCAAAAGATATGACTTAGAAACTAAGATGGCTCACAAGATAGGGTTTTAAATCTAACCAGAAAGAGACTGTTTATGGCCATAATACTTGCATTACTTTTGTCCCAGAGTAACTTGCAGGCAGATCACTGTTTTGGTCCAAAGGTTTGAAGCTGGAAGATATGGATGAATACCCTACTCTTCCAGTAGTGTGAAGAGTACCTTCCAGATGCTCTTAGGCAGGCTGTGGGAAGAACCATGTTGCCAGGGAACAGACTGACTAGGTCAAAGGTGGAGGTTGAGGGCAGTGCACAGGAGAGGGAAATGCAAACATCTTCACAGCTCCAACAATGGAGACTGGGCTGTGGGGCTGAAGAAAAAAGCAACTTGTCCCAGGTCTTTCTTTCCAAGGGGCAGGGCTATTGTTCCTACCCCTACACATTCAACATGTCCTCAGTTAAAAAGAACACAATAGTCTCAAAGCAACTTCTTTCACAATACTGCTGTGCTGTCCACGTACTGTTTCAATGGTACTGGAGGGGCAGCGGGGACAGGGATTAAAGGTCTAGGTGAGCTTTATGAATTCATGTTTTCCACCATATAACTGACATCTTTGTGTCACAAGTGTTAATTTTATACTTTATCACATTCGGTCAGCAGAAGGGTATTAACTGTAGCAATAGAAACTGAGCCATACACAGTGGTTTGTGACTATAATCCTAGTACTAAGAGTTGAAAATGAGAAGAATACCATGTGTTTCATCAGCTCAAGTTGGGGTACATAGTAAGACCTTGTGTCAAAGAGAAAATAGTGACTGATTGACAAGTGTTCAATTTATTTCAAGTGTGGAACTAAAATGATTTGAACAATATTGGAAAGGACAGGCTTCCCATGGGTGTCAATCAACCTTAAATATTTTTAAATATTTATTTATTTATTATGTATATAGTATTCTGTCTACATTAATGCTTACAGGCCAAAAGAGGACACCGGATTGAATTATGGATCGTTGGGAGCCACCATGTGGATGCTAGGAACTGAACTCAGGACCTCTGGAAGAGCAGACAGTGCTCTTAACCATTGAGCCATCTCTCCAGCCCTCAACCAACCTTCTATTTCAATTTGAGCTGTGACTAGACACCTCCTATCCTATTAAGACTGGACATGACCTCCTGATAGGAGGAAATGGTAACAAAAGCAGGAACAGGGTCAGAGACAGCCCTTGCTCTCATTGTTAGGGATCCCACAAGAAGAACAAGTTGTAATGTATATACAGAGGGCCTAGATCAGCTCATGCAGGCTTGGTGGTTGTCAGTTCAGTTTCTCTGAGCTACTATTAGCCAACGTGAGTGGATTTTGTGAGTTTTTTTTTTAATGTCCTGACTCCTCTGTCTCCTCCAGTTCCTCCTTCCCCTCTTCTGGAGGATTTCCTGAGCTCGACCTGATGCTTAGTTGTGAGACTCTGCATCTTTATCCATCAGTTGCTGGATGAAGCCTCTCTGATGACAACTGGGCTAGGCATCAATCTGTGACTGTAGCAGAACATCATTAGGGATCATTTCCTTAACTGTTTGTGTTTTTTTCAGTCATTTTTATTCTATTCTAGCTCTCTGGGTTATCCAGACTCTGGGTCCTGGCCCTCCAGGTAGTGTGAGGGGTGAGCTCACAGTCGCATAGTGTGGGACTCAAGCTTGCAGCTTTTGTAGTCAGCAAAAATTGTAGGTCAAAGGTTTTGTGGTTGGGTTGGTGTTCCAGTCCTGAAACTGGAATCCTTGTCAGGTTACAAAGGATAGCCAGTTCAGGCTGCATAATCCTCATTACTAGTAGTTATAGCTTGGGACACCTCATAGAATTCTGCAGATTCCATTGTTCTAATTATCTAGATCGTTTCAGAGTTCCCACCTATTCCAGTTGTTCCTCCCTGTACTCACTCCCTCCAACCCCCCTACATGATTCCTCCTCTTCCCATTCCAACCCACCAAGAGCCAGAAATTCAAACACACATTTTAAGACGGCCAAAAAGAAAAGGGAAAACATTTACTTGAAATTTGGGTACATGAATGTGGACTGCATCTCATTTTATAAACCAGAAATTTCTCTGTATGATTCGAATATTTATTCCTTCCAGCAAAAGTTGTAGGTGCTTAGTAAAAAGAAAAAGGGAGTGGTGTGAGCAAAAGTGAGTTTTCTGTCCAGAAATGTGAGAGCTTGCACTGATCCATGCAACCACTAGAGGGCACACATGTACTTGATAGGTTAGCAAAGGAATTAAAAGCTTCACTAAGTCTGATGCATTATTTCTTCCTATTGAAAATATTGCTTCTATCCCTCCAGATTCAGAGAATTATATATGATGAAATTTATGGGATATTGGGCCTGAAAAAGTCTCAAGTTTTATAAGGATTGAAATCATCCTGAATATATGCTTATCTCAGTCTAAAATTGAGACTGAAATCTAACAAAATATATAAAAAAATAAATTCTACATAGGAAAAAAATGACTCTATTTCCAAATTACATTCAGGTATACAAAATTCACAAATCAGAAATATGATTTGATAAATAATAAAGTTTTTATTCATCTGAATTTTTGCCAGAAAGGAGCTTCTTAGAGAGAATGACAGACCTGGAGATACACCATGTGCACTTCAAATACATGGTGCATTTGAGATGGGGAATTCTGAAGTTTTTTTGAACCAGCTTCTTACTCGGTAGCCTATGGTGTTCTGAGACTCACTGTTAGACTCCAACCCATAATGATCCTCCTACCCCATTGTTCTGCATGTGATACAAGGATTGCAGCCATAAACCACATTGCCTGGTTTTTGATGACTCCTGATACAAGCACCAATTCAGGTAATCACAAAGCAGGATAGTAAACTTAACCAGAAACAAAACCACAGGAAGAAAATTACAATAAATCAGAACTCAAAGTAAGAAATAAAAACTTAACAAGGAGAATGGGTACATACTGATTTTTTGATGCAGTTAAGAAAATCATATAGCTATGGTGAAATTCACGGGGAAAAAAACTGACCCAGACATTTTAAATCAAAAATGAAAAATAGGAAGCAGAAGTACTGGTTTAGTGACTAAGATGGCTCACATGACTGGGTTTGAAACCCAACCAGAAAGGGACTGTTTACTGCCATCACACTTGCACTGCTAGTCCCAGCATACCTTGCTGGCAAAACAAATCTTTTAGATGAAAAGATTTGAAACTGGAAGATACTGATGATTACTATTTTTCCAGTAGTGTGAAGAGTATCTTCCCGATACTCATAAGCAGGCTGTGGGGAAAAACCAGTTGTCAGGGTACAGACAGACAAGGACAAAGTGGAGGTTTAAGGCAGTGCCAATGAGAGTGAAAATGTAGACAGCTGGACAGATATAGCTCTAGACATAGGAGACCAGACACTGGGGCTGTATAGAAAAAGCAGCTTTGTGTCCAAGGGGCAGGGCTGCAGATCCCACCCCCACGTGATCATCAACATGTCCACAGTTAATAAGAACACAATAGCCTCAAAGCAACTTCTTTCACAATACTGCTGTGCTGCCCAAGTACTATTTCAATGGTAGTGAAAGGGCAGTTGGAAACAGTGATTAAATGTCTAGTTGAGCTTTTGATTTCCCGTCCTCCACTAGTTACCTGACATCTTTGTGTCACAAGAGCTAATTTACACTTTTACCTTGAATGATGTGCAGAGGAGTATTACCTGTAATAATAGAATTGGATCCAGACACAGTGGACCATGGCTATAATCCCAGTACTAAGAGGTGGGAATGTGAGGAGTCCCATGAGTGTCAGGTCAATTCTAGCCTGGGGTGTCAAAAAGAAAATAAAAGCAAATGATGACTGTTTGAGAAATGCACTTCAGTCTTACATTTATTTCATGTATAAAAAGGAAATGATTTCAACAATATTGGAAAGAGCAGGCCTCCTATGGATGTCACCCTATGTGGGATTTCAAATTGTAGTGGGACTGAGCACCCCCTCTCCTGTTAAGCCTGAACACGGCATCCTGGTGTGAGGAAATGGTCTAAAAAACAGACAATAGAGTCAGAGAAACCCTTGTTCCCACTGACAGGGATCACACAAGAAGAACAAGCTGTAATACATATGCAGAGGCAGGCTCACTGGTTGTCAGTTCAGTCTCCATGAGCCCATATGAGCCGAGGTGAATGGATTCTGTGAGTTTTCTTGTGGTGTATTTGACTCCTCTGCCTCCTCCATTACTTCCTTCTCTTCTTCTTCTTCTTGAGGATTCACCGAACTCTGCCTAATGTTTGTTTGTGGGTCAGCACATCTGTTTTTGTCAGTTGCTGGATGAAGCCTCTCTGATGACAGCTGGGCTAGGCAACAATCTCTGAGAAGAGTAAATATCATTAGGAATCATTTCATTGATTTTTTTTTCTTTTGTGCCCACCATGTTTTGTTCTATTTGTAGTTTCTGAACTATGAAGCCTCTGGGTCCTGGCCCTACAGACAGTGTCAGGGGGAGTTCCCTATCATAGTATGGATCTCAAGCTGGACCAGTCATTGGTTAGGCAATCTTACAATTTCTGTGCCATTTCTACCCCAGAATATTTTGTAGGCAGGACAAATTGAGGGTAAAAGGTTTTGTGGCTGGGTTGGTGTCCCAGTCCCTCCACTGGAAACCTTGCATGGTTACAACACATGGCTATTTCATGCTCTGTATCCCCATTGCTAGGGGTGTTATCTAGGGTCACCCTCATGGAATCCTGGGAGTTTCCATTGCACTTGTTTTCTAGCTGGTTACAGAGATACCTGACTATTCCAGTTGTTTCTCCTGGAACTCACTCCCTCCAGCCTCTCCAACATGATCCCTCCTGTTCCCATCCCCACCCACCACCGTCCAGACTGTCAAACACACAAATAGTATTAGGACCAAGGAGAAAAGAGACAATGTGTGCATGAAATGTGGGTGCTTGAATGAGGACAACACCTCATTTCATAAACCTGAAATTTCTTTATATAATTCCCATACTTATTCCTTCCAGCTAATGTTTTAGGTGGTTAATAAAAAGAATCAGAGTCTGGTGAGCAACTCTGTTTTTTCTAGTCTGTAACGTGAGAGCTTGCACTGATCCTTGTAACCATTAGAGGGCACACATAAACTCGACAGGTTAGCAAAGGAATTAAAAGCTTCATACTTTATTACTACTGATATATTCTTACTGTCATTATGCTGTGGGATAATGCTTTTGAACACTGATTTAATAAAACGCCAATTGGCCAGTAACCAGGCAGGAAATATAGGTGGGATATACAAACAAAGAGAATCTGGGAAGAGGAAAGCTGAGTCAGAGGAATTCAGGGAGCAGCTTGTAATGGCACCTAGGTAAAGCCATGGAAAATGTGGGAACATACAGATTAACAGAAATCGTCTGAGTTTAAGTGTAAGTACCAGTCATTAGTAAGTCCGAGCTATTGGCCGAGAAGTTTTAATTAATATAAGCGTCTGTGTGTTTATGTGCGTCTGAGCAGCCAAGGCAGGAGGACTTCCAGCTATACCATTTGAAAACACTGCTCGCATTAATGCAGGTTGTGGGAATTACATATGAGAAAATTTGTATGATATTAGGCCTGAATCATGTCTCATGTATTAAAAGAACTGAAATCAATATGAATACATTCTTATATTAGTCTAAAATTGAGACCAAAACCAAATACCAAATACACAAACACACACACACACACACACACACACACACACACACACACACACACGAAAATTAAATTCCATTTTGGAAACAAATGACTCTGTTTCCGAATTACAGACAGGTATAAGAAAATCTCAATCATAAATAAGATTTGTTTAACAACGGATTTATTCATCTACATTTCTTCAGAAAGGAGCTGCTTAGAGGCAATGACAGACCCAGAGATACACCATGTGCACTTCAAATACATGGTGCATTCTGAGATGGGGAATTCTGATACATTTTTAAGACAGCATCTCACTCTGTAGCTTATGCTGTTCTCAGACTCACTGTTAAACTTCAACCACGATGACCCTCCTAACCCATTGTTCTCAGTAGTATACAAGGACTGAAGCCATAAACTGAATTGCCTGTTCTCTGATTATTCTTAATACAAACACCCAAATGAGGTAAACACAATACAGGATGGTAAACTTTACCAGAAAAAACTACAGGAAGAAAATTGCCATGAATCGGAACACAAAGTAAGATAAGAAAGCATAACAAGGGGAATGGTTACAAGGCAATTGCTTATTTCAGTCAGATAAATCATATAACTTTCGTAATAGTCACTGGAAAAAAGTAACCACTCATTTTAAATAAAAAAATAAAAAATGAGGGGCAGAAGAGATGGCTTAGTGACTAAGATGGCTCACGTGACTGGGTTTCAAATCCAACCAGAAAGGGACTGTTGACTGCCATAACACTTGCACTGCTAGTCCCAGCGAATATTGTACTCAGGTCACTGTTTAGGTAAAAAGGTTTGAAGCTGGAAGATACTGATGATTACTGCTCTTCCAGTAGTGTGAAGAGTATCTTCCAGACACTCTTAAGCAGGGTGTGGGGAAAAACCATGTTGCCTGGATACAGACAGACAAGGACAAAGTGGAGGTTTAAGGCAGTGCACATGAGAGTGAAAATGTAGACAGCTGGACAGATAGCTCCAGACAAAGGAGACCAGACACTGGGGCTGTATAGAAAAAGCAGCTGTTCCCATTCCTTTGTGTCCAAGGGACAGGACTGCTGATCCCACCCCCACACGATCAACATGTCCACAGTTAAAAAGAACACAATAATCTCAAAGCAACTTCTTTCACAATACTGCTGTGCTGCCCAAGTACTGTTTCAATGCTACTGGAGGGGCAGCTGGGAGCAGGGATTAAAGGTCTAGATGAGCGTTATGGTTTCATGTTCTCCACTAGTTACCTGACATCATTGTGTCACAAGTGATGATATCACATTTTAACATGTTTGGTCAGCAAAGGAGCATTAACTGTGCTAATAGAAACTGAGCCATGCACAGTGGTTTGTGGCTATAATCCTAGTACTAAGTGGTGGAAATGATAGGAATCCAATGTGTTTCAGCAGCCCTACCCTGAGGTACATAGTAAGACCTTGTGTCAAAGAGAAAATAAAATAAAATAGCGACTGCTTAAAAGTGTTATATTTATTTCATGTATGAAACTAAAATGATGTGAATAATATTGGAAAGGACAGGCTTCCCATGGGTGTCAACCAACCTTCTGTTTCAAATTTCGGTGTGACCAGGCAACTCCTCTCCTATTAAGCCTGGACATGGCGTGCTGGTAGGAGGAAATGGTAATAAAAGCAGAAACAGTGTCAGAGACAGCCCTTGCTCTGTTAGAGATCCCATGAGAAGAACAAGCTGTAATATATATGCAGAGCGACTTGGTCAGCCCATGCAGGCTTGGTGGTTGTCAGTTTAGTCTCTCTGAACTCCGATGAGCCAAGGTGAGTGGGTTTTAGAGTTGTTTTTTTTTTATGTCCTTGACTCCTCTGTCTCCTCCAATTCTTCCTCCCCATCTTGTAGAGGATTTCCTGAGCTCTACCTAATGTTTATTTGTGAGACTCTTCATCAGTTTCCATCAGTTGCTAGAGGAAGTCTCTCCGATGACAACTGGGCTAGGCATCAATCTAAGAATGTAGCTGAACACCATTAGGGATCATTTCCTTGACTGTTTGTGTTTTTTGCCAGTCATAATTTTTTGTATTCTAGATCTCTGTGCTATCTAGACTCTGGGTCCTGGGCCTATAGTCAGTGTCTGGGGAGGGTCCCTATCATAGTGTGGGACTCCAGCCCGACATGTCATGAGTTGGGCACTCTCACAATTTTTGTGCCACCTTTACCGCTGCTTCATGTTTTGTAGGCAGGAGAAATTGTAGTTAAAAGGTTTTGTGGCTGAGTTGGTGTCCCAGCCCCTCCACTGGAATCTTTGCCTGGTTACAATAGATAGTTCAGGTTCCTTATCTGTTATTGCAAGGAGTCTTAGCTAGTGACACTCTCATAGAATCCTAGGAGTTTCCATTACACCAGCTTCTAGCTCGTTCCATAGATGCCTAGTAATTCGGGTTGTGTATCCCGGCACTCACTCCCTCCAACCTCCCCCAACATGATACCTCCTCTTCCCATTCCCAAGACTTTCAGACCCACAAATAGTATTAGGATCAAGGCGCAAAGGGATAGCATTTAATTGAAAATTGGTTCCTTGAAAGTGGACCGCATCTCATTTTATGAAGCAGAAATTTCTTTATGTGATTCCCATATTTCTTCCTTCCAGCAAATGTTTTAAGCAGTTAATAAAAAGAATCAGAGACTGGTGAGCAACTGTGAGTTTTCTGGTCTGAAATGTGAGAGCTTGCACTGATCCATGTAACCACTAGAGGGCACACATGCACTTGATGGGTTAGCAAAGGAATAAAAAGCTTCAGCAAGTCTGATATATTGTTACTACCATTTGAAAACACTGCTCTCATCCATCACATATGAGGAAATTTGTGAGATATTGGGCCTGAAACATGTCTCCTATTGTAAAAGGATTGAAATAATTCTGATTATATTTTTATTCCAGTCTAAAATTGAGGTAAAAAAACAAACTGTAAAAAAATAATAATAATAAATTCCATATAGGTTCATAATGACTCTATTTCTAAATTATAGACAGGTATCATATAAACCACAAATCGAAATATGATTTCATTAACAATGAATTTTTTTCATCTAAATTTCTGCCAGAAAGCAGCTGCTTGGAGTATATGACAGATCCGATGATACACCATGTGCTCTTCTAATACATGGGGCATTTGAGACAGAGAATTCTGATACACTTTTGAGGCAGCATCTCACGCTGTTGCCTATGGTGTTCTGAGACTCACTGTTAGAGTCCAAACAATGATGAATCTCGTAATTTGGTGTTCTGAGTGCTGTAAAAAAAAAAAAAATTGCAGCCATAAACCTCATGCCTGGTTTGTGATTATTCCTGATATGAGCACCCAATTCAGGTAATCACAAAACATGAGAGCAAACTTTTCCAGGAAAAAAAAACACCAGTAAGAAATTTACAATAAATCAGAATTTAAAATAATAAAAGGAAACATAACAAGGAGAATAGGTACAATATGATTTCTTACTGCAGTTAGGAAAACCATATAGTTTTTCTGAGATTCACTGGAAAAAAGTGACCACTCATTTTAAATCAATAATAAAAAATGTGGTGCAGAGAGATCCATTAAGGACTAACATGGATCACATGATTGGATTTTAAATCCCACCAGAAAGTGACTGTTTCCAGCCATAATACATGCACTACTACTGTCCCAGAGTATCTTGCAGGCAGATCACTGTTTTGGTCCAAATGTTTGAAGCTGGAAGACATGGAAGAATACCCTACTCTTCCACTTGTGTAAAGAGTACCTTCCAGATGCTGTCAAGCAGGCTGTGGGAAGAACCATGTTGCCAGGGAACAGACTGACAAGGGCAAAGGTGGAGGTTGAGGGCAGTGCACAGGAGAGAAAGAATGCAGACATCTTCACAGATTGCTCCAACACTGGAGACTGGACTGTGGGGCTGGAGAGAAAAAGCAGCTGTTCCCAGGTCTTTCTTTCCAAGGGGCAGGGCTGCTGATCCCACCCCCACACATTCAACATGTGCACATTTTTTTGTTTGTTTTTTGAGACAGGGTTTCTCTGTGTAGCTTTGTACATTTCCCAAAACTCACTTGGTAGCCCAGGCTGGCCTCGAACTCACAGAGATCCACCTGGCTCTGCCTCCCAAGTGCTGGGATTAAAGGCATGCACCACCACCGCAGTCTGAAAGCAACTTCTTTCACAATACTGCTGTGCTGCCCAAGTACTGTTTCAATGGTACTGGAGGGGCAGCTGGGGACAGGGATTAAATGTCTAGTTGAGCCTTATGGTTTCATGTCCTTCACAAGTTACCTGACATCTTTGTGTCACAAGTGATAATTTTACACTTGAACAAGTTTGGTCAGCACAGGAGTATTAACAGTGGTAATAGAAACTGAGTCAGGCACAGTGGACCATGTCAATAATCTTAGTACTAATGGGTGGAAATGAGAGACGTCCCAAGAGGTCAGGCAGCCCTAGCCTGAGGTGCATAGTAAGACCTTGTGTCAAAAAGAAAATAAAATAAATAGTGACTGCGGGACAAGTGTACTCTAAATATTAAACTGATTTCATGTATAAAACTGATGTAATTTGAATAGTATAGGAAAGGTCTGGCCTCCCATGGATGTCAACCAACATGGTATTTCAAGTTGCCTTGGGACCAGGCACATCCTCTCCTGTTAAGCCTGAACAAGGCATCCTGGGAGGAGGAAAATGTCCCAAAAGTTGGAACATAGTGAGAGAAAACCCATGTTCCCACTGGTAAGAGTCCCACAAGAAGACCAAGCAGTAATTTGTATGCAGAGGGACTAGGTCAACCCAGGCAGGCTTCCTGGTTGTCAGTTCAGTCTCTGTGAACCCCTAAGAGTCCAGGTGAGTGAATTATTTGAGTTTTCATGACGCCCTTGTCACCTCTGAGTCCTACAATCTACCCTTTCTTCAGAATTCTGCGAGCTCTGCCTAATATTTGGTTGTGGGTCTCTGCATCTGTTTCCATCCATGCTGGATAAAGCCTCAGTCATGACATGTGGGCTAGGCAACCATCTAGAGTAGAGCAGAATATTATTAGAAATCATTTCCTTGACTGTTTTTGTTTTTTGCCAATCATGGGGGTTCTTTGTTTGTTTTTATTTGTTTGTTTGTTTGTTTGTTTTGTATTCTAGATCTCCGTGATATCCAGACTCTGGGTCCTGGGCCTATGGTCAGTGTCTGGAGGGAGCTCTCTATCATGTTATGAACTCAAGCTGGACCTGTCATGGGTTGGGCACTCTCACAATATTTGTGCCACCTTTACCGCTACACCTTTTGTAGGCAGGACAAATTGTAGATAAAAGGTTTTGTGGCTGAATAGGTGTCCCAGTCGCTCCGCTGGAAGCCTTGCCTGGTTACAATAGATAACCAGTTCAGACTCCATACCTGCTGTTGCTAGTATGTGTATTAAAAAGTCACACTCTCATAGAATCCTAGGAGTTTCCATTGCACTGGGCATCTAGCTAGTTCCATGGATGCCTCCTAATTCCAGTTGTCTCTCCCGGTACTCACTCCTTCCTACCTCCCCCAATATGATCCCTCCTCTTCCCATTCCCAAACCACACCATCAGGACTTTCAGACCCACAGAGTATTAGGGCCAAGAAGCAAAGGGATAGCATTTAATTGAAAATTGGGTCCTTGAATATGGCCTGCATCTCACTTTATAAAGCCTAATTTTCTCTATATAATTCCCATATTTCTTCCTTCTAGCAAAAGTTTTAGGCAGTTAATAAAAAGAATGAGGGATTGGTGAGCAACTGAGTTTTCTGGTCCAAAATGTGAGAGCTTGCACTGATCCATGTAACCATTAGAGGGCACACGTGTACTTGACGGTCTTTTGCGTAGCTTTGCGCCTTTCCTGGAGCTCACTTGGTAGCTCAGGCTGGCCTCGAACTCACAGAGATCCGCCTGGCTCTGCCTCCCGAGTGCTGGGATTAAAGGCGTGCGTCACCACAGCCCAGCTAGTCTGAAGCAGTCTTACAACCATTTGAAAACACTGCTCTCATCGATCACCCTGTGGGAATTACATATGAGAAATTTTGTAAGATATTGGGTTTGAAACATATCTCATATTACAAAAGGATTGAAATCATTCTGAAAATATTCTTACTCCAGTCTAAAATTGAGATTGAAAACAAACTGTAAAGAAAAAAAAATAAATTCCATATAGGATCTTAATGACTCTATTTCCCAATTTCAGACATGTATCAGAAAAACCACAAATCAGAAATATGATTTGAGTAACAGTGAAATTTTTCCATCTAAATTTCTGCGAAAAAGCAGCTGCTTAGAGGGAATGACAGACCTGGGAATACACCATGTGCACTTCAAATACATGGTGCATTTACAATGGGGAATTCTGATACACTTTTGAGGCAGCATCTCACTCTGTTGCCTATGGTGTTCTGAGACTCACTGTTAAACTCTAATCCATGATGACTCTCCCAATCCTATGTTCTGAGTGCTGTACAAAAATGAAGTCATAAAACACATCGCCTGGTTTGTGATCATTCCTGATATGAGCACCCAATTCAGGTAATCACAAAACATGATAGCAAACTTTTCCAGAAAAAAAAAACTACAGGAAGTAAATTACAATAAATCAGAATTCAATGTAGAATAAAAACCATAAACAATGAGAATGGGTGCAATTCTTACTTTAGCTAGGAAAACCATACAGTTTTAGTGAAATTCATTGGAAAAAAGAGACCACTCATTTTAAATCAATAATAAAAAATGAGGAGCAGAAGAGATCACTTAATAACTAATATGGCTCACATGACTGGGTTTTAAATCCAAATGGAAAGGGACTGTTGATTGCCATAATACTTGTGCTACTAGTCCTGGAGAACATTGTATTCAGATCACTGTTTAGGTCAAAAGCTTTGAAGCTGGAAGATATGGATGATTACCCTACTCTTCCAGATGTGTGAAGAGTACCTTGCAGATGCTCTTAATCCGGCTGTGGGAAGAACCATGTTGTCAAAAGTACACACTGACTAGGGCAAAGGTGGAGATCTAAGGCAGTGCACAGGAGAGGGAGAATGCAGACATCTTGACAGATTATACCAACACTGGAGACTGGACTGTGGGGCTGTATAGAAAATGCAACTGGTCCCAGGTTGCTATTTACAAATGGCAGAGCTGCTGATCCCACCCCCACACATTCAGCATGTCCACAGTTAATAAGAACACAATAGTCTCAAAGCAACTTCTTTCACAATACTGCTGTGCTGCCCAAGTACTGTTTCAATGGTACTGGAGGGGCAGCTGGGGACAGAGATTCCATGTCTAGTTGACCTTTACGGTTTCATCTCCTCCACTAGTTACCTGACATCTTTGTGTCACAAGTGGTAATTTTACACTTGAACAAGTTTGGTCAGCACAGGAGTATTAACAATGGTAATAGAAACTGAGTCAGGCACAGTGGACCATTGCATTAATCTCAGTACTAAGGGGTGGAAATGAGAGAAGTCCCAAGAGGTCAGGCAGGCCTAGCCTGAGGTGCATAGTAAGATCTTGGGTCAAAAAGAAAATAAAAATAAATGGTGACTGCTGGACAAGTGTACTCTAAATATTAAATTCATTTCATGTATAAAACTGATATAATTAAAAAAATATTGGAAAGGTCTGGCCTCCCATGGATGTCAACCAACATGGTATTTCAAGTTGCTGTGGCACCAGGCACATCCTCTCCTATTAAGCCTGAATAAGGCATCCTGGGAGGAGGAAAATGTCCCAAATTCAGAACATAGTGAGAGACAACTCATGTTCCCACTGGTAGGAGTCCCACAAGAAGACCAAGCAGTAATTTGTATGCAGAGGGACTAGGTTAGCTCATGCAGGCTTCCTGTTTGTCAGTTCAGTATCTATGAGTCCCCAGGAGTCCAGGTGAGTGGATTTTTTGAGTTTTCTTGTGATGTCCTTGACACCTCTGACTCCTACAATCCACATCTTCTGCAGGATTCCCAGAGCTCTGCCTAATGTGTGGTTGTGGGACTCTGCATCTGTTTCCATCAGTTACTAGATAAAACCTCAGTCATGACATGTGGGCTAGGCAACAGTCTATGAGTAGAGCAGACATCATTAGGGGTCATTTTTTGACTGTTTTTGTTTGTTGCCAGTAATGTTTTTTTGTTTTTCATTTCTAGGTGTCTGGCCCGTCCAGCCTCTGGGTTCTGGCCCTCCAGGCAGTGTCAAAGGGCAACTCCCTATCATAGTATGGAACTCAAGCTGGACCTGCCATGGGTTGGGCACTCTCACAATTTTCATGACACCTTTACCCCTGCACCTTTTGTAGGCAGAACTATTGTAGGTCAAAGGTTTTGTGGCTGAGCTAGTGTCCCAGTTCCTCCACTGGAAACCTTGCTTGGTTCCAATAGATAACTAGTTCAGGCTCCTGCCATGCTAGGAGTTGTACCTAGTGTCACTTTCATAGAATCCTAGGAGTTTCCATTGCACTGGGCTTCTATCTCCTTCCATAGATGCTCCCTAATTCCAGTTTTCTCTCCCGGTGCTCACTCCCTCCACCCTCCCCCAACATGATATGTCCTCTTCCTCTTCCCATTGCCTCCCAACCCCATGAGAACTTTCAGACACACAAATGGTATTAGGGCCAAGGAACAAAGGGATAGCATTTCATGGAAATTTGGATCACTGAATGTGGACTGCATCTCATTTTATGAAACAGAAACTTCCTTATATAATTCCCATATTTCTTCCTTCCAGCAAAAGTTTTAGGCGGTTAATAAAAAGAATGAAAGACTGGTGAGCAACTGTGAGTTTTCTGATCCGAAATGTGAGAGCTTGCACTGATCCATGTAACCACCAGAGGGCACACGTGTACTTGATGGGTTAGCAAAGGAATTAAAAGCTTCAGCAAGTCTGAGGCATTCTTACAACCATTTGAAAACACTGCTCTCATCCATCACCCTGTGGGAATTACATATGAGGAAATCTGTGAGACGTTGAGCCTGAAACATGTCTCCTATTGTAAAAGAAATCATTCTAAATATATTCTTATTCCAGTACAAATTTGATATAAAAAACAAATTGTAAAAGAAAAATAAATTCCATATAGGATCCTAATGACTACTTCCAAAATGCAGACAGGTATCAGAAAAACCACAAATCAGAAATGTGATTTGATTAACAATGAAATTTTTCATATAAATTTCTGGCAGAAAGCAGCTGCTTAGAGGGAATGACAGACCCAGAGATAAACCATGTGCACTTCACATAAAGGTGCATTTAAGATGGGGAATTCTGATATACTTTTGAGACAGCATCTCACTCTGTTACCTATGGTGTTCTGAGACTCACTGTTAGACTCCAACCCATGATGAATCTCCTCACCCAGTGTTCTGAGTGCTGTACAAAAATTGCAGCCATAAACCACATTGCCTGGTTTGTGATTATTTCCCATATGAGCACCCAATTCAGGTAATCACAAAACATGATACAAAGTTTTCCAGAAAAAACTACAGGAAGACAATTACAATAAATAAGAACTCAAAGTAAGAAAAGAAAACATAACAAGGAGAACCTGTGCGATGTGATTTCTTACTGCTGGTAGGAAAACTGTATAGTTTTGGTAAAAATTCACTGGAAGAAAGTCACCACACATTTTAAATCAATAATTAAAAATGAGGTGAAGAAGAGATGGCTTAATTACAAGATGACTCACATGATTGGGTTTTAAATTCAACCAGAAAGTGACTGTTTGTGGCCATAATACTTGCATTATTTTTGTTCCAGAGTACCTTGCAGGCAGATCATGAGTTTTGGTCCAAAGATTTTAAGCTGGAAGGTGTAAAGAGTACCTTGCAGATGCTCTTAATCAGGCTGTGGGAAGAACCATGTTGCCAGGGAACAGACTGACTAGGGCAAAGGTGGAAATTGAGGGCAGTGAATGGGAGAAGAAAATGCAGACATCTTCACAGATTGCTCCAACACTTGATACTGGAACGTGGGGCTGTAGAGAAAAAGCAGCTGGTCCCAGGTCTTTCTTTCCAAGTGGCAGGGCTGCTGATCCCACCCCCACACATTCAACATTCCCACATTTAAAAGAACACAATAGTCTCAAAGCAACTTCTTTCACAATACTGCTGTGCTGCCCAAGTACTGTTTCAATGGTACTAGAGGAGCAGCTGGGGACAGGGATTAAATGTCCAGTTGAGCCTGATGGTTTCAAGTCCTCCACTAGTTACCTGACATCTTTGTGTCACAAGTGCTAATTTTACACTTTATCATGTTTCATCAGAAAAAAAGATTGTTACCTGTGGTAATAGAAACTGAGCCATGCACAGTGCTTTGTGGCTATAATTCTAGTACTAAGAGCTGGAAATCAGAGGACTCCCATGTGTTTCTTCAGCCCTAGCTTTGGGTACATAGTAAAACCTTGTGTCAAAAAGAAAATAAAAGCAAATAGTGACTGATTAACAAGTGTTAAATTTATTTTATATATGAAACTAAAATGATTTGAACAATATTGGAAAGGACAGGCTTCCCATGGATGTCAACCATCTTTCTATTTCAATTTGCAGTGGGACAAGGCACCTCTTCTCTTATTAAGCCTGGACATGGCCTCCTGGTAGGAGGAAATGATAACAAAAGCAGGAACAGGGTCAGAGACAGCCTTACTCCCTCTGTTAGGGATCCCACAAGAAGAACAGCTGTAATATATATGCAGAGGACCTAGGTCAGCCCATGCAGGCTTGGTGGTTGTCAGTTTAGTGTCTCTGAGGTACTGTGAGCCGAGGTGAGTGTATTTTAGAGGTTATATATATATATCTTTGATTCCTTTGCCTCCTCCGATTCTTCCTCCCCATCTTCTGGAGGATTTCCTCAGCTCGACCTAATATTTAGTTGTAAGACTCTGCATCTTTATCCATCAGCTGCTGGATGAAGCCTCTCTGATGACAACTGGGCTAGGCATCAATCTGTGACTGGAGCAGAACATCATTAGGGATCATTTCCTTGACTGTTTGTGTTTTTGGCCAATCATTTATTTATTTTTTATTCTTGGTCTCTGGGATATCCAGCCTCTGGGTACTGGCCCTTCAGGTAGTGTCATGGGAGAGCTCACTCTATTAATGTGGGTCTCAAATTGGCCCTGTCATTAGTTCGACACTCCCACAATATCTGTGCCACATTCACCCCAGCACATTTTGTAGTCAGCACAAATTGTAGGTTAAAGGTTCTGTGGTTGGGTTGGTGTTCCAGTCCCTCTGCTGGAATCCCTGAGTGGTTACAAAGGCCACTCTAGGCTGCATAATCCTCATTACTAGGAGTCTTAGCTGGGTTAACCCTCGCAGATTCCATTGCACTAGATATCTAGATAGTTTCAGAGATGCCCCTCTACTCCAGTTGTTCCTCTCTGTACTCACTCCCTCCAACCTCCCCAACATGATCCCCCCTCTTCTTATTCCAACCCACCCAGATCCAGAAATTCAAACAAACATTTTAGGAGGGCCAAGGAGGAAAGGGAAAGCATTTACTTGAAATTTGGGTCCATGAATGTGGACCGCATCTCATTTTATAAACCAGAAATTTCTTTATATGATTCGAATATTTCTTCCTTCCAGTAAAAGTTGTAGGTGCTTAACAAATGAGAGACTGGTGAGCAACTGTGAGTTTTCTGGTCTGAAATGTGAGAGCTTGCACTGATCCATGTAACCACTAGATGGCACATGTGTACTTGATGGGTTAGCAATGGAATTTAAAGCTTCAGCAAGTCTGATTCATTATTAGTACCATTTGAAAACACTGCTTTCATCATATCCACACTGTGGAAATTACATATGAGGAAATTTGTGAGATATTTGGCCTAAAACATGTCTCATATTGTAGAAGGATTGAAATAATTCTGAATATATTCTTATTCCAGTATAAAACTGTAAAACAAAAATAAATTCCATATAAGATCCTAATGAGTCTGTTTCTAAATTACAGACAACTATCAGAAAAACCACAAATCTTAAATATGATTTGATTAACAATGAAATTTTTTTCATCTAATTTTCTGGCAGAAAGCCACTGCTTAGAGGGAATGTCATACCCGATGAATCTCCATGTGCACTTCAAATACATGGTGCATTTGAGATGGGGAATTCTGATACATGTTTGGGAAAACATCTCACTCTGTCACGTATGATGTTCTGAGACTCACTGTTAGACTCCAACCCACGATGATCCATCTAACCCAGTGTTCTGAATGCTGTACAAAAATTGTCATCATAATCCATATTGCCTGATTTCTGATTATTCCTGATATGAGCACCCAATTCAGGTAATCACAAAACATGATAGCAAACATTTCCAGAAAAAATAAAAACTACAGGAAAAATTACAATAAATCAGAACTCAAAGTTAGATAAGAAATCATATATGGAGAATGGGTACAATGTGATTTCTTACTACTGGTAGGAAAACCATATAGTTTTGGTGAGATTCATTGGAAAAAAGTGACCACACATTTTAAATCAATAATAAAAAATGAAGGGCAGAAGAGATGGCTTAATGACTAAGACTCCTCACATGATTTTGATTTTAAATCCAACCAGAAAGTGACTGTTTATGGCCATAATACTTGCACTACTTTTGTCCCAGAGTATCTTGCAGGCAGATCACTGTTTTGGTCCAAATGTTTGAAGCTGGAAGATATTGATGATTACTCCTCTTCCATTAGTGTGAAGAGTACCTTCCAGATGCTCTTAGGCAGGCTGTGGGAAGAACCATGTTGCCAGGGAACAGACTGACTAGGGCAAAGGTAGAGTTTGAGGGCAGTGCACGGGAGAGGGAAATGCAGACATCTGCACAGATTTTTCCCACACTGGAGACTGGGCTGTGGCACTGGGGAAAAAAGCAAATTGTCCCAGGTCTTTCTGAGGGGCAGGGCTGCTGATCCCACCCCCACACATTCAGCATGTCCACAGTTTAAAAGAACACAATAGTCTCAAAGCAACTTATTTCACAATACTGTTGTGCTGCCCAAGTGCTGTTTCAATGGTACTGGAGGGGCAGCTGGGGACAGGGATTAAATGTCTAGTTGAGCTTTATGGTTTCCAGTCCTCCACTAGTTACCTGACATCTTTGTGTCACAAGTCATAATTTTACACTTTAACATGTTTGGTCAGCAAAGAAGTATTACCTGTGCTAATAGAAACGGAGCCAGGAACAGTGGTTTGTGGCTATAATCCTAGTACTAAGATGTGGAAATGAGAGGACTTCCATGTGTTTCAGCAGCCCTAGCCTGGGGTACATAGTAAGACCTTGTGTCAAAAGAAAATAAAAGCAAATAGTGACTGCTTGACGAGTGTTAAATTTATTTCATGTATGGAACTAAGATGATTTGAACAATATTGGAAAGGACAGGCTTCCCATGGGTATCAACCAACCTCCCCTTTCAAATTGTGGAGGGACTAGGCACTTCCTCTCCTATGAAGCCTGGACATGGCCTCCTGGTAGGAGGAAACGGTCACAAAGCAGGAACAGGGTTAGAGACAGCCCTTGTTCCCACTGTTAGTGATGCCACAAGAAGAACAAGTAGTAATACAGATGCAGAGGGGCTAGGTCAGTCCACGCAGGCCTAGAGGTTTCCTGAGCTCGACCTAATGTTATTTGTGAGACTCTGCATCGGTTTCCATCAGCTGCTAGATGAAGCCTCTCCGATTACCACTGGGCTAGGCATCCATCTATGAGTATAGCAGAACATCATTAGGGATCATATCCTTGACTGTTTTTTTATTTTTGCCAGTCATGTTTTTTTTTCTATTATATGTCTCTGGACTATCCAGGCTCTGGGTCCTGGCCCTCCAGGCAGTGTCAGTTGGGAGCTCCCCATCATAGTATGAGACTCAAGCTGGACCTGTCATGGGTTGGGCACTCTCACAATTTTTGTGCCCACCTTTACCCCTGCACCTTTTGTAGGCAGGACAAATTGTAGGTAAAAGGTTTTGTGACTAAGTTGGTGTCCCAGTCCCTCCACTGGAATCTTTGCCTGGTTACAATAGATAACCAGTTCAGGCTCCATTCTTGCCAGTGCTAGGAGTCTTAGCTAGTGACACTCTCATAGAATCCTAGGAGTTTCCAATACACTAGACTCTAGCATGTTCTGTGGATGCCTCTCTATTCCAGTTGTCTCTTCTGGTACTCACCTCCTCCAGTCTCCTCCAACATGATCCCTCCTCTTTCCATTCCCACCCTCCCCCATCAGGACTTTCAGACCCACAAATCTTAGTAGGGCCAAGGAACAAAGGGATAGCATTTAATTGAAATTTGAGTCCTGGAATATGGACTCCATCTTAGTTTAAAAAGTGCATTTTCTTTAAATGATTCCCATATTTGTTCCTACCTCCAAAAGTTTTAGGCAGGCGGATCTTTGTGAGTTCGAGGCCAGCCTGGTCTACAGAGCGAGATCCAAGAAAGGCACAAAGCTACACAGAGAAACCCTGTCTGGGAAAAAAAAGAATGAGAGACTGGTGAGCAACTGTGAGTTTTCTGGTCCAAAACGTGAGAGCTTGCACTGATACGAGTTACCACTAGAGGGCACACATGCACTTTATATGTTAGCAAAGGAAATTAAAAGTTCCGCAAAGTCTGATACATAATTACTATTTGAAAACACTGCTTCTGTCCATCCATCTTTCAGGAATTACATGTGTGGAAATTTGTGGGATATTGGGCCTGAAACATGTCTCAAGTTTTAAAAGGATCGAAATCATTTTGAATATATTCTTATTCCAGTCTAAAATTGAGACTGAAATCTAACAAAATATAAAAGAAAAATAAACTCCATATAGGATCCTAATTATTTTATATCCAAATTACACACAGCTGTATGAAATTCGCAAATCATAAATTCGATTTGATTAACAATGAAGTTTTTATTCATTTAAATTTCTTCCAGAAAGCAGCTCCTTGGAGGGAATGACAGACCCAGAGAAACACCATATGCATTTCAAATACAGGGTACATTTGAGATGGGAAATTCTGATACACGTTTGAGACAGCATCTCACTCTGTCACCTATGGTGTTCTGAGACTCACTGTTAGACTCCAACCCATGATGATACCCCTAACCCATTGTTCTAAGTGCTATACAAGGATTGCAACCATAAATCACATTACCTGGTTACTGATTATTCATAATACAAGCACCCAGTTCAGGTAATCACAAAATAGGACAGTAAACTTTACCAGAAAAAAATTACAGGGAGAAAATTACAATTAAATCATAACTCAAAGTAACAAAAGAAGACCTAACAAGGAGAATAGGTACAAAATGATTTCTTACTGTAGTTTAGAAAATCATATAGCTTTTGTGAGTTTACTGGAAAAAAAACTGACCAGTCATTTTAAATCAAGAATGAACAATGAGGGTCTGAAGAGATGGCTTAGTGATCAAGGACACTGGCTGCTCTTCCAGACCACCCAGGGAAGATTCCCAGAACTCACATGGCTGATCACTACTTTTTGTAATTCCTGTCCCAGGGAATCTGACCCTGGGAATCTGGCTTCCATGGGTACGGCAACCATATTATACACAGATATATGTGCAGGGAAAACACCCATACACAGGAAAATAAATACATTTATTAAAAGAATAAAATATTATTCGCACTATTTCCATAGAATTATGTACATTATCAAAAGAAACAAAAACATGAATATCTCAAATTATCCAAAGTAACAAGTGAGAAGATATTATTACACTTATAGCTGAAGGATGGGTATAACTGCAATTAAAAACCTTAAAAAGATTATCCTAGGACCAGAATATTTCATAACCAAATTTTTTTACTTTGTAAAGAAAAACTTGCAGTGCCGTGCTCGTAAATTGAAGTCAATGAACAAAAGATTCATTGAAGAACAAATGTGTAGCAATGAATAGTGTGTTTTATGTTTTACAAATGCAGATCCGGACTTAGTTGGAGTCTCTATTTGTGGAGGGAATGGAATAAGCCAACATCCAATGAAGTATATGCTCCACAAAGTAAAATTCAAAAAAGCAAGACAAGAAAGGGGGAAAAAAAAAGAAAGAAAAGGGAGCTCACTCATGTCTAAGATGACAAGACAAAAGAGGGCATCTTAATAGTGGTTTAAGACAAACAGAAAGTATGTGTATCTGAAATTATTAATGTAAATGGCCATGGTAACATTCAGAGAGAGATGTAAAAAATGTAACTTTCAGGAATTCCACATTTTGCCAAATTGTTACGCACTCGATAAAATTCTTAGGACACTGGTAAGTGCACATGCTTTTTCTTTCACTATCTAATAATATTTTTCACATTCACTGAAATTTTGGGAAGTGCATATTGTGTTAAGCTAAACAAATACACGGATAACTCCAGAAATGCTGGGCTTCAGGACCTATTTTCTCAGTAGGCTCCTGCTACAGATTTCAGTAAGGCACTGGAATTGCAGGCACAGCCATTTTAGAGGATGCAAGGACAAGACACAGACTTTAGCTGAGAACTGACAATAATCCCAAAGCTAATTTTCCTTTGCATCAGAATTAAAATAATCACAGACAATGTGTTTACCTCAGGACTATGTGCCTGAAAATTATTAACTGGAAGTCTTGAACATGTTTAAGTATTTTCTTTAAAACAGCTTTACAATGTTTAGGGGTTCTTTAATATCACTAAGAGAAGTGAGGACACACATTTCTCTCTCTAAAGAATGTCAAATTTGCAAATTGGATTCCCCCTTTCAAAGGGGTACCAGAGAATTGTTAGCAGCCCCATCTCACTCCAATAGAGCTCCCCCCCCCCTTCCTTTCCTTGGTCCTGGGACTTAGAGAAAGGGGCTGACATACCAGACCCAAGAATGTCAGCTAAGTGCCACAACTGGGGATTCTTTCAGCTTTTCTTGTAGTGCTGAGGCTCAAAGCTGGTGCTTTAACATATACTAAACAAGCGATCTGCAAACGCTCGCCCCACCCAGCCCTTCGCTTCTATTTGCATTTAGTTACCATCCTAAAATTATTGGAAATGTGTTTACCTATTTATTTAAATGTTTCATATTGAAAATAATTTTTATACAATATATTATTACCAAAGTTCCCCTTTTCCCATCTCCTCAGAGATCCTCCTAACATCCCCACGCTTCAAACTCCGTGCCTCCTAGCTCTCTCTCTCTCTCTTTGGAAACAAGCAATAAGGCAAACAGCTGGGAAACTGTTCTTGTTAAGTGTTCTTGTTAACTGAGGCACGTCAACCCCAGACATGGCTTTTGTGCTTGAGAACTCACCACAAGAAAGGCTTGAGACTACAATGGGATCCCAAGCACCCTCTGTAGTTCCTGGCCAGTTAATAAAGCCTTTCTATTGGCTTAAGCCCATTTTTGACTAGACTTCTGAGCTGGATTCTCCACATTTCAAGCAAAAGACTAGTAAAATTTTAAAAATATCAATAATTTTTTTTAAAAAAATGAAACCAAAAATCTAAAAAAAAAATCACCATTGTTGATTTATTTATATTTTTCCTGCTGAAATCTGTAGCGGAGCCTACTGAGAAAATAAGTCCTGAAGCCCAGCATTTCTGGAGTTATCCGTGTATTTGTTTAGCTTAACACAACGTGCACCTCCCAAAATTTCAGTGAATGTAAAAAAAAAAATAGATAATGAAAGAAAAAGCATGTGCACTTACCAGTGTCCTAAGAATTTTAAGGGCAGGACATTGCCTTGTAGTCCAGGATGAACTCACCATCTTCCTGCCTCAGTTTCTTACATGCTTTCATCACTGGCATGTGCTACCACTCTGAGCTTTAATCATGTTTAAATTCAGTGAGATAAGATCTGTATCTGTAAGTTTAAGTTCTAATACTGATTAAAGCCTTTGACATATTAATTGGTACACAGCGGAAAACAATTTGTGTTTAAGCTTTCTTATAGGACACAAGTCCAAATAATGCTTTTTACATTCAATATTAATGTTATTTTAAGAGATAATTTATATTTTCCACATATGTACTTTCATTAACCCAAACAAGTTGCTTGTGATAATGGGATTCAGCGTGATTTTGTGTATGTGGAAAGAGTAGGCATGGATCCTGTGCAAGTGCCATCCCTCCTCTGGCTCCTTCCCGCTTCCACTATTCTATTTAAAGATGAAAATTTTCTAATCACAAATTTTTAACATATGAATTATACTTCATCAATTGGGTTCAATTATTGAACTTCATTTTAAATACATATACAGGACTTTATTTAATACACACTCATATGTACATTAAAATACACAAGACATTTATTTAGTTATATACTTTTTATTAACCTTTTATTTTCTTCCCCATTTCTAGAGGTTTTTGCTTTTGAATTCCAGAACTAGCCATATGACCAGATGTTTTATTTCTGTTCTTGGCTAAGAAGAAGATGTGAGGACAGAGGGACTTGTACCTTTATCTAGGCATAGTCTCTCCTGAAATATGACCAATTCATTCTTGATCATTTCAATTTTTTAAGATTGCAAGTCAATGTTTTTGTGAATTTTTTCCGGTTAACAGATTTTTTTTTGCCTCACAGGAGAACCCTCGCTAAACAATCTGCTCTAACATAAATACTGGTTTTACACTTTTGTTTTTAATTCTGCTTTGGTTGTCTGACAATCCCATACAATGTGTCTTGGTTTTATTCACCCTCTTTCCCAGCTCCTCCCATATACAACCTCTTTGATACCCATACAACTTTTTGAGGCCTGTTTGTTTTTTGTTTGCTTTTTATCCCCAAAGAATCTTGTTTGTGATGCTCAGATATTCTTGCATGTGTGGCCTTCCACTAGAGCGTGGGGAACTACCAGGAGATTCACTGTTAAAGAAAATGCTCTCAAACACACTAATTGTGCTGGTGCCATCGAGTAAAGGGGTAGCATTTCCATGAAATTGGAGTTCTTGAATATGGACTGCATTTCATCTTACAAAGCAAAAGGTCCTGTTATAGTTTCCACCTGGTTTTCATAATGGAAAAGTTTTAGGCAGTTTAGTAAAGAGAATCAGAGATAGGTGAGTGACTAAGAGTTCTCCAGAGGGCACAGGAATAAGTTGATGGATTACCTAGGAATTAAAAGCTTCAAAAAGTCTGATGCATTACTACTACCATATGAAAACACTAAGCCCAGCCATCCAGACTGTGGGAAATAAATTACTGAGATAATTTATGAAATATTGGAACTGAAACAAGAATCATTTTAAAAGAATTGAAATCATTCTGAATAAATTCTTACTCCATCATAAAACTGAGACAGCAAAATAAGACAATAGCATGATTCCCAATGACATACTGCTGTACCCACTGAACAATGCTTCACTCAACCCTCATCAGAGGAGCTCCTTCCTCCAGTAGATGGGAACTAATACAAATACCCACAAATGGAAAATGTGCACAATCAGACCCTTCGGAGTACTCAGTCCCAAATGTGATGTGTTCCTTAAAGCCCTCCCCTCCATGCTCAGGAACCTACGTGGAAGAGGAGGAGGAAAGACTGGAAGAGCCAGAGGTGGTGGATAACTCCAAGAAAACAGTGTCTTCCAGAAACAACAGACCTGATGCACAGCGGAACTCACAGAGACTGTGGCAGCATGTACAGGGTCTGCACAGGTTCAGTCCAGATGGTATCCAGCCTACCACTGAGAGAGGTAAGTTGGCATGGGCTCCCATCCCTAACCAAGAGGCTATCTGCAGTTGATACCCTCTGACAAAGGGGAAGTGTCCAAAGGAGTTTCACTGGGTATGTCAACCACACTCAAGAGCAGGCCGCATGCCCAGAAGTAGCTAGCCCACATAGAACAAACTCAGTTGTATTTTTGTAGATGCTTTGTTTCATTTTGCTGTTTGGACATTTTTGTCCTATTGGCTTTTTTTCTTGTGTACTTGATTTCCCATTTTTATGATTTCATTTGTGTGTTCTTAAGGAGAGAGAGAAAGAACATAAAATTGAGTAAGTAGGGAGGTTGAGAGGATCTGGGAAGAATTAGGGGTGAGGGAAATCACGATGAAAGTATATTACATGAAAAATTTAATTAAAAGTGGCAAATGTAATTTTTAAAAATAAAGAACAAAACAGTGGGTAGAGAATGATGGGTGCATGTGGGAGTAGTTGGAATCAAAGTGGCAAGTATGACCAAAATATACAGTATAATATTCTGAAATAGTTAATAAAAATGAGAAAAATAAATAAAGTTCTTATTGCCATGGCATATCAATATATATCTTTTTGATTTGATAAGTACTTTTATGATCATATGAAAGATTAATAGAGGGTATAATATTTATCAACTGCAGTTTCTATAATCTAGAAATTTACTAAAGGAGATAACTTACTCTCTAATTCAATTATGACTGGAAGGCAGGTTTTCATCATGAGCCAGAGTTCTACACTTATTAAGGCCAAAACTCATAATTTATTTCATATATTAGACTTCTAATAACTGTTAGGTCTCACACTTCCCAGTTCTCTTTCTGCCTTAAACATGGACAATACAGCAGCAAGCTTTTTCCTTTGTTGTTTTTTTTTCTGTTCTTGTTGTTCTTCTTTCATATAAAACAACCCAACCACAGTTTCCTCCCCACCATGTTCCTTCAATCCAGCCCCTCCACTCACCCACAGATCCACTCCTCCTCTATTTCCCCACAGAATAGAGCAGGCATCCCAGGAATATCAATTGTGTGGGGCTGTTTACCCACCAGCCCCACAGTTTCCCAGAGTTTTCTTGAGTGAGAACAGCAGGAAATATTAAATAGAAGGATTTAGAGTGTAGAGATAAACAGATAGAAAATACAAGATAGCCCCGAGAGGGCCTGAAACCTATTCCAACTGGCCCTGACTGTCTCTGCCCTAGGGTATTTATAGAAACACCAAGGGGTGGAGCAAAAGACCTCCCCTCAGCACAGCCAAATGCAGACCATCTCAGACACCTGCACTAAGGCCCATGGTCCAGTTACCCTCTCTATGCAGACCTGCTGGGTAAAGCCACGAGGAACCTGAAAACGGGCTCCCACAGGCCCCCCTTTTTTAATATATAAAAAAATAACTCATTAAGAGCTCACAGCAATCTCCATAGCTGTTACACCTCCCAGTATGGGAGTAGAGGATGATAAAGATGGCATTTCTTTTTTGGATTGGGTCCAAGGTGACTACAGCAGACTTTAGCTGCATCAAGCCCTTTCTAAACCAAAAACTCCTAATGCAACTGCAAACCTAAAGAATCCCTTATTTCACCATTACCAGTAACAGGTTAACATAAATATTGCTATACATGGACACAATTCTCTCAGTCTTACATCTCAAAGCAAATTCTTAACAGAACCATTTGAATTAACATATATGGAGCTATATATAGTTTCAGTCTTATTTTCTCAGTCTTACAACTTTAACTCTTAATAGAACCATTTGAATTTTCTTGCTAACATAGGAAAAAGTTCTGATTTCACATCAAACTTAAATATTTCCTTAACTTCCAACCAGGGTGCATTAATATCAATAGGTTAACATAATTTCTGCACACATACATTCAACTTTAATTCACTCATAACTCCTCCTTTTCTTTACAACTTTTTAAAACAAAATCTCAAACCTAACTAGAAAAAACGCAAACTTACGAAATTCCTATAAACCCATATTGAAAAGTAATATTCTCAATTTAACCATTAACACTTGGAAAACTTTCAGCAAAACATCCAAAAGCAGTTTAATAAAACTCTTTACACTTTAATCTCTTAATATACCCACTTGTATTTCTTATTAACAAAACATAACATTAATCCACTCAAATAAATTTTTAAATTAAATAGAATAAGGAATATTAACTCTCCATTTTCTTTATAACTTTTTAAGCAAAATCTCAAGCCTAGTTAGAAAACCCAAACTTTTCCGTTTAAATGGTTCCATTTGTAACACAAAAACAGTTCCATAAAACAGTTCCATTTTTAACACAAAACAATCCATGAATCACCACCATATATGCATACACAAAACTGCATCTTGACTCTAGGTAGAAACTATAAATTTCTTCATTTAAACAGTTACATTTTTAACACAAATAATTCCAGAAAATAGTTCCTAGGTCATTACTATAAGTAAACTCAAAATTGAGCCATAGCAATGAAATCATTATTGTTCATTTCATTTAAGTCCCAGAATTCAAATAATTCTTGTACTAGCCTTCCACATATGAAGTAATCCATAACAAAGACCTTTTTGTAGTTTTATCTCATTTTTTAAGTTCAAATATTCAAAAAAGTAAATTCTGGTATGAGACTTCCACTTCCAAATATGAAGAAGTGTTTTACAACCAAAACTTTTTGCCGTTAACAATTTTAGTTCAAACAAGTATCTCTGCAACTTTCATTCTCAAGCCAGAGACCTTTTTAGTTACACTAATATTTTAAACTCCACCGTTTTTGCTGTTAGCTCGGGTTTTTCTGTGTTGCGTTGATTTTCCAGGGATCTCAGCTGCGGATGCCTTTCACTGGTTCTGGTGTCTGCCATTCTTAGCTTCTTAGAGGTTTCTGGAGCTTTTCAAACCACTCAGACTGCATGCTTTGCAGTCTACTAGGACACTAACTTCCATGTGTCAGGTTCTTTCACCATATACATTAAGCATAGACTCACACTTAACATATAATTTTTTTCACAAACTCACATATGACATATCTTGCAAAGCATTTAGACTCACATTCAAACATTTAAACTTTTTTTTACAAACTCACATATAACATATTAACCTACTTACTATATTCATTCTGTAGGATTACCTTAGCAAATATCTAATATATTTCTTATTTAAATTTATATTTATAACTAGCATCTTTACTCATTTATTTCTTATATTCTTATTTAAACTTACATTTACAACTAGCATCTTTACTTCTTACAAGCTTATTAGCACATGTCATAAGACTACCTTAGATACTTCTTGCAAGCTTATATTCTTAAAGAAACTCTATAGATCTATTTCACAGACTTATATTCATAAGAACTATTAAGCAAACCCTACAGGGCTACCATTAGCATATATCTAACTTAGCAAACACCTAAAGATTTCTTAACAGAGATTTAACATTTTCTAACAAGACAGAATAATTTTCTACCTCTTACTTTTAATTATTATCACTATTTCTATTAGAAAGATTCTCTTAACTTGATAGGAAGTACACATATCATTTCTAAAGTTCAGAGATTACAGACAGCTTTGATATTCTAAAAATTCTTGATATATTGAAACAAGAATATTTCTTTAATGGCTCTCTCTTAACTCTGGGATTTTGTGACTTCTGTTGCTATGCATTTCAGATGTTTCATAACAACTCTATTAAGAACTATGTCAGTTTACAGCAAACCCAAAAGAAAGAAAATGAAGAAACTTGTAAGGAATATTCTGTTTCTGAATTGCTTAGCTAGTCATTCCCTAACAGTCAATTTTCCATCAGAAGATAGTTGTCTAAATTGGAGTGGGGTTCCAGATCTGCAGCTTTCAGCAGGTCTGAAAACATTACAGAAACTTATTTACAACAAACTCCTCACCAGTCAGGAAACCTCTTTGTTCTCCTACTATCCCAAGACTGCAAGATGGAACCTTAATATCAAGAGCTTTGCTTTAGCTGCTTTTTACACTCATCACCAAACTCTGATCCAATTTTCCCTCTTAATTTTTTTAAAGCTGGATTTGCCATGAGTTCTTTAACAATGCTGATGTTTCTGATAAATTTTTGTTAGCCCAATATTTTCACCAAAACTGCTACTATTCAAAGGAGTCAAGAACATAGATTTTTTTTTCACAAAACATATCCTTCATTAGCTTACTATAAGAAAAAGCATTTTCATCATTTCACTCCATTAGCTTTAACCCCTGATGTTGTTATTGTTAGTAGCTGTGATATTCAGTATTTTTAATAAGGAACTTTAAGGTGTTAAGCAACTCTTTTTTGTAAGACAGCTAAGATTTTCTGAAGTTTGTTCCCATCTATAAAGCAGTCGTTTCTTTTTGAATGCCTGTTTCCTTGTCCTCTTAATTAGATTTGCAAAGGAATCATCCATTGCAGGCTGTCTGTTCAAGAGGTAAAGAACTTTAATTTCCCATATGTTTCTTCTAAAACAATGATCTGTGTATGGACCGCTTCCCCTTGTTTTTAAGGATTTTAAAAAGGCTTGTTGAAAAACGGTATTAGCATTTTCAATCATTTCCTGAGAGGCAAGCTTTTTGTCTGACCTGAGTTCTCAAGAGGTAAGATTGAGCTTTCTTGCATTGCTTTGAGAAGAAACTTCATTCTGCGCTTAAAAACAGTTTTTGGACAGTCCATCTTCAGCTGAAAAACTCCATTTCCCAGAAGGCTTTTCTCTTCATCAGATCACTGTTATGAGCTTATGAACTTCATTTCCCATAGCTCGTTTCGGGTCTGAGAGTCAACTTCCGGTTGTCTTTTAGCAGGGTTACTTTAGAAGATTTTGCTTTTGAAACGGGAGATTTGAACCAAGCGTTTTAAGTTTTCAACTACGGGAGATTGGGAGATTTCTGCTCTTTTACCAGGCTTGCTTTCAATGTTTTCACACTGGAGGTTTGAACCAAGCGTTTTATGTTTTCAATTACCAGAGATTGGGAGATTTCTATTCTCTCAGAGCTGGCCTCTACAGGTGTCTCTCCATTATCTGACACTACTCCCTCCCCCCCTCCCCCCCCCCCCTGCCCTCCATCAGAACCCCACCTGCCTAGTTAGCGAGCATTGAGGCAGGCATTCCTTTTACCAACTTCCCTCTGGGCTTCTGTTTGCCTTAGTCAGCGAAAAACAAAAGCATTTACAATAGAGCTTTTCCGTACTGATAGATCTTTATCGCATTTTGGTTGTTCCTTCCCGCACAGAAGCAGAGCTTCAGATATCTCAGGCTGCAGCTCTGTTCCTCTGCTAGCTGCCTTCGGAGATATGGACTTCACCCCCCTCCCCGAATCTGCCTCAAACTCTTGCAGCTTTGTAGGGAGGAATCAGTCCGTTCTCCGTTTCTTCTTCAGAGAATCTTTCTCCCTGACAGTTCCCAGTTTGGTCTCAGTTTCTTCCCTCTGCCCCAGAAACATTTTCTGATACTACAGTGGCGGCTTTTCCTGCTACTGAAGGTAGAGGCTTTTTGTCTGTTTCTGTTTGGGGGTCTGTGAGGTTTGTGTTCATAAATCAAGCTTAGCAAGGGAGGTTTTTGCTCCCTAAACTCGCATTAGGACAGGTGTTTTGCCTTATCAAGACTTTCACCTGACCCAGTCCCCCAGTGGGTTGCATTTGGTTGTCCATGCACTCACAGACAGAGCTTATGCCAGAGGCAATCACCCCTTAGGGCTATACTCCTTCATCTCACCAGGAGTCAGTTGAAACAATGGTTTTCTCATAAAGATGCTTTCTCCAATAGAAAAGAACTTTACTCTTGGATAGTTCTGCTCTGCCCTGGCTGGGCTCTTCCCCAGACAGTGCTCCTGACTCTGCAGACCAAATGCAGTTTGTCTTTACTACTTTCCCAGAAAGGTCCTTTCTCTGACAGGAAAGCTTTTCTCAGAGAAATTTCTTTTTGCAGCTTTGGACACTGCATAGCCCCACCTATCAATCCAGGACATGCAGGAAATCGGGCTACTGTGTCGTTCCCACCAGCTTTAGCTTTAGCTTTGTTTGTTCATTAGCAATCTTCCCCTGAGTCCTGCACCTTTCTGCTTCAGCTCTGTGCTCCAGAAAGTTGTTCACAATTGCAGGAACCCTCGTCTCCCCAAAATGCGCTCAAACTTGGAGGTACTGACTAGTTGCTTCTCAGTTGTTGCTTAGAAGCAAGGATACAATGCTAACAGAGTTTGCATTGCTTCAGGGGATCTTTTCGTTAGAGCAATTTGGAGCACCTTTTCATAAATGTTCACTCAGAAACAAAAGCCTTGATGCCTCAGCTCAGCTGTAACTGAAAAGGCTTGGCTTTTTTACTTTTCCCACATAAACAGTTCCCTGCCCTATTGGGCTCTCTGTAGCTCTTCACCCACACTCTCCCAAGCGTTTCCCTGAGGGGACTCTGACCCGCTGTCTTTTACTGGCTTGAAGAGACAGAGCTTAGAGTTTTTTAGGAACTCAAGCACTGCCTCCCTCATTGCAGAGAGGATTTTTCTGGCTTGAAAGTCAGAACTTAGAGAGGTTTTGTTGTCTTAAGAGGTTTGTTGTTTTCCCTTAGAGCTAATCACAGGTGATTCCCATACTAATATCTTCATGTGATTCTAATTTTTTCCTTCTGAGAGAGAAAGCTAAAGGCTTTAGTTTTTAAGTTTTTTTCAGAGAGCTTTTAGATTGAGAGAGAAAGATTAAGGCTTTTTAGAGAGATTTTTCTTTTCAAAATTTCCAAGAAAAGCTTTTTAGTTTAAGAGAAAGATTTTTTTTCCCCAAGAGAGAGAAAGACCAACTTTTCCCAAAACTTCTGAACATTTTGGCTCTTTATACCTGCACTTTTGCCTCAGGAAGAAATATTTTCTCCTGCCACTTGGACTTAGTATTTTAGCTGTCCCCAGGACAAAAGCTTCCATAGGAAGCTAAAGCTACCCCTTCAACCCTGTATGTATCTCATTTTAACCTTACCTTTGCAAAACATCTTCAAACTCACAATAGGCATTTTATATTTTATATTGGGCAAACAATTTCTCAAACAAAAAATACATTTTAAAGTCCTCTGCTTTGCTAAGAAGCAATATGTATCATGCCAAGCATTAGCCAGTCTTTAGGTTGAGACTATTCACTCCAAGTCTTTCATATTTCTACCCTTAGAATTGTACTACAGTGTCACAGTTAGAATCAGGTTAATTTCTATATGTACATTACTAAATGGTAAATTCTGTACAGCATGAACCAATATAACTCTTTTCCTAAAATATGCAGTTCATTTATGTACTGCCTCAGTTGGAGGAATTCCTCCATGAGATCCAGTTATAAAGCATTTTTTTTAATAAGTAAGCAATGGGAGGGGGCTCAGCCCACTGTGAGTGGTGCCATCCATGGGCTGGTGCTTCTATAAGAAAGCTAAGCAGCACCCCTCCATGGCCTTTCCATCAGCTCCTGCCTCCTGGTTCCTGCCCTCTTTGAGTTCCTGTCCTGACTTCCTTTAGTTATGAACATTATGGAAGTATAAGCCAAATAAACCCTTTCTTCCACCACCTGCTTTTTGGTCATGGTGTTTTGTTGCAGCAATAGAAACCTAAATAAGACAATTGGTAAAATGGAACCACCCTGCTGCCAATCAGCATCTCTATTACAGGAACAAATACTGTACTATGTCAAAGCATCAAGGGATAATGTCACAAATTAATTGTGTACAGCTGCTGCCTCAGTATTATTCTTGTGCAGTCTTGATAATTGCCTGAAACCCAGCCCTGCCTAGTCACATATACTATTTATTTCTCTACTAACATGGGTGTTTATGATAAACCTGCTTGTTCCTCAAACCATTGAGCCAAATTCAAGACACCCCTCAGCTGATGACTGTGATAAAAAGTAGTGATAAAAGTTAGAGGATTGAGCCGGGCGGTGGTGGCACACGCCTTTAATCCCAGCACTCGGGAGGCAGAGGCAGGCAGATCTTTGTGAGTTTAAGGCCAGACTGGTCTACAGAACGAGATCCAGGACAGGCACAAAGCTACACAGAGAAACCCTGCCTCAAAAAACAACAACAACAAAAAAGTTAGAGGATTGCACAAAAACAAATTCTCTTTTTCTAGTGAGGCGTGGTGGTACACACAGTTAATCCCAGCACTAGGGAGGCTGGGAATGTTTCCAGGTATGGGTTTCATTTTGTAGATATGGACTGAAAGACAATCAGAATCTGCTTGGCTACGCACATGAGTTTGCAACGCTATTTCAATAGTGCATATGTCTTACCAGGCTGGTAATTTTTTTTTAACTCACAGGCTTCACAGCTGGGTAAGACTGATGATAACTTTTAATTGCCTATAGCATGCATATCACTTTCCAGCAATATAAAAGCTAGATAGTAGGAATAAATATTCCAGATCAATACCAGCTTGACTTCTCCATGTTTTGTGACTCAGGTATGTGGTGTCTTCAGGAATAGGATCATACTCTCAAAGTTCTGAGAGTAACCAATAACATTGACAGTAGCCTGTAATGTTTGGGAGTGTCTATGGGGCCTCATTAGCCAAGAAGTCTAAAGAGAGACAGGGTTTCTCTGTGTAGCTTTGCGCCTTTCCTGGAACTCACTTTGGAGACCAGACTGGCCTCGAACTCACAGAGATCCGCCTGCCTCTGCCTCCCGAGTGCTGGGATTAAAGGCGTGTGCCACCACCGCCCGGCGGGAACTAGGCCTTTTATATGTTATCCTTTTGTGTCTAGATTGGGGAGTTTTCCCCATTACAGATTAATTTCAGTTTAATTCTTTTAAATGAGAAAGAACTGTGAAATGCTCACCACTAAATAGTACATATACATCATACTATTCCTCCCCAAATTCAAAAATATTTTGAAAGTGGGATGGGAAAAGTGTAAGAGCCAAAAATGATGGCTAATGGTAAGGAAGGAGTGTTTTCTGTTAACAGAAGAGCTACATGTATGAACTCAGTGTCTGTGGCAGGGTGCATAATGACTGTGAAAGCTCATGGCAGACCAGAAACCTTGATGGAGATGGGAGGTGAGAAGTAAGTGTCACCTCTATCCATCAGCAACAGATGGTTGCTGTAAGGGGGAGAATAAGTTTTCTTTAAGAATCTATCCACTGGGGGCTGGAGAGATGGCTCAGTGGTTAAGAGCACTGTCTGCTCTTCCAGAGGTCCTGAGTTCAATTCCCAGCAACCACATGGTGGCTCACAACCATCTATAATGAGGGGACACATGCAGGCAGAACACTGTATACATAATAAATAAATAAATCTTTTTTTTAAAAAAAGAATCTATCCACTGGTAAGTTGCCCATGCTCCAGTGGAAGGCTACACATGCCAGAATATATGAGACTCATAAACTGGAGTTGATTGATGTAAAACAAAACAAAACCAAAAATGAAGAGGACACAAAGTTGGTTGGGTATGGAAGAACTTGGCTCTTGGAGGTGTTTAGCAAGAAGGTGACTATAATTGAAATAAATATAATATTCTCTGGGAACTAATAAAGAATTAAAAACAAAAGTATAAAGAACAATATTTATGGGAGGACAGATTATTTAGTGTAGTTTCTTCTGTGTGACAAAAAAATCAGTTAACAGGACAAACTTCACAAATCCTTTGACTAAATAAATAAAAAAATAAATAAGCATGTGTGAAATGGTTGTATTCCAGGAGAGAATGGTACAAGATAGTGGTCCAAGCTCAAATTTATATTTAACAACTGTATTTCTTCCTCTTATTTATGAGAAACACAGACAAAACCTGTGGCCAGATGACTGGTTCAGGAATGAGAGAGAAAAACCCTTTAGAAACAGGAAAGAAAAGAAGAGATAGTAAAGATGTATAGCCAAAAGCTGTCTTGTGCATTTTAATGTATATATCAATACATAGTAAATATGTTTCACGTGTGTACAATTTTAAAAGTTCAATAATTTGATGCACACTTTATAATGTATAATTTATATAATTATATAATGTACATTATATAATTTATAAATATAATGTATAATTTATATGGTAAAATTTTAATAACATAAATTTCATTTAAAAATAGCATAGTGATGAAAATCACCTGGAATAGGGAAGAAAGCAGAAGAGGAATGGTATCTGTGTATAGTACGCATACTATTTCCATATGCACAATATCACACTTAATCCCATTAACAAATTAAATTTGTTTGTGTTAATAAAAGTACATATGTGGAAATGAAATTTATATTTAACAATATTCATATAGAATATAATGAACATTGGGTGGCTTTATGGTCTCTAAGATAGCTTGTATACAAACATTTTCTACAATATAATGATTAACATTCTCTCAAAGACTTTAATTAGTTTTAGAATTTAGAGTTATAGCTAGGGATCTCACTAAATTCAAGCATGGTTAAAGTTCAGTGTGATAGCTCAGGCCTGAAATGTAAACATACAAATTGAGGCTGGAAAAAAATGAGTCAGGGTCAGCTTGTACTACAAATCAGTCCCTGCCCTCACAACAAACAAACAAACAAACAAACAAACAAGCAAACAATGGCATTTTTGTAGATGATATTGCTTTGTTTGGTCATTTTTTATCTTATTGATTTTTTTAATTGAAATGTATCCACCAAAGAAGACGAGTCAGATACAGATTTAAGTCAATAGAAAGTCTTTTATTAACTGGCCTGTGACTACAATGGGTGTTTGGGATCCCATTGTAATCCACAGCCTCAGGATAAGCTTTGAAGCACAAAGTCAAATCCTTCATTGAAATACTTTAGTTAACAAGAACAGTTAGCCAGAAGTGGAACTATAGAAGCCCTAAAGCATAGTTAGCACATCCAGAAGACTTTGTTGTAGTAGGTCTTTGCTTTCGTTCTGACAGGTGGTGATGTCCAAATGCTGAGTTTTATGGTCAGCCTGGTATGTTCATCATGGCATCAGTTTTGCTAAGGTCTGAGGGACTACTAAGGGCTGGAAACCTGTTACAGTACATCATGGTTTTCTATTTTCTATTTTTACATGTTTTGTTTTTGTGTGAATGTGTTTGTGTGTGTGTTTCTTGTGCTGTTTTCTGTTTGTTTGCTTGCATCTTTTGTTTGTCTGTTTGTTTTCCAAAGACAGAGAGAAAGTAGAAATGGAATTGGAATGGTGTGGAGGTGGAGAGGACCTGGGAAGAGGTGGGGGAAGGGCAACTGTGACAATAATATATTGTATGAAGTTATTTTCCATAAAAATAAATAAATAAACTACACTTCAAATAATATTAGCAAAGTAACTAACTATAGATAGATGAAAGGACTGGCTAGGTAACCTAGTTGTAGATTATCTGTACAGTATATATTAAGGCCCGAGATTTGATCCTCAGCGCTGCAAGAAAAATTAAAAAAAAAAAAGACAACTTACTTTATCCATTTCTGTAAATCCAAGCACCAGGGAGAGACAAAGGGGAGGAGCTTAACTTTCAGTGGATGTTTCTACTAACATTTTTAACCCTTTGAAATGGAGAAACAATGTGGGGCTTTTCCATCAGGTATGATAGAGTCTTGCTATCCCACACAATCTTTGTGAACATCCTCCTTCAAAGAGGTGCATTTAACAAATTTGTTAATGACTTACAAGTCCAATATTGCTTAGTCCTTTTAAAATACAAGAAACGATATAATACTTCTTTACAAATTTACCATTTTTAAAACTGAGAAATCTATTTCCTCATTTCTCTTATCAATAACAAAGTATCCCTTGAATAATATAAAACAGCTTTAAAGGAAGTACTTTAACATGCATTATGAATCAAAATAACAGCATTCAGGCCCACATAGTCCTGAATTAAACTCACTATCCATGATTATTTTTATTCTGATGTTAAGAGAAATTAGCCTTGGGATTATTGCTAGTACTCAGATAAGGTCTCTGTCTGGTTCTTGCCTCCTGCAAGGTGGTTATGCCTTCAATCCCAGGGTCTTGCTGCTGTGTATAGCAAGAGAATATTGAGAGAGTAGGTCCTGGAGCTCTCAGAGTTTCTAGAATTATCCATATATTCTTCCCAAAATTTCAGTAAATGTAAAAAATAGTTTTAGATGATGAAAAAAATATATTCACTTACCAGTGTCCTACAAGATTTACCATGAATACTTATTAACTTGACAAAGTGTAGAATCTCTGAGAACTTACTGTTTTACATTTCGTTTTGAATATGTTACCATGATCATTTATATTAATGAATGCAAATACACATAGTGCCTCATTACCTTAAACCATTATAATAATGTCCTATTCTGTCTCATCTTTTCAAACATGACAGAACTTTTCTCATTCTGTTCCTCCCCTCTTTCTACCCCACTTTTTTGAATTTTACCTTTTTTTTTGGACTTGTAAGTTTTTCAAGACAGGGTTTCTCTCTGAAGCTTTGGAGCCTGTCCTGGAACTCACTCTATAGACCAGGCTGGCCTCGAAGTCACAGAGATCCTCCTGCCTCTGCCTCCTGAGTGCTGGAATTAAAGGCATGCACCACCACTGTCCAGCTTGAATTTTACTTTTGTGAGCACATAGTTTATTGGCTTCACTCTTGTTTCATTCCATCCAGAGAGACGCCACACATATCTGTATCTGCATTCATAAAGCTTAAAATAGTCTTTTCATTACTACATATTTGTTCATCGGTGAATCTTTTATTGATTTACTTCAATTCTGAGTATATTTCTGTAAGTTGTTCTTTATAACGTAATAAATTGGTTATGAACTATTCAGGTCCTTGGATTTTCTTTTTATAGTATTTAACTACAACTATTCCTTTCTACCACCTGAAACTATATTAACATCCTCTCACTTGTTATGTGCTTTGGATAATTTGAGATATTTATCTCAGATATACTTCCATATTTAATGGCCTAGTTGTTCCTGGTTCCATTCTAAGATATGCATGGTTTTATAGAACAGTTTTTATTTTTAAAAATGTATTTTTATGTGTATGGGTGTTTTCCCTGAATGTAAGTCTGCATACCATATGATTGCAGTGCCCAGGGTAGCCACAAGAGAGCACCTGTCTGTGATTTGGATATATAGCCATTAGTTTCCCATGTGGAATTTATTTTTCTTTTACATTTTGTTAGCTTTCAGTCTCAATTTTAGACTGGATTAAGAATTTGTTCAGAATGATTTCAATCCATTTAAAATATGAGACATGTTTCAGACCCAATGTCCCACAGATTTCCTCATATGTAATTCCCAAAGGCTGGATTGATGGGAGCAGTGTTTTCATATGGTAGTAATAATGCATCAGACTTTTTGAAGCTTTCATTTCCTTTGCTAACCCATCAAGTACATGTGTGCCCTCTAATGATTACATGTATCAGTGCAAGTGCTCACATTTCAGACCAGAAAACTCACAGTTGCTCACCAGTCTCTGATTTCTTTATAACAACCGTTCTGCCCTCCTTCATGCAGAAAGATGCCTGTATCTGACCTTTTGGACTAGAATTACATACAACTGGCTTTTAAATTTTCAACATAAAAGTAAACTTTCATGTAGATATTTTTGCATGGGGGAAGAAATGTGGAAACTATAAAAGGAAACTTCAGCTTTATAAGATGAGGTGCAGTCCACATTCAAGACCTCAAATATCAAATAAATATTATGCTTTTACTCCTTGGCCCCAACACAATTTGTGTGTTTGAAAGAGTTCCTCAGAACCTCTTTCAAAATGGAAGAAAGAATTTGGGCTTCATCTTTACTTCTTTACTTAAAAAAATTGTTATCCTGAAAAGAAAGTCTCACTATGTGGCACAGTTGTGTCCTAGAACCCGCTACCTCAAACCCATTACTCTCTAGCCTCAGCTTTCAGTGTAGTGAGGTTACAAAAAGGTGCTGATATTATACTTTGACAACCTCCCCAGAACTCTCTCTTTCATTTGCCTTTTTCTACTTTATGTAGATAATTTCCTTCTTCCTTACAAATGTGCATATCTGTGGCAATCCTATATCTTTTACTACCCATGCGACTGAAAGTACTTCATGATTTTCTTTGTGACTCCCTTGTTTACTTATATGTGGTTTTTAGTTAACTCTCTTTGATTTTTAAACTTATTGCATTGAAGTCATGTTTGATATGTTCTTGATTCTTCACACTTTCACCATGAATTTGTCAGTTTCTACCACTGTTCTGGTGGGAAATATTAGCCTCACAGAACTTGATCTTTTAAACTGAATTTTGATGATATTTTACAGGTGTATAAGACGTCAAGATGACCATGACAACATGTAAATGAAGATTAATTTGACATGTGTAGAATAGCCCAAGCAACTAGTCTCTGAGAATCCCACACAAACGTTTGTTCCTACATGTGTCCTACTTTCTTATGAGCATCTTTTCATCCTAACCCTTATGCTGAAGCCTGCATTAACATGCCTCCAAAAATTTTAATGAAATTCTCAATCCTGATCATACTATGTACAATTCAGTGCACTTGTTATTATAATGAATGTGACTTCGCTGAGCTTACAAATAAGTAGCTACAGTATTTTTTTAATCCTGTTCTAGGTCCATAATAAATTAAAAGACCTTTTGAAGGCTGGAGATATGGCTCGGTGGATAAAGCCCTTAACTTATATAAGTATGAGAACCTGAGTTCAAGTTCACAAAATTTTATTTAAAGTCCAGTATGATAGGGACCTGTTTGAATCACAGTGCTCCTATGGTTAGATGGAAAGCAGAGACAGGACACTACCCCCCGAGTCTAGCACACACAAGAAGAGACAACAAATTGATCTTTTCTCAAACGGAGTAGAAGCTGAGGGTAGATAACAGAAGCTGTCCTTTAACATACACGTGGTACACACACACACAAACACACACACACACACACACACACACACACACACACACACAAAAAAAAAGATTTAGATAATAAAAATTGAGAAGTGATCTTGTTTTTATCTAATTATTCACTCAGGGTCATCATAAGCAAGATATAGCCACCCATGAATTCTCATTCAGATTCCAACCATAATCCCATGACCCTCATAATAACAGAGAGACAAATACCCTCCTTCATGCAGAGAGATGCCTGTATCTGACCTTTTGGACTAGAATTACATACAACTGGCTTTTAAATTTTCAACATAAAAGTAAACTTTCATGTAGATATAAGACAATAGTCCATGTCCTCAAAACTTTCAGGAACTCTGCCATGTATAACTGCTGCATGATCTAGTGGTAAATGGGAACTGACAAGAATAAAGACTAGTCAGAAAATTCTTTGGGAGAGTCTAAACTAGAAAATATACTTAAATTTCTGAAACATTGGCTCTAGGCACCAATATTGCTCAAATCATTTTATTTTTATACATGAAATAAATTTAATACTTACAGAACAGTTGTCAAGCAGTCATTATTTGCTTTTATTTTCTTTTTTCAGGCTGGCCTGAAACTCCTGGGACTCCTATCATTTGCACCCCTTAGTACTATGATTCTAGCCATGCACCACTCTGCCTGGTTCAGTTTCAATCTTCACTGTTAATACTCTTTTGCTGATCAAACATGGTAAAAGTGTAAAATTAACACTTGTGACAAAAGATGTCAAGTAACTAGTGGAAGAAGTGAAAACTATAAAGCTCAACTAGACATTTAATCCCTGTCCTCAGCTGCCCCTCCAGTACCTTGAAATAGTACTTGGGCAGCACAGCAGTATTGTGAAAGAAGTTGCTTTGAGACTATTGTTTCTTTTTAACTGTGGACATGTTGAATGTGTGGGGGTGGGATCAGCAGCTCTGAGCCTTAGAAAGAAAGACCTGGGACCAGCTGCTTTTTCTATACAGCCCCACAGTCCAGTCTTCAGTGTCTGGAGCTATCTGTCAAGCTGTCTACATTTTCCCTCTCCTGTGCACTGCCCTCAACCTCCACCTTTGCCCTTGTCAGTCTGTTCCCTGGCAACATAGTTCTTCACACAGCCTGGTTCAGGGCTGTGCTATTCCTTGCTCCACTTGGATATTCTATGGCTGGACATTCAGGACATGGTCTTCTGGATTTGGCTGAGAAAAGACAGTTCTGCTGAACCACATAACTGAAGAAATAATCAGAGGTATGTTTTCAGAGACTATGTGAACACATCCATGCTAAAAGAAGTAATGTAAAGAAAGAAAGTGGATAATGATAAAAGAAGGGAATGAAAGAAATATGGATTCAGGCTGTTAGAGAAAGTATTCTGTATGTAGTAACTCGTCCAATATATAAAATAGCTGTTTATTTCTCTCAAGGTACCATAACCAGTATTTACAGTCACTTTAAAGACTTTTAGACTGTGACTTTAATTTCTAATGTGATATTTTAAATAGCACTGTTACATATATCGTCACTATGCAGCAGAGGGCACGACGTTCACGGTGTTGATGGCCAAACAGGTGGGGACTAAAAAGCTCATGTCATTCAGCCCTAGCAGCAAAGCCTTGAGAACATTAGGAAATATTTTGCTTATTTCTCAGTTACCTAAAGTTTGAGGAGGCAGTGTGGTCAATGTCACCACTGAAGTTAACTGTTTAATATAGTGGGTATTCGTTTGAAGTGGTTGTCTGAATTATAATTATAATCTAAAAATTAAAAGAGAGATCCTGATCAACTTAAGTCGCATTTCAATTCTTTAGAAGCCAAAGGAGGCTAGTGAACTGAAATGCACACTTATAAACTGTTCGCAGAGATTTCTGATGGCATATGAAAATAGGTTCGATGTAATTTATATGTAGTGTTTAGGATAAGTCACTGCTAAACAAATAAGTGTGGGATCTACAAATACTCAATATTCTTAGGTATGTGAATTGTGGGTAGTTTGATCTATAAGGCTAAGACTTATACAGTAAGCCTTTTTATATTTAAAAATTCACTGGGCTGTTAAAAGAGTCCCTATTAACTAATATAATTTGAAGTCTAAAGAGAAAGTATATTCTAGGCAGTTCAAATGTATCAGATTTTGGGGAAGCTATTATCCAAATGAAAAATCATAATGACTATGCAAAGGAGAAAAGGACATACAACCAAGGGTTCCTTGATTCATGATGGAAAAGTAGGGAATTATTATCAATCAAGTTTATCTTTAAAAATATTAAATATTGATCATGGAGGAGACCTTATATCTAAGTAAAAGTGATTTTGAGTTGATCACACAAGACAAACAACCTTAGTTATCATAAATGCCATCCACTTTAAATATTTAAGAATCGTTTATGTCTGTATACATGATATATAGTTTTTTTTCTTTATTGAATTTCTGTGTAGATATTTGCTAAATATGTGGATAAACGAATGGTTTTTCTATACATAATTATCAATTTTTACCTGTTAACGAACTTAGTATTTTCTGACTCCAACATATTTTATGTCTTTGCCCTGATGTATAAGTAAGAGCTTTAAAACAACACAAGGCTTTCAAACTTTATGTTCATTTCAGAGTAAAATTTTTAAAATACATCATTTTGGAATTTTCTTAATCACATAAGCCACTTAATTAATGGATCTTTATTTCTGTGTCTGCTCTTTTTTACTAATGGATGCTTCTAGATATATAGCCAGTTAATGAAAAGTTGCAAGTTTCATGCTTATATCTTTTACCTAAATGTCATCTGATCTTTCCTAAGTTTGTTATAAATTATTGGCACTAAAAACACTTCCTGGCCTTAAGGTTTGTTATTAATTAGTGCCAGCTTTTTTAAAATATGTGATAGTGGAGATCTGAATCTTTTTTGTTTTTCTAAGTAAGTTACACAAGAATCTTTTTGCTTATTCTAGTCTCCCTATTTCATGTTTATTTTGCTTAATTTCCCTGGTTTTATTACTTTTCTTGTTTGATGATATTCTTCCTTGCTTAGTTTTGTTTTGTTGGTTTTGTTTAGTTGGGACTTACACTTTGATTTGGATGATTCTATCATAGATATAAAGTTTCTTTATATTTAGGCTATAGGAGTCTCTCAAACAAAATTCTACTTTTAGAAAAAAAAGAGTAGTAAGTTAAATATTTGAAACATTGTAAATTCAAATCGTCAGTAGGGAAAGGAAGAAAGCATGATTATTACAAAAAAAAAAAAAAAACCACCATAAAACGACATTATAAAAGTCAGTTTGTCAGCATGGTAAGTACCCTTAGCGTTTTAGCAATACATATACAAATTATTAGCCAAATAGAATATATATACAAAATGAAAAAAAAAAAACCCTCAGTATGGAAATGGAAATGAGGCGCTTTAGGTTGGTATTTCGAAAGGCTCAGCACAGGATGCAAAGACAGGCGGCAAACAAAGGGTCTCCGTGAATCCAGCCAACAGAGAAAAGTTAAAACCTGGGTCACTCTCCGACCTTTATTAAGCTGCCGTAAATGCTGGTCAAAGCCCCGGCTTCTACACTGTTCGTTGGGGGCGCGGGGGAGGCATTTGACAAATGACAAGACAGGCATTTGAAAGGCGCTGAACAGCTTCAGGTCCGAGGGCTCCCTTCTCATTAACGTACTCCAGATTAACCCTTCCAGGGGAGAGACCCCAAGAAATCCTGTCGTTTCTGCATGCGCCAAAGCCGAAACGCCTCGGCAGAGACAATATGGGATTTTAAAAATTCGTCGCCCATAGACAAAAGGCGGAGTGAACGGAGGGATAATTTGTAATATTTATGCGCGAAATGTTTTAAAAGCTCCAAGAGCCGCAGACTGCAATGGCAAGGACTATAGCGTTTTCTTACACAAAAAGAAAGCAATGAAATACAGTGTGTACGATCGAAACCGGGAGTGATTAAAACGTCAACCTTGAGGGGAAACAACGTGGAAACGGGGTCTGGGGGCTTCAGAGTTGCATTAGGAACGACCGACCACGGCTCCGCAAGCCGGTAAGGTGCGAGACAGACATGGCGGAAGCAACTTCCGCTTAAACACCGAAAGTGGTGTCTCAACCGGAAGTGTCCGTCTGCCTGCAAGCAGGTAGGAACTAAAGTTCACAGGGGGTCGGTTTCTAGTGGGAAGACAAAAATTGGTGCACTTCCGCCCGGGAATCCGCCGATCGGTCCAGCTCCAGCTCCGCCGATTCAAACTCAAAAAAGATATAATATTAAACGTTTTTTGGACAGTTTAAGGGACGCGTAGCACCGATGGAAGAGTCTGCAGCTCCCAGGAGGCCCCACGCGGCCGCAGGTGCCGAGGCAGGTGCTGAGGGGGGGGAGGGTGTGTCTGTTCCCCCCCTTCCCGAATTTGAGGCTTCTGGAGCCTCTGCGGTGGTTAGTTCAGCCTCTGTGCAAGAGGCATCGGGCCTGGCACCCTTTCTTGTGGTTCCTGTGCTTGAAAACCGTCGCACGGCGAGTCCTCGGCTGGCTCCAGCCGAAGGGGGCGGAGCCCGGTCTCGTTCTGAGCGCAACAGCGGCAACTGGACCAAGCAAATCCTCTGCAGGTATTATCTGCATGGGCAGTGCAAGGAGGGCGATAACTGTCGCTATTCTCATGACTTCTCTGGGCGGCGGAAAGCTAGGGGGGGCCAAGATTCTCAGCCTCGGGCCTCTGCAGATAGAGGGCCCAAGATGGCCACTGAGTGGGAGCCCCCGACTCAGGAAGTGGCGGAAGCCCCCCCTACTGCATCCTTCAGCTTTTTGCCTCTCATTGGCTCGGCTGCTGAAAGGGGCTTCCCTGAAGCTGAGATTGGCAGCGCAGGCATTGGCTCAGCTGCTGAAAGGGGCTTCACTGAAGCAGAGATTGACAATGCAGGCCTGGCAGCAGCTGCTACGGGAGGAGCGGGTGCGGAAGGCTGGGAGGGGGCAATTGAGTTTGTTCCTGGACAGCCCTACCGAGGTCGCATGGTCCCCCCGCATGGTCCCGAGGCTCCTCTGCCGAGACCCCGGGCTCCTCTGCCGAGACCCCAGGCTGCTCTGCCGAGCCCCCAGGCTCCTCTGCCGAGCCCCCAGGCTGCTCTGCCGAGCCCCCAGGCTCCTCTGCCGAGCCCCCAGGCTCCTCTGCCGAGCCCCCAGGCTCCTCTGCCGAGCCCCCAGGCTCCTCTGCCGAGCCCCCAGGCTCCTCTGCCGAGCCCGGCAATTGAGAGAGAGCACAGGGCTAGGAGGAGCCCGCCAATTGACAGAGAGCACATGGTTATGGGCATGGGGATGCTGCTGCCGCTTTGCCGCTTTGCTGCCCGGGGAGAATGCCTCCGTGGGGAGCGCTGTGCATACCCCCATGGAGAAATGTGCGACTTGTGCGGGCAGCAGGCCTTGCACCCTTGGGATGCGGCCCAGCGGGATGTGCATAGAAGGGCCTGCATTGAAGCCCATGAGAGAGATATGGAGCTCTCCTTTGCTGTGCAGCGCAGCATGGACAAAGTGTGTGGCATCTGCATGGAGGTTGTCTATGAGAAAGCCGACCCCAGGGAACGCCGCTTTGGCATCCTTTTCAGCTGCAACCACACCTTCTGTCTTAGGTGTATCCGCAGGTGGAGAAGTGCCACACAGTTTGAGAACAGGATCAGTAAGTCCTGCCCACAGTGCAGGGTCTCCTCTGGCTTTGTCATTCCTAGTGAGTTCTGGGTGGAAGAGGAAGAGGAGAAGGAGAAACTTGTTCGGCAATATAAGGAGGGAATGAGCCACAAAGCCTGCAGGTATTTTGCTGGAGGCCTAGGTCACTGCCCATTTGGAGAATTCTGTTTTTACAAGCATGAATATCCCGAGGGCTGGTTTGAGCATTTTCCGAGGCCAGATGGTGGTGGACCGTCAAACGCATACTGGCATCAAGTTTTGGAGCCCGTGCAATTGCGAGAGGGAAAAGTGCTGTTTAAAAGCCGTAAAAAGGAGCTTTCTGTACTTCGCCTTGCCAATCAGTTGCTTAAGAAGTTGCTTTGCCTGAGAGGCAGTTTTTCCTTCACTGATGACCGCTGGCTCTTTCTTCAGTACCAGCTGGAAGAATATTTCAATTTGAATCTGTAGTATCATGCTGTGGCATGTGGTCTAGTCTGCTAAGGCTCTGTTGTCTGCTGTTGCTTATTTCCCTTTACTGAATGACAAACCTATTGCTTTCAAAGGCTGTTGTGGCAATCTTTATGCAGTATTCCTGTTTTCTTCTCTATTTCCCATTTCTTCTCACTAGGATTGTGATGTTTCTCTGTGTTGCAAAATAACAAGAAATCTTAAAAGTATTGTTTGGTGGAATTAATATTTCTGTCAGCTGATGACTTGTGGTGTTTTCCCAACAGGATTCAATCACTTCTAGTCTAGTGTTTACAGTTTCTCATTGTGAAGTCCCTTAAGAGTAAATGTGACAAGGTGACAAAAGTCTTTAACTGAATTATGAGCTTTTGCTATATAGCCTTAAAAAAAATGGACCCTTACAGGGCCTTGCAGCTGCTGTCTGTGTTTGTTTACATGTCTGTTTCTTCCCTTCTCTTTCAAGTGCACTTGTTAACTTGTGGTTGCTTTGTGGTTCTGTTTTACTTGACCAAAATGAGGTGCATATGTTTACATGTTTTTATCCTGTTTGGCTTGATGTGAAATTATTTATATTTGGAAATATATATTTAAGAGTGATATATATATGCGTATATGTATACAAAGATGTACTTGAAAACGTTGGAAACAAATACCCACTATAATATATATGTTTGAAGTAATGAAATAAATGCAGACTGAAAGCCTAATGTTAAAGTCTAGATGTATGGACTGTGTGTGAATTGTGTGGATAATTTCTCTGCCCCTGCACTGATGTCAGTGATCAGCATCTAATAAAAATGACTGCTATGTGTATTGGACTCTTTTTAAAGGACTTATAAAACATGACTTTGATAATTCTTATGATAGCATTAACAGCTTCTCCATTGTTACAGTTACCAATACATGTGCCTCTGCATGTAGCCAACATCTCATTTTTCTTAACGGTGGCAATTCCTGAACTCAAATACACAGTTGTTTATGGTCATATCTTAAATACCTGGTTCTTTTTATACTTTAGAAGCAAAGGACTGTTGCTAAAATAATTTCATAATAAAAATTATAAGACCATCAGAGAAAATGATAATAAATATTGAAACAGTCAGAATATAAGAATGGAAATTAAAAAAGTGAGGCATAGGACTTTTAAAATGTTAAACATTATAATACTGGTGTCTTCTAATGCAAATAAGCCATAGTTTGACCTAAGAGCCATTTTTAAAAAAATCAAAGTTTATTTTACTTGCTTTAAATGAATCTACATTCTACTTAACATGCACAATCACAGTTAAAATGAGAAATCAGGAGGATTGGGGTAAAAGTAACTGCAGGTGCTGTCAGTGTAATAGACTGAGTTTCTAATAAACATTGCTGGAGGAGAGAAATGTGAAAGCAATAAATCATAATTGATCTCAAATATGTAACTTCATATTTTGTACTTATGTGACACAAGTTAAGCAAATGAAAAATTCAAAGAGACAGCACAGTTCAAGTGCTCAGTGGACAGTTTTACTACATCTTTTAGTAAATGAATAAATTTTTATTCAGTCACTAAACAGTACAGATTCAAGCCTCCCAATTGTGTAGAACAGAGTGCATTTTTCTTGGCTGAAGTTGCTCAAAATTATGCTATGGATCTCCATTTTCTGGTGTACACCATGTTCTGACTATGTAGCAAGTAACAAAGCCAAATTGCAGAATTTATGTTTTGTTACAAACCATACTTTGAAGTACTGGTTTGTCAGAAGGACCTTGTGTGACACTTGTAATTTTTCCTGTGTGGTGAAATAAATGAGGTAGAAAAAGTAGTTACAGCAAGAATGGAGTAAAAGTAATACATTTACAGAACACATGAAATTAGATGACTGCTGCCCCTACCCCACACATATTAAGGCTCAGAAAAAGTGTGTGGCTTAATGTGCAGCTCTTAAGCATGGATTGGTCAGCCAGGTGCAGCAGGGCATGAACAAGCTTCCACAAAATGGGACATTTTGGGGCTTCTATCTATGAGTTGCAAGACTCAGTGTTTCAGAGTCTATTGTTCACAAGTGTAGCTTAGCTTCCCATATTGTAGCATGCCCTCTCCCTTCTGATGTAATTACTGGTATTCTGAAACTGTGGTACTCTATGGGATATGGCATAATGCTTCCCTCTTAATTCCAAACAATGCATCAGTTAGGAGGCCCTGGACAGCTATTTTCTCATGGGCTCGGAGTTGGGGGTGGGTCAGATAAACCAACTAAAGAATGAGTCCAGATGGGGCACTTATGAGGACTGCTGATTGTCAGCTCTCAAGGAGTTTCCATAGTGGCTAAGATATGGTGGTGGGGGGGCTTGATTTGAGCTTTGAAAGCTCTGGAAAGTCTCTTAGTGTACACTGCACAACCTCATAAAATGACAGAATTTTATTCAATGAGCATATTGAAATAGGAAATCATAATAAATGTCAGGAGTTATAGTAGTTTTAAGGCCAGTAGAAAAATGGCATGGAAGACCGATTACAGGACAGTTGAGTCCTGATTGAGCTTCTTGCCAGCCATGCCATCTAAGTGAGTAATTTATGTCCTCTACCTCAGTTTATACATAGGAGAAATGGGTGCAGTTACCTGTTTTGTAGGATAATTGTGCAGACCAAGTGCAGTGTAGGGAAAAGGCTTGAAACATCTTTAAAAGAGCTTACCACCAAGTAGAATCTGTATGTTTATCAACCCAAGTGTCTATTACCTGAATATGAATATTTTGCTAGGTTTTTCTTTTATGAATCTTTGGAACTCAGGGTAAAAATTATTTTGAGATTATATTTGTAGGATATAGGTGTAGTACCTAACACCCTTACATAAATAGCTTCAATAGACATTTTTCCCAGCAGAAATAGTTAAAACTAAACATGTTCTATTTAATTGTCTAAGATCCCAAAACAGCAAAAGTATTTTTTTTTTGTACCAGATGCATAATGGGAAAACGACAAGATGCTTTTGAAAAATCAAAGTTCCTTTTTCCCTCATCAATTCGTTGAGAAAAAGGTCAATAACAGATGTCACAGCCACCAAAACCAAGTGAATTTTCCTCTTCTTTCCCAAGAAGGGTGTAGTTCCAGGCCTGCTGTATTGGGGAACAAAGGACCTCTTGCCACACAAAGGTCTGCTTTGTGAGGGATTCTGAACAGGCAGCCCCCACCTCAGAAGAGCTTGGGAGATCCATAAAAGAACTGTCTTTCTAGCTTCAACAGAAAGCCTAATGAAGCACATTTAATTTGCTTATGCTTCCTGAGTGTAAATTTGGGAGATGTACATAGCTACAACCATGGTAGTGAAAATTTCCAATGTTATCACTCAGTAAATATACAAAAACCATTGATTCTCACAGCTCATATCACTGATTCTACATACAAAATTTCACAGACACAAAGAAATCTTACCAGTCCCTCGTCAATTGTCTTTGATGTCCTGCTGTGTCCATGTTTGGCAATCTTAGCACCGTGGTTTCTGCTACCATAGCTTATCCCAATCTACAACTGCATGGCAATGGGGCATAGCGGAGAAAAGATATTTTCAGGAAATAATACAGTACTAGTGCCAAGAAACAATTAACTTGTCAAAAATTTTGCCATAAAAATATATGCAGCATCGATGGAATGCTGACCCAAAATAATTTACCATGTAGTGGATCACACTGAAATGGTTGGTTTAATTCAAAGTTAAGTAGGAACTGTTCTCATATGAACATCTATGAATGTTGGTACAAAACTAGAATGTGACAAGAGCATATTAGAATTAACAGGAGGGGTTGGGATGTATTTTAGGAAAATGAAGATTACAGAATAAAAGTTTTTTTTAATTAAAAGAAATAACCATACAAATAGCTTCATGCGTCTAAAGATTATTAATCAGTTTGGTAAAATAAAGTGCATGTAATGTCAATATGTGACATACATAAGTATGTATGTATGTATCTCCTTTGAATTCTGAGTTTTGTTAAATGCACATAAAATAAAAAATCAAGAGATGAAAGTAACTTAAATTATAGAAAAATTAAATGATTAAATAGGCTGCATTAAAAGTTTATAAAGTGAGTATACTACACTCCTCATCTTTATCAACAAGAAGAGCAGAAATGAAACCATATCATAACATACAGTGGAAGAATTTGCAACAGGGATTTTATTAAACATACCTGAGGATGCATTGTTCACCCACATGACAACTGAAAAGAAACCTATCCGCTAAAATTAAAAATCAAGAGATTACCCATATTTTATTTAAATTGTGTTTCTTCATAAAATCTCTAAATAATAAATTATTTTTGTTCTACCTTATGCAATTCAAAAATTAACCAATAGAAAGGATACTTTTACTCGTGTGTTATGATTGACAATTTTATATCAATAGTATCACAGTTAATAGATAAACACACAAGTGTTCAGTCTTACAAATAGTTTTGTAAAAAATAAATATTACAACCATAATAAAATATTTCGGCATTTCTATCCTTTTAATATGTTGCTACTAATCATAGCCATCTGTTTTGATTTTGATCAGGAAAAAAGGAGTTCTCTCTGTTGTCAGTAAGCATTATTTTGATGGGTAAATTTGTACAAATGCATAAAAGAACAAAATGAAACAAACCCACGTGTGGCATCTTCCAGAGAGTATGCAGCTTTCTCTCTTAATGGGTGAGGCATTGTATGTTCAAAACCCAGAATTATCTAGAAAATCATAAAAAACTAAGTAAGGCACTATGGAAATTGTATTATGAAATGTCTACTATAAAGCAGTAAATAGAAAGCAAAAGATCTGTTTTTATTGTTGGAAGGTGCAGAAATAGATATTAATATATAAATTCTACAAAAAGAAGTACTTTTCAAGAAGTTTTAATACTTAAGACATGAAGTATTCCACCCAATTTGATAGGGAAATTTGGTATTAAAATTAATTGTGTATTGAATGATATCCTATTGAAGTTCAAATAGGCCATTTGTAATTTTTAAGAAAAGGAAGAAACTTAGGGAAATCTTTGTGCTGTAGTAAACACAATTAGTAAAGTCTGAACAGTTTATAGTACTAAAAGAAAGCCACGCTTAGTGGCAAATATTAGTAATTCTTGTATTCTGGAGGCAAAGGCATAAAGATTTTGAGTTTGAAGCCTGACTGCAACATAGTAAGATTATATCTCAACAACACCAAAACACAGCTCTATATGATGGGGTGCTACTCTGGAAGTGAAACAAAAGCGTGGTTTGAGAACAAGGGGGGGGGGTGAGAGTCAGTCAGTGAATGAATCCTGACATATCATAGGACATATTGCCATGTACTCCACATATGAAGAGGAAAGTGTGGCATTCAAATTCACATATTTGTAAAATATGTGGTATGTGTGTATGTGTGTGTTCATGTATGCAGACACACACGTACCACAATGCTGACCCAAGAGTCTATATTTATCAGACTCATAAATAGACATATGTTAGATTCAAGTTTGTGATGTAGATCATTAAAACAACCTGGTGTTATTTAGTAAAGATTGAACTACAAAATCACTTAGAAAATTAGTATGTGGGCCTCGTATATTTTTAAGGTCTTACAATCAAGAACACCTTTCTAAAACATTTTGGACAGAAATCTTAACACTTAACCATACCTAGTTACAAACAAAAACTGCATGGAGCTTATGATATGCTCCTGTTTATTCTAAGGATGTATTATTTCATTTGATTTTTTCCAGTCGCCCTCACATGTAAATTCCATTATTAATGGCTTGCAGCCATTGGGAAAACTGGGACTTAGGGAGGTTGAGATTTCTACAGCCACAGCGCAGGGTCAGTGATAGTCTGTCAGATTCCAGGTCTGACTTCTCAGCCACTGCGTTGTCTTACAGATGTAACTAACTTAAATTGGGACTCAATAATTTGCATGAGCAAGCCCAGAAGAAAAACTTCCTTTATAATAATTCAAAAATAAAATGCTGGAGAGATGGATACAAAGTTAAGAGCACTGGTTGCTCTTCAAGAAGATCCTGGTTCAATTCCCAGTTCTCATCTGGCAGATCACAATGGTCTGGAATTCTAGTGCCAAGGAATCTGACACATTCTTCTGGCCTCCATGGACATGGGCATGGATGTGGTGCATAGACATACATGCTGGCCAAACAACCATACCATACACATAAAAGTAAAATGAGAAAAGTTTACAAAATGGCAAATCCTCCAAGAGCTTATTTCTATAATGTATAAGGTCTTCAGTAAAACAAGATAAATAAGATTATGAGTTAATTTTCTTAATAAATTAATATGAATATGAAGAGAACCTGAACAGAAAATAAATGTAATTTTTTGTAATCTGGGAAAACCCTTCAAGCGTCCTTAATCATGGCACTTATTAAAATTAAAAATTTAAAGTTATATAAGACCCAAGTATTTGCAGACACAAGTTGTTAAGGGTTGGGGAAAAAGGTAATATTTTACATTGCTTGTAAGAGTGTTACTGGTACGTAAATGTGGTGTGGAGGTGTACTCTTCACTATGAAATTACTCAACTAAAAGAATGTTCAGCAACCTGCATCAGAACAGTAACATTTTAGCAATAACCAAAATGTAAGTTTACAGCTGATTAAAAATGGTACAGGAACCCAGTAGAATTTTAGGACTATAGATTTACAAGTGAAACAAACATGGAAGAATCTGGGAAACATTGTGTGAACAGAAACATGTGTGGAAGTTGATAGAATTAAGTCACTCATATGGAGACAAACAATTTAATATCTATGTTTATATGTGTAAAAATGGAGCATCCATAGAGTTATCACATATATGCTGATACATGTTACAAATATAAAACCCTTCCTACACATACACAGAAATGTGTAACATGTAGGTGAATGCACACAGAAATCACATAATGTAAGTATGTAAAACAATGCAGAATGGAAATTGTCAGATTTTTAATACAGTTGACTCCTTTGTTTTGTGGTGAATCAAAATGTAATTTGTTTGATTTCAAAGAGGACATTTTTAAGTGTCTTAATGGAAAGCCAAGTGTGATGGCAGATGTCTGTAATGCAAGCATTTGGGGGCCAAGTCAGGAGTACCATCAGTGAAGGCCAGACTGGGCTTCAGTGTGAGACCAAGCTGTGGATCACTGCTGCAATCACCAGGAAAAGAGAGGTAGGTCTGCCAGCTGCTGCAGGTGCAGGCATCAGTTTCCTGATAAATCATAGGCTTTGGTATAGCCATGTGGTAATATAAAGCTGAATACACTCTTGCCTGTGTCTTTTGTACTTATCTTTATAGTTACTTGAGCTTTCTGCAGTAAAGTATTTGAGAATTATTGAAATGGTCACTGAAACCCCGGGGAGGATGCCACCATTTGCCTGTGGTCTTTAACTGTGCATCCACCCATTGCTGCATGAACCTGAAATCACGACACATGAATCTAGCACACAAAACAATGGCCCATTTTAAATTCACATAGGGTTTTGTTGGATTATTGAATTTGATACGTATTTGGGATTCTTACTCTTTGTTAAAGATGTAGCTTGTGATTGTTTTCGTGGACTCTGTATGCTGTTGCACCTCTGTCCTGCATCTCTTTACCATATGTGCTCTTTAATTTCTGTTTTAGTGTTATGTGTGAATGGATACACAATCCATCTGTGAAATGATTAAAATGCTACTATTTGCTACAATATAACTAGACCTGGAAACCAATTTACATAAAATTGACACCCGAGATGGCAGAAACAGAATGATTTCACTCCTGTGGAATTTAACAAAGCTGGGCTTATTGAAGTGGGATTGAATAGCAGTGACCAGAGGTCAGGGAGTGTAGAGAAGATGGGTGAATAGGGAGAGTGGTTAATGATCAGGAAGGCAGAGGCAGAAGGTTGAGTTCTGGTCTTTATTACACAGAAAAATTATATTTAGCAGTAAAGTATTTAAAATAGAAAACAAAATTTGAATGTTCTCATCACAATAAAATCACAGATATTTGAGAATTTAGTTCAATATCCTGAGTTGATCATTACACAGTGAACAACTGTGAAAATATAACACTGTAATTCCCATTAGAGTGTAAAAAGTGCCTGAGGAAGACAAATTTTTCTCCTCCCCAAGCCCTGGTGCCCACTCTACCATACACATAAAAACCCACACACAAAGGTATATACTTTTATAGACAACCACAAAATTCCATATTTGCTATAAACTCACCAGTACACACATAGAGATAACACACAGGAACAGTAATCACACAAACACAAGCAGTTGCACATTCAAACACTGTAGCAGATGCACTTAATACACAGGTCTCATTGTATATGCATCCACATACTAATATACCTCACAAGCATATACCATCCACATGCGTATTTGTTAATATAACACTTATTTAAGGGCACAGAAAGATGCTTTTACAGGTTCCCCCTTTGGTATGTAATTAAAACAGTTGAGCTTAAGAACCAGGACAGCTGTGGGATCATATTACACTTTATACATCCAAACATACACAAATGCATAGGAATCTATTCAAGGAGTCCTATAATGATATACTGATTCACAAACACACCAGCATATTTCACACAGAAACAAGTTTTCACGCACGTAGAAATTCATTTGTGTAAATGCTCACACAACTCATCAAGCAAACATTTACACATGTGCACACAAAATCAGATTCACAAACCTCTAATATACACTATGTACACTAACAATATAAAAATACAAATGCATACTGACAAACACATGTACATTTCACACAAACATACACCAAGTGTTCCTGAACATACACAAGCCCATGTTGATATTCACATATACAAACACAAACACAGGTGGAGTAACACTTCACACACATATCTCTCCATTTGCTCTATGTTTCCACCTGTCTCTCTAACATCTGTTCCATTTATAATTTATACAATTCTGTCTGCATTTTCTTGTCTTAAGCCATTTCTTCAGCAATGTTTTTCTTACTTTTGTTCACCTAGATGGTTGTTTTTCTGTCACCACCCAAATCTGTATTAAATACTTTAATATCTTTTCCTTGCTAATTTATCATTGTTCTATTCTAGCGCCTCTTGTTGTTTTCTGGATCTCCCATTATTTTTCTGTTGTGAGCCCTTCACTCCAAAGCTTTCCTATTCTCTGGCTGCCTCCTCAGGTTCTCATAGATGATGGTCTTCTCGTGATGTATATTCCACCTTCCCCATTGCAGTTTCACCTAGGACATCAACTCTCTCTAGGTATTTATGCAAATAATTTTGTCTTCAATCTCACCTGGAACAGACCCTATAACCATATTGCGAATGTCTTGTGGGTTTCATCAAACTCATTTCAGAAGAAAGCAACCGATGTGTACATCGTCATCACCTGACAGTGTTTCCTATCCACGCTACGCAAATTTCAGAATCTGAACTCACACGGTCCATCTCATATTCACCTTTTTACTTTGCTTTTTTTGTAACAACTCAAAAACTTCCAAGTTGGAAATCAATGTTAGTACTTTTAACTCATTTCTCTCATGTACTGAATTGAAATAAATGAAAAAATTCTGACTTTACTAAATCTTCAGATCCACTGTGTTAATCATGTTGTCTGCCCATAGCCTCCATCTAATCAGCTTTTATCCTCATCACACAATCACAGCAGCTTCCATCTGGGTTTCGCCCAATCCATTCCTCCTTTTCAGGCAGATTCGTCTGACTTTATGGGAAGTGCTCGTTATTCTCTCTCAAAGTGTGTAAGTGGTTTCATATTGGACACAGAATAGGTGGAGCAGCTGCCCAGAATTTCAGATGGAAGATTAATCAGTCAATGCTAATGAGTGCTGTGCTGTGTGTATGTGTGTGTGTGTGTGTGTGTGTGTGTGTGTGTGTGTGTGTGTGTTCAGCTGAGTACCAAGTGACAGCCTTGGTAGTTAAGCTAATGATTCATCACCATTAAAAATTTATTCTTAAACGTGTGAGTGTTTGTCAACATGTATGTATGTGCACCATGGGCACCCAGATGAGGACAAAATAAGGTGCCTTGGAACTGGAGTTAGAATGTCTTGAGCTGCAAGGACCCCAGGTCCAAGACAAAGCAGCCAGTGCTTTTAACTGCTGGGCAATCTCTCTAGCCCCAGCCCTTGCTTTTATTTATTTGCCTTGCCTTTATTAAGCATTTACCATACCACTGTTAACTATATTTCTGAAGTTTGTATAATCAGCACGGAATTTGTAGAATGTAGAAACTGAGACAAAGCCCAGATTTGCACCTTGGTCCACAAATCACATAAGCGCTTTCTCACCCACCCTGTCTGAGAGGTCTTCTCCTGGGAAGAGGGTCCATATTCTCCTAATTACCATCTTTTCTGCATCTTCATAACATGGGCACCTTCCTAGGATTTTTTTTTTGTCACTTCTCACATCTTATGGTTTTTAATCAAGCTTTGGCTAAATTTACATTGACTCAGCATTTGTTGAGGAGAATGGGGACGAGTTTTCCTAAAGGTCTGCTGTTTCTTTTGTGGAAAAACCCTTGTCAACTCATGGGATAAAGTAAATGGTTTCCTTTGTGAGCAAGGCCGTGTTTCCCTGTAAGAATCTGACCCTATAACAAAGGCACCAGAGGCAACCAGAGCCCAACCCCGAACCATGGAATCGCGCATTCTTCCCTTCAGTGTTCTTGCCTACTAACACGAACTCTTCTTTTTGTTCTTTCTTTTTTCTTTCTTTCTTTCTGTTTTTTAACAAGACACATAAATTTACTCTGTTTTTTCACATGTAAAAGTTACAGGTCACAGGAAAGGCCAATTATGGAGAACTGGCATAATATAGTGAAAAGGAGTTTTATAAAAAGTAATGTGGTGTACTCAAATTTATGCTTAAAGGGGGACTTGGATCCCTGCTGCTGCACTATGCCTTTCTTTTCATCCCTTTGGAGCCGGTTAGTATTATTTGGAGGAAGGAGGGCAGAAAGTGTCCGTTTCCAAGGTGTCCTTGGGCAGCAGCAAACATTCACTTCTAAGATTTGATCTGTACAGGTACGAAACTTTGCAACATCATGCTTTAATCTAACATGCAGAATGACGATTCCTTTTGGTTTCATAAAAAAAAAAAAAGGTTTTGTAGACTTTAAAGATCCAGGCATTTCTCCATGTTATATGCAGAATTATTTAGAACCCATTTTTATCAAAGTTAAAAAAAAATTCTTATTCTTTTCACCATGACACTGTAAAACCTTGTGCTTAGAAACAAGAGATGCAAAGCAAATTACAGTTCTATATCGCTAAAGTTTCAAAGGAAGGCTGAGCTGGGTCACAGTGCAGGTTTATATAGTTCGACCTCCTGATGATCTTGCATTTATTAATCCTGTCACACTTAAGTGTCAAGTTTTCACTGCACCTCAATAAAAATAACGAACAGAAATGTTCAGAGCCGTTAGAAATGAGACAAAGGGGAATACAGAAGAATGGAGCGTGCTTATGAACGTGCCAAAATACAAGTTTTTCTCTCTCAGAATGACAACTGAAAACGTTCCTAGGTTTGCAGAAGTTTGTGTGTGTGTGTGTTCCTCCCCTTTTTCATTCCTCCGGAATTCTCCAACTCGCACTCTACAGGTCCTTCTCAGGGTCCATCTCTGCCGTGGCTGTCCCGCGCATGCGCCTTGCTGAATCTGCTAGTGTGGAGCGCAGGCGCGGGATTTGGAGACGCGGCGGTGGCAGCCCGGGAAGTTTTTAGTGCAGAACCCCGGTTGTGCCCCCCAGCCCGGGTCCCCTTCAGCGGGTCACGCGTTGCTGGACCCAGCTCTGCGGCTGCGATTTGCGTCGCTCCGCTGTGGCCCCGGCTGCGCCCCCGCTCCACCCTCCGCCTCCCGGGGCTCCGGCGCTCCTGCCAGCGAGTACCGGCGGCCAACGACCTGCCCAGCTCCGGGCGCCAAGAATCTCCAGCACGACTGATGGGAGGGTCGCTGGGGGGTGCTAATGCGGGATCTCCTCTCTCAGTGGGTGACACTCGACCAAAGGACAAGAAAAATCTAAAGCACCGGAAGCGGGGGAAAAGGTGGAAGAGGGTAACCCACGCTGGTCCCCAGTCGCCCTGACTGAGCTAGGTCTGCTTTCCAATACCATCTGGGTAGACTCCCATCTGTGTCTCAGGCGCTGAGGGCTCATTAACCCCTTACAAATCCTAAGAGGTTTGCATGCCAATGCAACAGCATAACAGTGGGAGTTTTATACCACGAAGCTCTTTTGAAGAATATCGCCTAAAGAAGTCTTCGGGGTTCTTTTAGTTTTTTCTTTTTCTTTTTTTTTTCTTGTGTTTCAAAGAAGCTTTCTTTGTCACAACGCAAGTAGACTTTATTAAAATACACCACATTTCTTCTGTGAAAGCCTTACAGATGAATCCTATAATCAATTAATACTGAATATAATAGTAAAAAAATCAAATAACACTGGAAATTAACTAAAATGAGTTAAGCTGTACAACGTTGTTGAAGCGTTTCAACAAGAATTATGAAAAACAGTACAATACTGTAGAGCCTACATGGGACAGAAGTAGGTCCTCTACTTGTGGGAGACAGTTGTGTAGCTGGGTCTGTTTGAGGGGCGCTTGGCAGTGGGATCAAGATCTATCCCTGGTGCATGAGTGGGCTTTTTTGGAACCCACTACCTATGGTGGGATGCCTTGGTCACCCTTGATGCAGGGGGGAAGGGCTTGTTACTGCCTCAGCTGAAAGTACCAGGCTTTGTTGACTCCCCATGGGAGGCCTTGCCCTTTTGGAGAAGTGGATTGGGGGTGGGTAGGTGGGGTGGGAGTGGGGAACCGGAGGTGGGTTGGGAGGGGGGACTGGTTGGTATGTAAAATGAAATTTTTTTTTAGATAAAGAAAAAAGAAAAACAGTACAATTGAACAGTGGGTAACATTTTGAAAGAAATGCAAATATTTTAAGGTGTGTGTGAAACAAATTAATTTTGTGCTTTTAGTATGCCCCACCAGATACTTCATTATGTACATGTAACTTCAAAATTACGAAAAAAAAAAAAACCTAAAACATGGTGGTGTCAAACATTCGGTAAAGAATTTCCAACCTCGGTTGCAATCGCTCTATGCAGCACTCGCTGGTAAGTGGATTGAGTGATGGTTGTCAAAGCAGGAGACATGAAGTTGGGAGCAGAACATGAGGGGAGTCGGGGAGGGAATCAGGTATAGCTGTCATAATTTACTGTATACATACATTACATTCTTAAAAAAAACAGGAAACAGATCGTAGATACAGGTGTGTGTTTGAGTAATTTGTAGACATTATGCAGAATGTTCTGAGCTTTTTGACTTCTCACTACTGCTTCAGGGAAACTAATATTCCTTATAAAAATTCAAAATAGAAAGCTGCTTTTCCAGTATTGCTGTGGAAGTCTACCACCTTACTACTACGGTAGGAATAATGAAAAATAAAACAAAAAAGCGGTGTTTCACCTCATAGCCATCAGAGGACCTGTTACAATCAGTCTTGGAATGGTAAGCAGAAAGAAATGTCACAGTTTGGAGCAGAAGACTACATGTGTTTTGAAATCAGAAGGAGTAATACTTGAGGGAAGAGGGGGAACCATCAAGAGTATAGAAGAAGGACAGAGCCGAATCAGAACAAAGCAGTATATATGTGTATATGTGTGTGTATGCATGGATGCATGCACATGAGCACACATTTACATAATGAGAAAATATTACAGTGAGACCCATTCCAGTATTTGGTAACCAAAAATTAATTTTAAATATTGTTCATTACGAAAAACCTTGCTATCTCTATACTGGGGAGGGAAAATAATTCTCAACAGCCTTGTGTAAACTGAACAGACTCAAGATCTAAGAGACTTAACTATAGATGCCTATCAGTGCACTGAGCTAAAAATGAAGATCTTTCTGAGCTAGGAAATGAGTCATCTTAGATGCACAGCAGTGTGAACTGGTATGAAATACACAGTAGTACTTGGAACTCCAGCTAGAAGTAATAGTAATACAGATCTCATCTTCTTTCACCAAGAGGAGTGGGATCCTTGGCATTCACTTTGAGGACTTTGCATGGAGAGGCATTCTAAAATTGCTGGCAGGTATCTTGGACATTTTATGACTTTTTCCTGTTGCACATTTCTCAGGTGAGCGAACTGTGCACATTTTGGGTCCAAGTTCTTTATTTGTGTATGTCACTTGCAGTTGCTTCTGCAAGGTCAAAGCTTGTCTTTTCATTCTCTTAATAGTGACTCTTACAAGAAAAGTTTTATTTTTTTTTTTTTAGTAAACATGATTCTTCATTTTTCTTTCTTAAGGAATTTTACCATTTTGTTGAATCTAAGTGCCCACCAATAACACAATGAATTTTCTCGTATGTTTTCATATTAAATTTTCATGGTTTTGCTTTTTGTTTTAGTTTTAGAATTCATGTTGAGTTTCTTGTGCTAAAAGGTGAAAGATAAGTAACAAGGCTCATGTCTTCCATTTTTCACAGATGTTTGTTGGAATGATTCATCCATACTGTTCACTTCCCTTGTATTTTTTCCAGAGGTCAGCTAGAAGTTTTCTCGTCCATCTATTTCTGGGTTCTCCATTCTGGACTACGAATCTCTATATCCCCTCTCTCACTTACAGTACTTGGTTTTCTCTTAGTGAAAGCATTCTGTTGCTAAGTGGAAATGTGACTGCCAATTCAATATTTAAATACTGCTGCCTCTACAAATTACCAGTATCAGAACTTAGAATTTCAAACTCACAGTCACTGCTAGCATTGTGCTGAATGTTTTACTTAAAGTAATCTCCAAAGATATGCTACAAACTGAACCCCCTGGTCTCTTGGTTATGCTGTAGGACCTGGGATGGAACATAGACACTTGCATGTGTTAGACTAGTGCTATTGCCATTCGACCATATCCCTAAGCCTCACCAATCTTGAAAGATAGGAGAGGATTGGCTAAACATACATGTGAAAGACAAGGCTCAGTCACCGTTAAGATGTCAAGAATCCCATGGTCTGCCATGCCTGTGAGGCTCTCAGCACAACACCTCACATCCCTTGTCCTGACTACACTTAAAGAAGCCCCTGTATTTCCCAAGGGTTTGTGTTCCACAGACTGCAGTTACTTACACGTTTCTTCTGTTTAACGTGACTTACGCCACTGTGTGAAATTCCAGTCCTTTGCCCAGAAAGACACCACACAAAGCTTTGTAGTAGTAGTAGCTTACCAAATGCTTCTCTAGAATCAACTTGTCCTCAGTCATGGCAGAGTGTACATCATAAAGTGCCTGTACTAAATAAACACTGTCAGCTTGCTGTCTTTGAATTCAGGACAATGAGAGTTCTGAGCATGGCTCACTTGTAAATATCCCCAGAACAGCGGACTCTGCACATCTGGAAGACTGGGGCTCTTCAGCACCCCAGCACCAGTTGCTCTCTGCTTTGAGCATAAGGTAACTCATCATGGTTGCTAACACCTGGCTAAGAAGGAAATCATACATGCAGGGAATGGCAGAATCTGGAATCTGGTATTACAGGTCCTTTGAATTTCAAGAGAATGTAACACCCCCCGCCCCCATATTAACCTCGTCCTGTTACACTGGAGGAATAGGGAAAAGTCACACACTGATTCTCTCTACTCAGCACTTTATTTGTTCCTTGAGCCCAACAAGTTGTGGGGAAAATCAGTTGGAAATTTCATGGATGACAATGCCCAAGATGTAAACTTACACTCACTTTTAAAAAATAATTTTGTTCTTTTATAATTTCATACATAACGTATTTTGATCATGTCCATCCCGTTACTCTCTCTTATTACCTTCTCACTTCATCTAGGACCCTTATGTTTTTCAAGACCTACCCTCTGACTTTCATGTCTTTTGGCCATGATCCACTGGGTTTAATATGGGTTTCAAGCATGTTCACTGCTGTGGGTTCATTTACTAGAGAGTACAAAATTAGTATTTACACCACTAAAGAAAATCGACTCACTTTCCTAGCAGTTTTTAGTGCCGATAGCTTTTCAGCAGTGGGTATGGCCTCATGAGCCCCTACCCCATCCATACTAGGATTATGGCCTCACTCCTGTACAAGTTTTGTGCAGTTAACCTCAGCATTCGTGAGTTGATGAGTGTGACAGCCAGGTGACCTGGGGCCACAGGATACCTGGCAGCCTCCAAAATCTTGTTAATAGAGGACCATGTCCTAAGCCCATCACATTTGCAGAACTTGCCATAGGTTCTGTGGCCTAAGAAATGGGACCATTTGAGCTTTGCATCCCCACAGACTCACAGACAGTAGTCAATAGCGCTTATGTTTTGATGAGGAACTGAATATTAAATCTACTTGAGTTTCTGCCACGTGGAAGGAAATGATCACTACCATACTCCTCTTTAAACACATATCTTGGCCTGAAAATTCCATCTCCTTGGAGCACCCTAATCTAAAAATACTAAATTTAAATAGGTTTAATATCAATAATACTCAAAATAGCAAATTGTAGATCATGAAATTTTGTTTCATTCACAAAATTACTAAAAATTCTCCATAGTATTGCTTCCAGGATATCTGTACATGATGTATGTCAAAGTCAACTGATGTGAACATCATAGGCGAATGTTTATATTTCCCAAATCTGATATTCAAACACTCTGTCCTCAAATATTTCAAATAAAGAATACTCAACATGTGGAAAAATTATTACTAAGAAAGCAGTTCAGTGCATGTTCAGAGGTCTTGTGGACCATATGCAGAAAACCCCAGTTTCAATTAAAACTTTTTGTTGTTGTTGTTGTTTAGTTTTCTGTTCGGCTTTAGTGAAGTGAAAGTTGTATTGTACATGTACACAATGGGAACTAGTTCAGCAAAAAAAAAATCAAATTGTGACACTTACAGGGAAGTGGTTGAAACTGCAATTCGTTATAATAATTAAAATAAGCCAGACTCAGAGTAAGAAGTAAGTTTCTTTCCCTAGGGGATTCCAGAAGCTTTATAAGAAGTTAGTTTTAAACCTGCAGTTTTAAAATCTGGCCACCAGAGGGCTTCCTAGCCTTAGTGAAGCTAAAGCTAACCTTATCAGAAAAAATTTAAAGTGTTATTTTATGTAGTGGACAGCAGAGGGCGGACGAGGACAATCTTACGACCAGAGAAAGACAGAATAAAGTTTGCAGCTGTGTTTTAAATGGCTGGGGAGGAGGAGAACACTTTGTTATTTATTTACAGATAAGGGTCCAAATTCTCAACAACATAATGCAGCGTAACAGGTCACAACCTAGGAGGATGACTGTTGTGTTCTAGAAAACTAGAAATAAACAAGATCTTCCTGCCTGAGGCAAACACACATTTTAGATGGATAATAGTAATATGCACATATTTGCAACGTGCAATCATAGACTTGAACTCTTACCAGACAGTTATATGTGTATTATTGAACACCTTCCACAAAATAGAATTGCTCCTATGCAATTATTTTTAAATAGAGGAAGGCAAAATATTAAACAAACAAATGAAAAACTAAAACAAGATTTCTGCAATCTACATGCAAGTTTTGTAATTATTTTGTATATTTTTATTGGGCCATTTGTATTCTACTTACGTAATTGTACATTCTAGATGTATATTCTTTAGCATATATGTGCTATGAAGATATTTCTCCAAGGCAGTGGATCTTACAGAAAGAAAAGATTATTTTGCTAAAGACAACTTAATTATTTTTCACAGATCATGCATTATTGTTGCATATAAAGACTCATCTATAAACCCACAGGCATGTAAAATTTCTCTAGATTTCCTATAAAATTACAAGACTTTTAATTTTATTTGCATCTGACTCATTTTGAATTACTTCTTGTGTGAGATGTAAAGTCAGTGTCTCATTTGTGTGTTGACTTCTGCCTATCAAGCATCATTGTTCAAATAAGTGTTCCATTACACTTGGGTTGCCTTTGTCCTTTTGCCAGGAATCAGTTGACAACTGTTGTGCCCACCTGTTCCTGTGTTCTCCACTGTGGGCCACACACCTATGGCTTTCACCTGGATCTCTTCATTTGGTCTAGAGAGAATGCATTCTTCTGTAATTATTTATATTTGCCCGTAGCATATACAAATACTGCAGTTTTTGCACTTGATCTATATTGGAAAGATTTTCAACTTAACAAGCGATTCCTATATCTTCTGTCACTGTATTGATGGGAAAACCCTCCAATGACACGAGCAGGCAGTTCTATTCTCTACATGTGTTTATCTGCCTGGAGAACAACTGAACCTTGGCCCTTTCACATGCCAGGCAAGGGCTATACCATTGAACATTTTCATCCACATTATCTATACAGGTAAGCAGAGGATACATTATGCCATATATCCACATTAAAGACACATAGTTTCTTTTTTCTTTTTTTCCCTAAGTAAATGTGCTTTACCCTAAGTAAATGTGCTTTATTTTTTTAATGCTAAAATATTTTATTTTTATTTTATTTTACTTTTCTTTATTAAGAAATTTTCTACTCCTCATGCTATCCACAGACCCCCCCTCCTCCCACCTCCAGCCCTATTTCCCAAGCCACCCCGCATCCCCACATCCCCCAAATCGAGGTCTCCCATAGGGGGTCAGCAGAGCCCAGCTCACTGAGCCTAGGCAGGTCCAAGCCCCTTCCCACTGCACCAAGGCTGTGCAAGGGAAGACACACGGTTTCAATCACAATTGCTGTACCTGAAAGAAAGAATAGAACCTAGCATTACAGGTTGTAACATGAATCTTAAAAGGTCTTATAATAAAAAAAAAAAACCCAGAGCCATATATTGGGATGAAAGCTTTTGACTGATCAGAGAAGCAGAACAACTAGCCACAAGCTTACCTCTATGAAATTCTCAGCCTCAAGAGAGTGAGTTCCTATTTCCTCACATCTTATATACCTTTCTGTGTCCTGCCACGTTACTTCCTGGGATTAAAGGCCTGTGTCACTACTGCCTGGTTCTGTTTATCTCAAGTAGCCCAGTGTGGCTTTGAACTCACAGAAATCCAGACGGTTCCAGATGGATCTCTGCCTCCCGAGTGACAGGATTAAAGGTGTGTGCCACCACTGCCTGACCTCTATGTCTAATTTAGTGGCTGGCTCTGTCCTCTGATCCGCTGTTAAGCTTTATTGGGGGTACACAATGTATCACCACAACAGGTTGTCTTGGTTTGTTTTCTGTCTCTGTGATAAAGAATGTGACCAAAAGCAACTTGGATGAGGAAAGGTTGTATTTGGCTTACATGTCCTGATCACATTCAGTATTGAGGGGTGTCAGGGAAGAAACTCAAGTAGGAAAAGAGGCAGGAACCATGTGGGTTTTCTTATATGTTCAGTTTTCTTGTACCTTCCAGGACCCCCTTCCCAGGGATGGCTGGACCCTCCACACTAATCATCCCTCAAGAAAATGCCTACAGAGCAACCTAATGGAGGTATTTCCTCCAGTGAGGGTCTCTCCTCTAGATGACTCTGGTTGTGGCAAGTTGACAGAAGTCCAGCCAGCCAGGACGCAGGCTTTTCTGAATACCAAGAGCACATGGGACCCTCTGTGCTCACCTCCTTACACACCACACTTGATGAACATGGAAAGGCCACCCAGACTCCACCTGAGCAAGAGACTCAAGAAATCAGGGTTCCCTTTGCACAAAGTTGAGAAAATTGCAGGGTGATGCATTTCTAAGAATCAAGACCAATAAGGCCCTACTTTCCTGATGTCTTTGATGCTGAGATTTAAGAAACTTGGCAAATTCGTATTCTGAAATGGTAGGCAGTTACTAGTTGTGACTTATCTGAAGACTGCAGAATCCTGAAGAATTTAAGAAACTCCTATAACTATTATGACCACTGTAGTAAGAAATGCTACTATCATGTAATATTTCATAACCCATGTGGATGAGAGTTAAGTGGTCATCTTCTGTATCCGTGTCACTGATGGGTGTTAGGACAAACACGGCTTGATTGTGTGGCCCTTTTGTGGATTGGTCAAGTATGTGTGTGAACACTGCCACATGAACACACAAATTCAAGTGCTAATACACAAACATACTTCATACACAGACACACTTGGGCACACCAACATGTACATAAACACATGAACATGCATAAATGCACATTATCTCACACTGATACACAGACATACAGTCTATATTTCTTCACTTGGTGAGAACACATTCAAATACACTTTCCACACAAATAGCCACATATTTTCACAGTTCTTCATGCTAACACTAAAATCAACACAGACTGCTCACACATAAGCACAGATATTTATACATAGGCATATGCACATGTGCATTGTTTTACAGTAGCAAATGCAATCGTGTGGAGTTACACTTTAGTCCCACCAAACACATACACTAACACAAATAAGCCAAAATGAAAATACAAACACATAGTCCCATACAAAACCCACCGAAACACAACATGTATCCACAAGAAGACATAGACAAAACATCCATACACAAACACCCTTTCATGCACACAATTGCCTTCATCGAAGCACACCATTCCTTAGACTCAGTAGTTCTTTTCTTTGCTCTCCGTCTTTACAGAACATGTCTTGCAACACTTCATCCTTTCGAAAATCACTTCATAGCTTTAATTTGATTCTGCTTTCTTATTGTAAATAATTTTTATAATTTCTGATAAGCTAAATATTTCCACCACCATCTAAATCTGGATATAGTAACAGCTCTCTTGTTTTTTGAATTATCTGTCAGTGCATTTTCCTAATATATCAGTTGCTTTTGGGGATCATGCCCCCTTCCTTTTCAGAGGCAGATCACTTCTGAGCCTGCTTGTAGATCCCATGGCCACCTCTCAAGGTCAGAATAAGCAACTTTTCTCTAAACATCCAGTCAAGTCTCTGCTAGCAAACTTTATCAAGGGATTCAGCCATTTCTACCAGCTGAAGCTGCATCTTCAGAGGTATCTGGAAGCAAGCCCATACATCTTGTCTAACACAGTCACTGTATGGTTCCCTCAAATTTCTTTCCATAACAAGGTGAAGTAAAAAAACATATATAACATAATTTTTTGATTTGTAGCACAAATGTACAACAAACCAAATGCATACTCTCTCTGCTCAGCTCTGTACCTATCTTTCTGGAATCCCTTTATCAGTGGAGGACTCTAGACCCTATCCGTCATTCAAACCACAGAATTCAATGCTGCCTTTAACTTTAATCTTTTTCTTGTATTGAGTGCAAGGGGAAGAGTTTTTCCTGATTCTCCTAAATCTTCAGATCAAGTCTTTGTATCTCTTCTCAGTCACACCCTCAGATTAGCAAGATTTAACTGCTGATCACAGTAGCTTCCACCTGGGTCTGCTAACCTAACTTCATGGGACAAGCTTGTTCTTCCCTAAGAGTGTGTAACTGATTTCATAATGAGCAAAGGGAAGCTATATCAAAACACACACACACACACACAAAATAATAATAAAATAAAAAACAAACAAACAAACAAACACACAAAAAACCAAAACAGATTTCCTCTTAAAGGAAACAAGAGATAGCCATTTTGAGTGACTATGAATGGGGAACATATATTTAGGTTATCTAAAATTCCATGTTTAAACATGGGAGCAATTCCATGAAGTTTTATAGTTTTACAGAAGAAAGTCATCAATCAGGGAAAATTTATAATACATTGGTGGGTACATCAGAAAGTCAGATGCAACAAGATACTGGAAGCTTTTCTATAGGCTCAAGATGTTATCTGATGACATTCTTAGTTTTTGGCTCGGTGGAAGTTAGTGCTCTGACAAATTAGTAGATTCTAAAAGGTTGTTATCTTTTAGTAACAAGATGTTAGTTCTGACACAGAGATGGGCAAAGAATGTCTCTTCTGGAGGGCTAGAACTAGCCCAAGATAAGGTAATTAGCCTCTGGACCTGCAACATTCCAATCTCTCCACCGGATGGGTGTTCTAATCAGTCAATCAGTCTCTTTCCAGGAGGTTTTGTTCACAGTTGGCTACCCACTTTTCCAGATGGAGGATTAACCAGTTCAAGATATGGGTGTGATTGAGTGAGTACCTGGACACGGCTTTGGAATATGATTCATTTTTTCCAATTAGAGATAATAATGATTCCTCCCTTCTTTCTGCAAACCCGATCACTATCAAACTAGAGTGTTCACTGATCCTTTCTGAAGAGTTTTGTAAATTAGTATAAAGTTGTCAAGAATTTGGAAATCAAGCAGACACCATGGGTTGTGCATTGGCCTATTAAACTCATAAAAGCGCACCGATGGCTCAGACATGAAAGGCTGTCTACAAAAAAGTATGTTATTCCCTACCTTCTGCTTTCCCCATGATGTTCATCCCGGGGGTCTTCCTGACCATGCCTGGTGTGCCCTGCTCCCATCTCCCCTGCTGCCATAGTTCTTTATATTATAGGGTGTTCCTGGCCACCAGATGCCTGATTTGCCACTTTGTTATGTCCACTGCTCCGTAGTAATGCCGGCAGGGGTTACTGGAGAACCTGTTTAGGAGAAGAGGACAGTGCACACTCTTCCAGTTAGAAGTGAAAGAGAAGGAGTGAGTTAGTAATGAGAACAGCTGGGGTTTCCTAAGACTCTGAAGCTCTACAAAGGCATCAAAGGGAATCTACCCCAGGAAACAGCAACTGCTGAATTCTTTCCCTCTGAGCCCTTGGTCCTGCTTTCAAAGGCTCCTTTTGTCACAGACAAACAAAAGGAGGTGTAGAAGAATTGGAAAAGCATAGAGCTTGTTCTCTTTCATCTCTTCTTGGAGGAAATGCAGCCATTCTATGTCCTCTGATTAAGAACCTTCCCTCAACAGTTGGTCATGGCAGTTCATTGTAATCTTGGAGAATCAAAGCATTGATGGGAAACTTCTTGTGCTTTTTGAAGAAGTCATCTGTGGAGCTGCTGAGTGTTGAAAAAGACTTTCCAATCAGGGAAAGCAACACACATCTACACCTCCTGGGGCGGGGCTGTTTAGGAAGTGTAAGTGGTGTCACTGGTTTGTAGAGAGGGGCAAGGAGAGTGGAGCCTAGATTCCCTAGGGCTGCACTGAAAATGGTGAAGCATTTAACATCCACTCTGCTTGTCAGGGAACATCAACCAGAAGTTCGTCAACAAATGAAACATGTGCGCTTATCATGATAGTTTTTTTTCAAACCGTTTGAAAGTTTATTTTAAATTGTGTGTGCTTGTCTTTGTGTGGGTGAGTGCACGTACCCAAGGATGCCAGAAAATGGTGTTATATTGGCAGAAGCTGCACAGTGCGAGTGCTGGGAACCAAACAGAGGCCCTCTGAAACTAGTTAGCTCTTTTAAGTAGTGATAGTGATCTCCAGCCCCATGATACTTTTACTAATAAAGGATAGTTTGGTTTACTTTGGGGGGAATGGATTATATTGTTCCATAGGAGAAATGGGACCTGTGAAAAAATAATTATTTATTATAAGATTACTTCATGGCAAAGAAATATGATATACTCCCTTGAATCAATCAAATTTAAGAAAATTATATGTATTGTGTATTTATACAGTAATTATTTACAAAATATTTAGCTTTATCATTAATAAAACTTAAATTCGCCTAATTCCTAAACGTTTGAATGTCAATTATAATATCAAAGCCTAAAATTCATAGTAGGGAATATTTATGCAGGAAATTATTTTTAAATTTTGATGTTTTTATAAGATATATATTAGATAAATATTAAAATCTCAAACACTTCTGCTCTCAAGTGTTTTAGATTAAGAATTCTCAATCCACAGTGCAATCCACATTATGCTATGAGAACACGACTCATGCATTCGATGGTGATTTTGAGTCACTTACAGACAATATCCAGAAGACAGGGGGCAGAACCTTTGATTTTTCAGTGTTGTTTTAGTGAAGTCGGTTTTATTAAAAAAAAAAAAAAAAAAAAAAAAATCCAAGTGCCAAAAGCTAGCGTTTAATGTATTGGCCACAAGATGGCGATATGATGAGTAGCGCTAAGGAAAAACTAAATTTTTTTTTCCAATTTCATGAAATTCACAAGGCTATTTCTCCTTTATGCCACCAGAGGGAGTGCTAGGATCTAGTTCATAGCCCACTGAAGAGTTTGCTATTTGCTGCTGAAGACTCTGTAGTGTAAGAAAAATTACTGTTTACTACAAAGTGAAAAAGATTCTCAATCACATCATATTAAGTAAAGAAGCACACAGCCTAGAAAATTCTGGTGTAAGTTTCTACAGAGCTGGAACTGAAGGAGATCATCCTGAGAAAGGCAAGCACTGCCCAAGCTACAGAAAAGCCGTGAGCATGTATTCAGAATTTGAGTGCCAACGATATTCATAAATTAGTCTTAACGTAGTCATACTCACGAGACAGACACTACCACAAAACTGTTTTGAAAACTGTATGCATAGTGAAAACCTGCAGCCACAGGAACAAGACTGACATGGGATTACTCCCACACCACACGTGTGTGCAGAATATTGCTATGGGACTTTTTGTTTATCTATTAGTTGGTTGGTCTGTCTTGTAAGAGGTTTTTCTTTACTTTCTGTATACAAGTTCTTCACTGAGTATGTGATGTGCACATATTTGTTTCAGTCTTGTGATTTCTTCTGAATTACTTTTGTGTGGTGTGAATCGACTGTCAACTATCTCAGTTGCGTATGAGCCCCTGAGTTTTCCACCACCATTTGTTCCATTTCTGGGTACTTTTTGCTAGACATCAGATGACACTATTTGTGTCCATCCAATCCTGTGCTCTCCACTCTGAATTGCTGGGCTCTTTGCCCACTCTTCACCTGTGAGGCACAGATACTGCTTAGAGGAAAAGCAGTCTGTTCCCAGTCACAGGGAGAATTACAAGCTGGGTATTTTTCACACAAATCTTTTTAAAGTTACTTCCCAAGCTTGCTATTCTAGAAGGCTTATACAGAACAACAGAGACACAGGTACACTTAACCTATAATGGGCTAAGAAGCAGCTAACATCCCTACACAGAGGAAGCACACAGAAGTCCTTTATATGTTAATTCAGGTTTTAGCAACAAAATTTAGAAGTAACTACAGCACTGAGGAAAATTAAACCATTAAAACTCTCATAAATGTAGAGAACATTCATGACAACCACAACAAATTTTCTGATATACAGATGTATCCCATATATACAATAACAAAATAATTATTTAGTAAAGACAGAGAGATATGGACCAGATGAGGGTTTTACATAGCAGAATTACTCAAATCCCAGATTTTCTGTCTGAATGGAACTAATTAAAAATAGAAGAAATGTCAAGAGAATTTCATTGACCATTGCACATCAATATTCCAGTTAAACTGTACAACTTTATAAAAAAGAGCACTTACTGATCCTTTTGTGTGCACAAGATTCTTGTGCCTTTAACTCTTCATGTCTTTGCATGAAAGATTAATTTCAGAATCTCTGCTGTACACATTTCTAACTACAGGTAGATACATAGGGTCTTAAATGTACTAAGATCATCTTAAAACACTGTTGCTAGGGAAACTGAGGTTTTCTATTGTGGGTTCTCAGTCTCATCAATGAAAGAATTTAAAGACGGACTCAGCAGCATTTTAAGAACCATTTTATTAATAGTTGAGAGAAAAAACAACAGGGCAGACAACTTGAGAAAGATGAAAAAGAAGAAGAAGGAGGAGGGGGGAGGAGGAGGAAGAGGAGGAGGAGGAGGAGAAGGAGAAGAAGAAGAAGAAGAAGAAGAAGAAGAAGAAGAAGAAGAAGAAGAAGAAGAAGAAGAAGAAGAAGAAGAAGAAGAAGGAAAGTGATTTTTTTTGAGTTAGGCTCCAAGAAGTCTGGCATGTATAGCAATGGTGGTCAGCAAACAGCTTCAGGGCAGGAGGGCCTGGGAGCTTGAAAGATGCAGTGAAGAAGACCAGAGAGTCAGTGAGAGTCTGCTTACGCATTGCCCGGTATCTGGGAAAAGGAGATAAAATAATCTAAAAGACAAGACGGAGCTATGCTTTGTGGGGCTTAGTGCTCAGACAAGCAAGCCGCCTTATCAGTGTTGCATGAGGACTGCTCTGTAAGCAGCTGGTACGTGTAAATATTTGGCTGTGATGGACCCTTTTGATCTATGGCTTTGTGAGCGTGTATCTTGTAAGTGGCCACTGAATTTTGCAACAAGAGAATACTTTTATTCTCATCTAGATCATTAATGAGATAAATTATATATGTCACTATACTTTTCTAATACATTTTAAAATTTTTTTATGTATATGTATGTATATTTGTGCATGTGTATGAAGGTGCCCCAAGAAAATTAAACCATTAATCAGAAGAGGGCCTATGATCTCTTGGAATTATAGGCTGTTATCAGCCATCTGAAATGGGTTCTGGGAACTAAACACTCGTTTTCTGTAAGAGCAGCACATGGCCTGAACCACTGAGCTGGTTAAGATCTCTCCATCCTCCTACCCCATATTTTAACTCCCCTCCCCACCGGTGTGTGTGTGTGTGTGTGTGTGTGTGTGTGTGTGTGTGTGTGTGTGTATGTGTGTATGTGTGTATGTGTGTGTGTGTGTGACATGGTATGACATGGTGGTGTGAATGTGAATGTGTAGATCAGAGGACAACTCTCAGGAGTGAGTTCTCTCCTTCCACCGTGTTGGTCTTGGAAACAAACTCAGATTCTGAAGTCCCCAGGCATGGTGGCAAGTAACTTTACTCACTAATCCATCTCCTTGGCCACAATTATACATTTTTGATCGGTCATTAGTCTTGCACTTAGGAAAACTGGTGTTGATCTTTTCTATAGCCTGCCTCTTCTTCCTGAGTGTATTATAGTAACTGAAATATATATTTTAAAACATTCAGTAGAGTTTTTCAGTGAAAATATCTTAGCTGTATGCTGGAGTTCAGTTCAGCCATGAACTGAATTAGTACTATCTAAATGTGAATAAGTGCAACCTCCATTGATTTTAATACTGTATAAACATCCTGGAATGGAGTATCCATGCACAAGCCCTGATAAATTGGTGCCAACACTCTACAACCTTTCAAGCTATCAAGAAAAAATTTACAGGCCTGCTCTCATCACAAGGCACAATTTTGTTTCATATTACCTTTTACAGTTAGTTTAAGCTATAATAAAAATAAAAATACAGTGTATTAGTCAGGGTTCTCTAGAGCAATGGTTCTCAACCTTCCTAACACTGAGACCCTTTAATACAATTCCTCATGTTGTGGTGACCCCCAATCATAAAATTTTTTTTCACAGCAACTTAATAACTACAAATTTTCTACTGTTATGAATTATTATGTAAAAATATGAGATATCTGGAATCTTTAAGAAGTGGAATGGGCTTGCTAGCTAGGTGGGGGTAAGCAATCGAAGAGCAAAAGCTTCCTTCTTCCATGTCCTTATATAGACTTCCAGTAGAAGGTGTGGCCCAGATTAAAAGCATGTGTCTTCCTATCTCAAAGATCCAGATTATAAGTGGACCTACTGACTTCAAATTAAGCAAAAACCCCTTACAGGTATGCCCTCCATATTTAGAGTTTAGTTAATCCCAGATGCAGTCAAGCTGACAACGAAGAATAATCGTCACATTTAGTATAGCAAATATGAGCTGCCAATTACAAAAATAGCTCTCGCCTTGAAGAAATGAAACACTTTATTCTAGTGCCAAATATGGCTGACCATGGCTCAAGAAGGGAGATTCAGGTTTCCCCAAATACCATGTTCCAATGACGTAGCAATCTTATAGTCTTTTTCATAATAATAGAACAAAGAAAGAAATACATCAAGACACCTTTTAAATACATTGGAGGCCTGGCAGTGTGATCAGGGTCCATCCTTGGTGCATGAGTGGGTTTTTGGGGGGCCCAGTGCCTATGGTGTGACACCTTACACAGCCTTGGTGGAGAGGGAGGGGCTTGTACCTATTTCATCTGAATGTACCAGGCTCTGCCGATTCCCCATGGGAGGCCTTGCCTTGGAGCAGGTAGGAAAGGTGGTGGGGTTGATGGGGGAAGGCTGGGTGGGGGGAGGACGGAGGAGAGGGGAGTCTGTGGTTGGTATGTAAAATGAATAGAAAATTTTTTAATAAAAAAGAAAAAGTATATTGGTGGGCACATCAGGTAGACGAGTTATTGCAAAATGAAAAAACACTGATAAAGGTCCTAGATGCTATATGACAATACTCTAAGCCCTTTGATTGGTGGAAAACTAAGGTTTTCTTAACACTTTCCAAGATGATTTTATCAGTCAGGATATTAAGTCTGCCTTTAGAAGTTAGTCACAGGAGGTTAGGCCTGACACAGGAAATGACTATTTAGTAGGTTAAAGATTGCTGAAGATTAATTTTCATTAGACTATGGGCCTGTAACCGTCTAATCTCTCCATATCACCCAAGTTCTAATCAGTGAATCAGCCTTTGCGGAGCAGATACAAGTTCTTTAAAGATTTCTCATTCACAACACCATTAACTTGATTGATTAGTACTATTATTAAATTTTATGGCTACAGTAACTGTGCCAGCATCACCACAAGCAATACTGCAATATATTACAGGAAAACACTATCAGGTAACCTGATTTCAAAACCTGATTATAGACTTATGGGACCTCAATTTATGCGTGTGATCAATCAAACCCCACAATACTGCACATGGCTGTACCTGCCTTAATAACTTAGAGCCGACATCTTGCATGACATTGCTTTACTTTACCTGTAGTGTCAAACTTTTAACATGGGAAGGTTAGAGTAAGGTTGTATGTGGTAGGCGGACTTACCTCACACAAGACTTTCTGGAAAAGGATTTTATATACCTCAGATTCATCAGTAGCTTTTGCTCTAGTGTCTCTATCTAGAATGTCCTGCACTCACTTCTTCTGATGCCAGAGCGTCTTCCCTGCATGCTCAGTGCTTTTATGGGTCCGAAAGAAAATCAGAGATTTTCTGATTGTGCTTCTAAGCTTTTTGCTTGTCATATATAAATTTAAAAACTGAGTGTTTTGTATGGGTAAAATAGAGCTAAATGAATGTAACATTGCTCAGAAGCCTTCTATGTGCTCTCTTAAGACCTTCGAGTCAGGTGGTACACATGGCTCTACGTTCCTCCCTAAAATGTGACTGTGCCAATCTTGTCATGTAGGTGACCATTAGAAACTCAGTAAGCTCTCATGATATCTGGTGACATTTGCAGCACCAGTAAATTGGCTTATTTTAAAAGATTTAATTTTTACAGTTTTATTTGTCCTACCTTTACAAACACATAATATTTGTATATCTTTGTTTGATGCGTACATACAATGTAGAATTATCAAAATATTGTGATACATGTATCTACATACTCTTAAATTAGCAAATTTGTACGCATGTAGCCTCAGCATTTTACAGTTACATTAAAATATCTTATAGTTTATTATAACCAGTGGTTTATTTGCTACAGAAATTCAGAATTAATTCTTTGAATCTAACTGTGTTTTGCTACATCTTTTCTGGCTTCATAACATCCACTCTGACATTATCATTCTATGGAAATCAATATTCTACACTGTATCCTTAGATCAAATTTTTTAATTTCTAAAAATGAACAATATGTGATATTTATCTAAAAATGACAAAATCTTGTTGCTTTTTGATTTATGAATATTGTTTCCTTGCTATATACATAGAATTTTCCTTATAATCAATCTTCTAGGGGCTTTTAGAAAATTGATAATAATCTATAAAATGATTGCTGTGTATCTCAGTTGATTTTGTGTTGACATAAAATATCTGACTTTTGGAAAGCTATAAATATAGAAAGTTTACTTTGTTTATCGCTCAAGGACACGGTACCAACATCAGTTTGCTGTTCCATAACAACTTGGCTGCATCACAACTTGGACCATGGAATACAAAGGGAAACAGGTACATTAAAAAGTTGCCAGTGTTCAGGATAGGTCTGTTAGATAGCTGTGAAGAGCAAGAAAAGCATGACTGGCAAAAGGTTTGGGTAAATGGATGAAGAAAATGTGGTCATAGGCACAACCAAAACTTTATTCAGGTTTAAAGCAGAACGAAATTATGACATTTCCAGGAGTCCTAGTTAGGGTTTTTATTGTTGCTGTAATAAAGTACCATGACCAAAAGCAAGTTAGGGAGGAAAGCGTTTATTTAGCTTGTACTTTCACATCACTGTTCATCACTGAAGGAAGTCAGGACAGGAACCCCAAACAGGGCCAGATCCTAGAGTCAGGAGCCATTGAAGTCTAAAAAGACTGGCTTGCTTTACAAGGTTTGCTCAGCCTGCTTTCTTACAGAACCCAGGACCACCAGCCCAGGAGTGGCCCCACCCAGAATGGGGTGAACCCCACCACATCCATTACTAACTAAGAAAATGCCCCTCAGCCTTGTCTGTATCCTGATCTTATAGAAGCATTTTCTCAGTCAAGGCTCTCTCCTCTCTGATGACTCTAGCTTGTGTCAAGTGGACATATAAGTAGCCAAGATAGCAGGGAATTGTGTGGAATTGGAAATCATTATGTTAAGCCAGGCTGAGATCAATATTGTCCTTTTCCTCTCTCATATGCAGGAACTAAATTTAATTAAACATATATATTTATATTTTTACATATATATATTATATGTGAGTGTGTGTGTAGTATTAATAGTGTCTATTTTCTGTAACGAAATACATAACATGAAGTAGCTCAAGGGAAGAAAAGCTTATTTTTCTCATGGTTTTGTCCTTACAGCAGAGAAAGCATGACATCATTGGCATGAGGCCATTTAATCAAGACTAGATATCTGTTATTATGTCCCCTTTTCCATTTCTGATTTTGTTAATTTGGATATTCTCTCTCTGCTTTTTGGTTAGTTTGTATAATGTTTGTCTATCTTGTTGATTTTCTCAAAAAGCCAACTTTTTGTTTCACTGATTCTTTTTATTGTTCTCTTTGTTTCTATTTTATTGATTTCAGCCCTCGATTTGATTATTTCCTATCATCTACTCCTCCTGGGTAAATTTGCTTCTTTTTGTTCTAGAGCTTTCAGGTGTGCTGTTAAGTCACTAGTGTGAGATTTCTCCAACTTCTTTATGTAGGCATTTAGTGCTATGAACTTTCCTCTTAGCACTGCCTTCGTGGTGTCCCATAAGTTTGGGTATGTTGTACATTCATTTTTGTTAAATTCTAGGAAGTCTTTGATTTCTTTCTTTATTTCTTCCTTTACCTAGTGATGATTCAATTGAGCATTGAGCATTGTTCAGTTTCTACAAGTGTGTAGGCTTTCTGAAATTTGTGTTGTTGATTCTAACCTTAAGCCATGGTGGTCTGATCAGACACAGGTTATTCAATTTTTTTTGTATCTGTTGAGATTTGCTTTGTTACCAAGTATGTAGTCAGTTTTAGAGAAGGATCCATGAGGTGCCGAGAAGAAGGTATATTCTTTTGTGTTTCAGTGAAATGTTCTATAGATGTCTGTTAGGTTCATTTGAGTCATAACATCTGTTAGTTCCCTTATTTCTCTGTTAAGTTTCTGTCTGGTGGACCTGTCTTGTGGTGAGAGTGAGGTGCTGAAGTCTCCCACTATTAGTGTATGGGGTTTGATGTGTGATTTAAGCTCTAGTAACGTTTCTTTTAAAAATGAAGGTTCCCTTGTATTTTGGCTATAAATGTTCAGAATTGAGACTTCATCTTGATGGACTTTTCTTGTGATGAACATGAAATGTCCTTCTTCATCTCTTTTGATTAATTTTAGTTTGAAGTCCATTTTGTTAGATACTAGGATAGCTACACCAGTTTGTTTCTTAGGTCCTTATGATTGGAAAATCTTTTCCCAACCCTTTACCTGAGGTAATGTTTGTCTTTGAGGTTGAGGTGTGTTTCTCATATGCAGCAGAAGGATAGTTCCTATTTTCATACTCATTCTGTTAGCCAGTGGGTTTTTTTTTAAATAGGGGAATTGAGTCCAATGATATTAAGAGATGTTGATGACCAGTGATTGTTAATTCTTGTTATTTTTGGTTTTGCTGTTGGTGATGTTAGTGTGTGTGTGTGTGTGTGTGTGTGTGTGTGTGTGTGTGTGTGTTTCTTCTTTGGGTGTGAGGTTATTATCTATTGCCTATGTTTTGGTGGTTGCAGCTAACTTCCTTGGTTTGGAGTTTTCCCTCTAGTACTTTCTGTAGGGCTAGGTTTGTGAATATGTAATGTTTAAATCTGGTTTTGTCATGGAATATCTTGTTTTTCCCATCTATGGTGACTGAAATCTTTGCTGGGTGTTGTAGTCTGAGCTGGCATCCGTGGTCTCTTACTGTCTGTACAACATCTGTCCAGGACCTTCTGGCTTTCAGAGTTTCCACTAAGAGGTAGGATATAGTTCTGTCTTTGTATGTTACTTGACCTTTTTTCTTTGCTGTGACCTCTTGAAGCTTCTGTAAGGCAAAGGACACAGTAAAGAAGACAAAATGGCAGCTTACAGAATGGGAAAAGATCTTCACCCACCCCATATCTGACAGAGGGCTGGTCTCCAAAATATATAAAGAACTCAAGAAACTAGACATCAAAACACCAAATAATACAATTTCAAAATGGGGGTGCAGATCTAAGCAGAGAATTCTCAACAGAAGAATCTCAAATGGCTGAAAGACACTTAAATAAGTGTTCAACATTCTTAGCCATTAGAGTAATTCAAATAAAAAAGACTCTGAAATACCATCTTATGCCTGTCAGAATAGCTAAGATAAAAAACACTGAGGACAGCTTATATTGGAGAGGCTGTGGAGGATGGGGAATACTCTTCCACTGCTGGTGGGCATGCAATCTTGTTCAGCCACTCTGGAAATCAGTATGGCAGTATTTCAGAAAACTGAGAATCAATCTACCTCAAGACCCAGCAATACCACTCTTGGGTATATACCCAAAAGATGCTCAACCACATCACAAGGACATTTGCTCAACTATGTTCATAGCAGCACTATTCAGAATAGCCAGAACCTGGAAACAATCTAGATACCCCTCAACTGAAGAATGGATAAAGAAAATGTGGTACATTTACACAATGTATTATTACATAGCAATAAAAAACAATGTCATTATGAAATTTGTAGGCAAATTGATGGAACTAGAAAAAAAATTATCCTGAGTGAGGCAACCCAGATCCAGAAGGACAAACATGGTATGTACTCACTCATAAGTGAATATTAGCCTCAAAGCAAAGAATATACAGGCTACAATCTACAACCCCAGAGAAGCTAGGTAAAGAGGAGGACCCAGATGGGAAAGGGTTAAGATCTCCTGGATAAACTGGGAGGGGAGATTATAGGGGAGCTGTTGGGGTGGGAACATGAGGGTTCAATATGGCCTAGTTGAGGGAGAGACAGATAGGGAGAGCAATGAAAGAGATATCTTGACAGAGTGAGCCATCATGGGGTTAGGGAGAAATCTGGTGCTAGGGAAACTCCCAAGAATCCACAAGGATAACCCCAGCTAAGACTCCTAGCAATATTGGAGAGGGCGCCTGAACTGGCCTTCTCTTCTAATCAGATTGGTGGCTACCCTAATTGTTATCAGAGAGCCTTCATCCAGTAACTGGTGTAAGCAGATGCAGAGATCCAAGGCCAAGCACTGAGCACTGTGCTGAGCTCCGGGAGTCCTGTTGAAAAGAAGGAGGAGGGACTGTACTAGCCAGGGTGGGGTGGGATGGGTTGGGGTGAGGTGGTGTCAAGGTCATAACGGGGAACCCACAGAGACAGCTGACCCAAGATAATGGGGGCTCAAGGACTCTGGACTGACAGCTGGGGAGCCTGCATGGGACTGAACTAGGCCCTCTGAATGTGGATGACAGTTATGTGGCTTGATCTGTCTGTGGGTCCCCTGGCAATGGGACCAGGATTTATCCTGGGTACAATAACTGGCTTTTTAGAGCATATTTCCTCTGATTGGAGGCCTTACTCAGCCTTGTCGCAGTGGGGAGGGCCTTGATCCTGTCCTAACTTGATATGCCAGCCTGTGTTGAATACCCAAGGGAGGCCTTACCCCCTAGGAGGAGTGGATGGGGGTAGGATGGGGGAAGGTGGAGGGGGGAGCGGGAGAAGGGGAGGGAGGGGAAACAGTGTTTGGTATGTAAAATGAAAAAAAAATTAAATAAAAAAAGACTAAGTAGACCAGGAAGTAGAGAGAGGGAATTCTGGGACTTATGATTATGTCTTTCTCCTCTCCCCGCTGTTTATTCACTCTTAGACCATAGAGCATGACGTGGTAAACCTCACATTCAAGGGGGTCCTTTCTCTAAAAGCTAATCCATTTTGGAAAGGAATACAGAGGGATATTGAAAAATAAGGCTCAGTAATATCCCAAGTATATCTTAATCCAATCATTTGGAAATTGAAATTAACCATCACAATCCAGCCCTTGTCAACTTGACAACCAAATGTATCAGGTTAAACCATAACATTCCATTACCGACCCCTAAAACCTTGTGCTCGTCTCACAGTGCAAACCAGTTATCATCTTGAAGAGTCCCTAGAATCTTAACAAGCACAAGACTATTGAAAAGTATCCAAGTTCAGCATCTTTTCTAAAACTCAGGAATAAAATAAAAATAAAAATGATAAAAAACTATTTCTAATATATAATGGAATGGTAAACATTTCTATTCCAAAAGGCAATGGTGGGGGCACAGCAAATAAATATCAGAGCAAAGGCAGAATGAGTCCCAGCATGAGAAAACCTGCAGCGCTAGCTCCAGCTTCCCGTGCTCATCATGGAATTGTCTGTTTTGCAAAGTATTGGGGAGGTCCTGTTACTTATAGCAGGTGTAGCATCGTTCACTTGGTCTGGCTCCCCTCAGTAACTGTAATTTTTCCTGGTGGATCATCCAAGTTTTCAGGTGTTTCCAGTATCCTGGTGTCTGTGTGTGTGTGTGTGTGTGTGTGTGTGTGTGTGTGTGTGTGTGTGTGTGTGTGTGTGTGTGTATCCACAGGCAGTCCATTCAGGAGTTCCATGAAGGCATTAGGGGATTAGGACTCTGTTGCATGTTGCCAGGCCTTAGTGGCTTTTGGGAATCTTGGTACAAGATGCCACAACTTTGTAAATCATTTGTTTCTTATGCTTGTAAATCCAAAGTCATGTGGCTTGATGGGTCTTGTCTGTGGGTCCCCTGGCAATGAGACCAGGATTTATCCTGGTTATATGAACTGGCTTTTTAGAGCATATTCCCTCTGATTGGAGGCCTTACTCAGCCTTGTTGCAATGGGGAGGGGCAATACCAGCAGGTTGAGATTTAGCCTGTTCCTCTTGAGCTGCATCTACATTGACCTATGTATGTTTTTGTGGAGAGACTATCATAGCCACTTCTTCAGGTGGCTGCTTTCGGAAAGAGTGCTCTGAAGTCTGTTTCAAATGCACTTGCAATATAGGATCTTAGAGATCTTGTTGGGTAGCGTTTTCTGCTAAAGGCACTGTTTACATTGCTCCAATGTAAGATCTATACTTTCTCTTTAATTGCAGCAATATCTTAAACAATTATGTTTTTTTTCTGACAACCATCCTGTCCACAACTTCAAAAACCTCTCATGCTCCTCTCTTTGTAACACAGTACATTTAATCTTTCATCTCTCTCTCTCCCTCTCCTTCTTCCTCTCCCTCTCCCCCTCCCTCTCCCCCTCCCCCCTCCCCTCTCCCTCTCTCCTTCCCCCTCCCCTCTCCCTCTCCCTCCTCCTTCCCCTCCCCTCCCCCTCTCCTTCTCACAGTGAACCTAGGTCAGCCAGGACTGACCTACTCTGGTGATGGGATGGCCAAACACCCTAATAGTTGTGCCAGAAACCCCATCCAATGACTGAGGAATCTGGATGCAGAGATCCACAGTTACGCCCCGGGTGGAGCACTGGGAGTCTAAATAGCGAGAAAGAGGAGGGTTTATATGAGCGAGAATTGTTGAAACCAAGGTTGGATAAAGCACAGGGACAAATAGCCGAATGAATGGAAACACATGAACTATGAACCAAAGGCTGAGGGGCCCCCAACTGGATCAGGCCCTCTGAATAGGTGAGACAGTCGATTGCCTTGATCTGTTTGGGAGGCATCTAGGCAGTGGTACCAGGTCCTGGGCTCATTGCATGAGTTAGCTGTTTGAAACCTGGGACTTATGCAGGAACGCTTGGCTCAATCTGGGAGGAGGGGACTGGACCTGCCTGGACTGAGTCATTCAGGTCTATCTCAGTCCTCAGGGGAGGCCTTGCTCTGGAGGAGGTGAGAATGGGGGGTGGGCTGGGGGGAAGGGGAGGGGGGCAGGAATGGGGAGAACAAGGGAATCTGTGGCTGTTATGTAGAACTGAATAGTATTGTAAAATAAAAATAATAATAATAAAAAATAAAAATAAAAATAAAATAAAATAAAATAAAATAAAAAGTAAAAAAAAAAAAGAAGAAACCGGGTAAAGGTGTTGAGCAGTGGCCATGCTCACATAGGCATTATCTGTGGATTCAACAAACTGCGAATGAAATGTACCAGAAAGTTGTGTCTGTACTGATTTACAACAGTAATTTTTGTCCTCACTACCTAAACAATACAGTAAGACCACTATTTACTTTTTATGTCTTTTTTTTTTTTTTACAAGTGATAAGCCACCAAGAGATGACTTACAACATGTTGGAGGCTTATGTAAATACTATGCCATTTTATATGAGAAACTTAAGCATGCCTTTTGGTTTCAGTAGGTTCTGGAACCAATTCACTGAAGATAGTGAAGTACAACTGGCCAAATTGCAAACGAATGTGGAGAAACATGTTCAGTACTGCCAGCTATTAGAGAAGCCAAGGGACCACAATGAAATGTCACTGTTCACCTACAAGCACACATAAAAACAAACCCAAATTTGGAAATTATTGGTTAAGATGTAGAAAGGCTGGAATTTTTTACAGATTCCCGTTAGTAATGTAAGTTTTATAGCTGCATCTAGAAAGTATTTAAGAGGTATGTTTTTAGAAGCTAACAATAATAATGATGATTATGAAGACAATGGTGATGATAGGTGTATGCTTACCATATGATGTAGGAATTACTTCCATTTTCAACAAACAGGTGAATATTTATATTTACAGAAACACCCATGTATGAGTGTTCATAGTGATTGTGTAACAAGTTGCTCAAAAACAAAACCAACAAAAATGTCCTTTGTAAACAAGCATGTTACCAGTGTTAGAAGTGAAAATATCTATTTATACATGGGAAGATTTGAGCCAAAGTCAAAGGCATTGTGCTGAATGAAAATGCGCCATATCCAACTTTAAAGCACAACATTTGAAAGATTACCTCACATAAGCTGGAAAGACCAACACATATTTTTTTGCAGTTGTGAATATATTTGTATTTAGGGGAAGATTCTGAGCCATTATACAGCACACTCCACTAAGTCCTCTGGGTAGAGGAAATGCTGAAGGGTTGGGTATGTATAGATTGGGTATACCACCAATATCTCTTCTAATAGTGATTTTCAGTATATAATAACATGGATAGTGCATCTCATTCATAAGTAAGTTGTCACCTTATAGAGACATAGGCTACTTATACAGAAAATAGCATTTCTTTGAGACAACCCAAGTGCTTTCCTGAATGCCAGTAAACAAAATGTGAGGAGGGGAGGCTGATAATGGAAGGTGCTTCAGTTTTCAAAAATCTGGCAGGATTCAAGGAAGCACTGCACCATGCATGAGATATATGCAAAAAAGAATCTGCGTACATTCAGGAAAAGGTAGAAAAGTGTCATAAAGTTGGATCCATAGTGGCCTTCTTTCCAAAAGATTCTTTCTGGGGAAGCCAGTCAGACCTGATACCGATAATAATAATGATAACAAAAATAACAACAATAATAATGATAATTTCATCACTTTACACTTCTGGGCAGTGGATAATGGAGAACAAGAAAGATCTGTTCTAAATTGGATAGGGGATTCTTTTCCTTTAGGGTCCTTGTTGAACTAAAATCTTACTGCATGTTTTTCGCTTGTTTATTTTGATTTTTGCTTTGCTTTTCTGAGAAGGGCAGGGAGATGGATGGGGAAGAGGAAGAAGGAGAAGGAGGAGAGGACATGAATTGAGTGTGTAGGGAGATAGGAAGGCTCTGGGAGTAGCTGGACCAAAACATACTATATGAAAAAGTTTTAAATAAAAATAAGTTTTAAATTTAGAATATGAGTAATTCTTTGAGCTGTCCAGCAGAGGGCCTGCTGGTCTCATTTGTAAATCCCTTCTTTGGGCAATGCTCCTCTGTAAGGCTGTTCCTTGGCTTCCTGAATGAACAAAGTTAGTTGAGGGGGGCCACTCCTACTCAAGACCATTGAGAGCCACCTCACGCTTCAAGGTGGATGAAACTTTATGGAGTTTTATGGTGGCTTAGAGACCATGGCTTGCTATGTTGAGGTCTGATGGAGGGCAGTCCTGAAGATAGTGAACACAGAGGAAGGGCTGCCACAGTGGTGAGTGTGAGGGTTCAGATAAAGGCCTGCCAATACAAAATGGCAACACTGCTGTTATGTCCAGGTTTGTAGCATGGACAGAAGGATGTAGGACATCACCGAGGAATGATCCTGCATCCCTTTGGGTAGTATAGCAGTCAGTGAGAATGTGGCAGGGCTTGGTGGGTGTTTCTCAAACTCAGAAGGCGACATGGGCAATATGTGCAATGGAGTAGCTATTCCTGAGAACATGAGGACTCCACCTTTGAATCAAGAAAGCAAAAGTTTCTTTGATCACAGTGCTGACTTTTAACCCATGTTTGCTAAAACATTGCTAAAAGCCTCGTTCTGGCTGATGTGTGAACTTGACAAATAACTGGTCCTTTTTCATATTGTTCTAAGGAATAATGATTTAAAAATAAAATTACTGCAAAAGACATCATAGTTTAGGTAAATATTCTGACGTTATCTTCTTACAGCTTTATACCCTGTACCTAGTTTTCATTCCTTTTTCAAATTCAGAAAACTTCTTTTGAACTAGAATTTATCTAACTAATACATTACAAGAGAAAAAATAAATTATCTTGGTAATTTGTCTTTAGTATAAGTCATAGCTTACTACAAAGTGGTTTCTACTGAAGCCATGGGATAGTTTTTATATTCTAGCATCCAGTTTTGAAAAAAAAATGTAATCATTTACTCTTCCACCTGTAATCTTGGGGGCTTTAGTCTCCTAAATTGGACGTCTTGAGAGAACACTACAGTTTGTTTTCTGAGGATGTCAAAGTTCTTTCAGTAACAGCTTCCTAAACCATCTTGCATGCTGCTTCTTTATGAGGGTCAAATCCTAGGTGTCCTCCCCATTCACCATCAACTCTCCTTGCGAGGAGGTCTTCACCACAATTGTTTCTATTCAACATATCCCCCAGGGATGATTTTTTTTAAATCGTGTATGTGTTTAAATCTCTTAACGATGCAGTCAGTAGAATTGATTTCAGGGTTAAATTGCAAGAAATTTTCACCGTAACCTTATTCACATCTGCTGTGCTGTGTGACTTTATTTCATTCTACGTCAGTTTAATCAAGAGAAATGAAAACTGATCTAATACTCCTTTCTTTGAATTATAGGGAGATACAAAGGCTCAGCAGTTGTTGTTTGTATGTTTTGTGCTCAGTGTTTCCTCCTTATTTATTCCGAGGTGTTTTATTGTCCTGCATTGCATGGCTAGAAGCTTTGCACAATGTGTATCTCCATCAGTACTTTGAATTTGTCTCCACTTTCTCTGCTTTGTTTTCACGTATCCCGGCTCTTTGGTTCTGCTTCCCACTTCCACAGTGTTCAGGGTTAGAATTTTCTGTGGAATATGTAATTCAGTTTTATATGCATAACAAAATAAAGTTTTCTGTTACTTCTCATATACACGATATGCTCTAACATAGGTTCCCAGTCATTGGCATTTCTATCAGCTATGTTGTGAGGAACTTTTCTACTGTAGCAGTACCTGAGATATAGCTTCAAAGTCAGATGATGGTCGCTTCCAAAAGTGAATGTGTGGGAAACTTTCTCTAGTGTACACACACACACACACACACACATACACACACATACACACACACACACACACGTACACACACACACACACACACACACACATTTTTAGAAAAAAACCATAGAAATACCCATAAAAAATCAAGTCTCACTAGATCCACATGCCCATTTATCATCATGGTACACCCCCTCCTCAGCCGACACTGCGTAATTTTACTATTGCAAGCACTAAAGATACAGTTACTAGATCGTCAGGGTCCTCTTATCCTCTGAATTTTAGTAAAACGCCGTCACAGTGGATCGTTGGTGAAATTATGTGCATCCATGAAGGTCAAGGGTGGAGTAGGGGCCAATTCCCTGACAAAGGTCGCTCTGCAATGGCAGGATAGACCTCACCACTTCGTTCTAAGCCGCAGCAAGACCGAGGGTAGTGATCCTTGATTGAAACTTGGGTTGGGCATGGAGAGCTGTTTGACGTTGGCTTATCGTGTAAAAGAAAAAGAAAGAAATTGCTGGGCACAGACAGAAGTAAAATTATGGGAAAGGTTATGAAGCAATTAGTGCGGGAGTGAAGTTAAGCCTTAGGGGACAAAGGCCTCAGAGGCAGCTGTGCAACTGCATTCGGCCAGTAGGTGGCAGGCAAGTACTATCATTGCTGCTCCCATCGCCTGTCCCCCTGCTTTTCTGGAAGAATGAGAAGACATGGGGTTGGATTTCTTGATTCAGACAGGACAAGAGGTGGCAAGCAGCTCTCTGTCCCCGTGGAAAAGCTGTGACTTCTGGGCAGTCTTTTCTTGTGTGCTACATTCACATGTACATGAATTCACCTCCGCCCTTCCCCCGCATCAGACACCCAGGCAGGTCAGCCCTTGGCCAGGTTCCTCTCCTTGGGGGTCCTGTAACTAAAGGCTGGCTGCGGGTATTTAGTCCCTCCAGACTTTGTCACCTTTTCCTCACTGTGCACTAGGATTAACCCTTTCCTCTCAGGAGTTTTCCATGGAACTCTACGTCTCAAGGAGGTGCCCTGCAATTTCCTGCCCTCCCCTTGCGATGGCCACCTGTAATCTGCAAAATCCTTAACTTCTTAAACCCTGGTTTTCTTTTTCCATGGTGGGCTCCTAGTATATTAGGGGGAACATAATTCCATTCTGGTGCCCGTGTAGTGCATTGATGCTTTCCACATTTGAACTACTAGACATCTTTTACCGGGCTCATGACCGACAAGGATGTCTTTCGAGTTTTTTTTTTCCCCCACGGTGGCTATTAACCCAGGTTATATGGTCCTGAGGTAGAGTATCCCCCTTTTCCAAACACCCTTGAGGAGATTTTCTGCTTGGAATTATAATTTTCCCAGCGTGCCACCATATGTGCAATTTAATGAACCTATTTGTATCTTATAGCCTCACCTACAAATTAGACCTGATGTCTAATTTGAAAAGCTATTGTGAAAATTAAATCAAAGGAGGCGTACAGACCCCTCTTAATTTGGCCCATCTTACTTAGGAAGTTTTACTTTCTCTTTAAGGAAATCTCTGGCTTCCCCACCCACCACTATCACGGCATTACTATACGATGAGCGTAGTACTCTTCTGGGAAGCTGTCAGCACCCGTGGATTTTACTATCACTGATAATAATCTTGGCATTTGTGTGTGTGAATGGAGTGTGGTAAAGTCGGGCTCCCACCACCCAGGTTCAAAATTAGAATAAAGACAAACACTTCATGTTATGCTAAAAGTAAATTTATATAGATATAGATTTCTCCAGACTGTATTTTACTGATGAGTCATGTTAACAACCAAAGAACATTCTAGTATGATTTCACTTAAACAGAACAAGACGGATGGACTGTCACTTCATTTCACAAAGGTAGCACGACTCTGATACCACAACATAACAGCTAGAACACAAAACAGGGAACCACAGATCTCATTTAAAAATACAGAGGCCAAAATACAAAACAGTAGAGCAGCCAGTTTAAATCAACACCTCACAAAAGTGTACAAAGCTTTGGCAAATATAAAAACAGGCTGAAAATTCAAACTTACACACACAGATCAATACCAAAAACACCAGAAAGCACAATGTTCCCCCCTCCCCCCATTGTCAGTTGCCTTTGGCCTGGTACCCCACAGGGATAAGTTTATCAGTTCGTCTTGGTAACACCTATTAATGAGGATGGGGACTGCTGGTGGGGTTAGGGGTGTCATCATCACTGTCACTGGGCTCCTCGTGTTCGTGTCCTTGTATTCCAACGCCGACAGTGACTCAAGGTACTGGGATGTCTCGTACGTGTCCTTGTATTCCAACGCCGTCAGTGACTCAAGGTCCTGGGATGTCCATGTCTGGGCCTGGTTCGCGTCGAGTGCGGCCGAAAATCTCAAGACGTGCACCTGGTTGGTCTCGAGGAATGCGCGCGGCCCCCAGAGAAGCTCGTATTCTGCTGACTCCGTGAACGGGACTTGCCTGTGCTCTAGGTACCTGCGTTTCACAAACACACGGGTGGTGAGCTTCCTCATACTCCTGACGAGACCACTTGTCTCGTGGACATCCAGTTCTAACTGGGACAGAAAATTAAAGAGCGGATTCTCTCTGATACAGCAGCCTTTCATAAAGATAGGGCTCAGGACTACCATCAGGAGGTTGAACTTTGGCCTGTCTAAATAGAATGGTGGCAGACTGCACTTGAGGATACCCTGTCTTCCTGACAATAATGTAGGAGTGGGTTTTGGTGTCCACTTCCCTCAGCTGACACCCAAAGGTGCACTCTAGCTTAGCATTGGCCCCGCTGATGATGTCTAAGCTCTCATCTTTATATTCTCAGATGACTACATTTACCATCTCTGAGAGCTGGACGGGCACCTTGGCTTGGTCCTTGGCCAAGAGAAACTGCACCAAAGCATCTGCCCTCTCATCTAAGGGAGACAATGGCTGACTCTCCCCCATTAGGGACCCCCTTAACAGCCCTGGACCCCCAAGAGACACTTGGGACCTCAGAGACTGCCCATGGCTGAGACCCCCCCTGATTCACCACAGAACCTCTGATCTTGTGAGGTGCTGGGGCCATCGAACCCCCCGGGGAATCCTAGAGGTATTGGGGGCATCCCAAGCCATTCATACCCTGGGGGGTGTAGAAGGAGTCTCGGTCCCCCAGAAGCTGCATTGCCCTTTGGATCTCCCAGTCATTCTGCCTGGTACCCTCACAGGGTCGGGGCCCCCGCCAGTCGCGCGAGGTCATCCTATGGCCACAATCTTCCTCTTTGGGCTCCAGATGCTTCTTCTTCCTGGTGGCTTTGCCAGAGCGCCGTGGTGGCTCTGCAGACTTGGAGGCCTCTGGAATAGTGGCACTTGCCTGGGGGGCGGCTGCTGTCACCATCAGGATGGCAGGCACTGCCTTACATGCTGAGGAGGCATTCACCTCAGGAAATGGAACCCAGGGAACTGCAGGCAGGGCCTCTACACAGGCATAAGGATCCTGCAGAGCAAATGGCAGTGACTTTGGGCTCTCTGAGGTGGCTGATGGACCTCTAAAGGCATTAGAAGAGGCAGCCTGAAAATGAGAGGTAGGTGGAAAGACCCTTGCAGTGGCAGCTAAGTTCTCTGATGTGGCAGGCAAGTTTCTCCAAGCAGTTGGCAGGTAAGCCCTGGACGCTGATGCTGCCCTTGGAGCGCAGAATGTGGCACCAATTATCATGCGATCTTTTGGAGGGCCCTTTCTGTCCCTTGCAGAGGACCTACGATCTCTAGGAGGGCCCCTAGGTTCTAGAGAAGAGGGGCCAGGTTCTCCTGACGGAGTCATGTGTGACCTAGTGGGGCCCCTGGGAAAATTGGTTGGTGCTCTGGAGGCTCCGGGCTGTGCCTGCGCGGTTGGGGGTGGGCCTTGCCAAGAAGGCTGCGGTTGTACTGAGGGCAGTTCTGCCTGCAGGCCTGTGGCTTGGGCCTGGTGGGTTGGCCTCCGAGTTTGCCGGGTTCTGTGGGAGGATGGAACTCCCCGAAAGGGCTGCTGCTGCTGCTGCTGCTGCTCCACATGGGTGAGCGGAGTGGCCTGCTCCTGGGCCTCCCGGGCAGGCGCAGGCTGCCAGAAGTGAGTGGGTGCCTTGCGTGCCTGCCAGCCCATTGCCCGGGCCTGCTGTACCTCCTGGAACTCGAACGACCCTGGGACCTCCTGTGGCTCTGGGACCTCCTGTGGCACCTGGACCTCCTGTGGCACCGGGAGCTGCTGGGGCACCGGGACCTCCTCTGGCACCGGGACCTCCTCTGGCACCGGGACCTCCTCTGGCACCGGGACCTCCTCAGGCACTGGGGCCTCCTCTGGCACCGGGGCCTCCTCTGGCACCGGGACCTCCTCTGGCACCGGGGCCTCCTCAGGCACCGGGACCTCCTCTGGCACCTGGAGCTCCTCAGGCACCTGGAGCTCCTGTGGCACCTGGAGCTCCTGTGGCACCTGGAGCTCCTGTGGCGCCGGGGGCTGGCCTTTGGGGGCCTGCCAGATGATGGTTGGGCAATGCATACCTCGGGGACCAGACTGAGGGACAGCCTGGGGCACAGGGATTGTGATAGACAGTGACGCTGGGAACAATGTCTGGGGCACTTGTAGGCCTGCCTGTGGCACCAAATGTATCTGAGTAACTTGTGGTGCTGTAGGCACATGAGGCGTCCCTGGCATCCTGGGTATCAGCAGACGAGTATGTGGAGCCTGGCGCAGTGGAGGTGGGGGTGGCAGGACTTGCCACAGATGAGTCTGGCTGGCTATGCCATGTGTAGCTTGTCTGATAGGTAGAGGGGCCTGGCGTATCAATGGTGGGATTTGCCGCATCAGTGATGGGGCCTGACGAATCACAGGTGGCATCTGGCGGAGTATTGCAGGCGCTCCAGGTCGAATGGGTGCGGGACCAGGACGAATAGGTGGGAACCCTTGGCGCATAGGAGGGGCCTGCCAGGCTATTGCGGGGGCCTGCAAAGAGACCTGCGTGCCCTGCCAGTTCAAGGGCGTCCCCTGCCAACCCTGGGGGGTCACCTGCCAGTTGGGTGTGGTGGCTTGCCAGCTAGGGCCTGTCCCCAGTTGCACCTGTGGGGTTGATGGGGCAGGGGGAACCTGTTGAGGAGCCCTTATGACTTGAGACTGGATTTGCAGGATCAAAGGCTGACCCTGTGGGGCCCACGAAGTCAGAGGCTGCCCTGGGGGCAACACTGGCTGTGCCATCGGTGCTCCTGACACTGGAGGCTGAATGACTGGAGCTCTGGAACCTGGAGAGTGGATCATCACGACACCAGGACCTGGAGGCTTGGCCATCGTAGTTATCGAAGGTGAAGGCTGGGTCATCAAGGCAGCTGGTGGAGCAGGCTGGACCATCTGAGCTCCTGGAGCAGGAGGCTGGACCATCAGGACTCCCGGTGTCAGCTGCTGGGCCATCAGGACTCCTGGAGTTGGTTGCTGGGCTATCGCTGTCCCCGGAATTGGAGCGTGCGGCATTGAAGTTCCAGGTGGGGGGGGATGGACCATCGGGGTTCCAGGAGACAGAGGATGAACCATCGGGTTCCCAGGTGGAAGAGGATGGGCCATGGGGGTCCCAGGAGGAGGAGGGTGGGCCATAGGGGTCCCAGGAGGAGGAGGTGGTGGAGGTGGAGGAGGAGGTGGGGGAGGAGGAGGAGGAGGAGGAGGGTGGGCCATTGGGGTCCCAGGAAGAGGGTGCGCCATTGGGGTCCCAGGAGGAGGAGGAGGGTGTGTCATTTGGCTTCCTGGGGGAGGAGGATGAGCCAAAGGGGCCCCCGGGACAGAAGGATGAAGCATCAGGACTCCTGGAGTTGATGGCTGGGCCATTGGGGCTCCCGGAGGGGGCGGATGGACCATCAAGACTCCAGGAGTTGGAGGCTTGGCCATCGCCCCCCCCAGAGGGGGAGCCTGGACCATTGGGGCCCCTAGAGCAGGAGGCTGGGCCAGCTGAGCCACTGGGGCAGGCAACTGGCCCTCTGGAGCCTCCCAGGCAGCCTGAGGAGCCTGCCATGAAGCCAGGGGAGCCTGCAAGTCCACTGGAGGTGGATCCCAAGGGACTGGAGGAGCCCGGGAGGAAGCAGGCGGAGCCCGCATCAGTACTGTAGGGCGGCTATGGACTGGTGGCACAGGGGACTCCGGAGGGCTGGAATCACCCAGGTTCGTACTTAGCTGCGACATGTCCCTTGCTTGACTGCTAGCTGCCCGTCTCCGATTGTTGCGTTTTTTCTTCCAGTGTTGAGAATGCCGACGTGGCGGTCCAGGAGGATCCCCATCCATCGCGAGCTCTGTGGGAAGCCAGCTCCGCTGCCTGGCTCACCCTGCCGCTCTGAAAGACAGCTGCGGATTCTCTCCGCAGCTCTCCGCGAGCGCTGCCTGGCTGGCACCAGAGCGCTCAGCGAGTGCTGCCTGGATCTCTCCGCAGCTCTCAGCGAGCGAGCGCTGCTGCCTGGCTGGCACCAAGGCTCTCAGAGAGTGCTGTCTGACTTCCTCCGCAGCTCTCAGCCAAGTGCCTCCACAGCGCAGCTCGCAGCTCACAGCTCGCAGTGAGTGCGGACTGGCTCTGCAGCTCTCCGCAGTAAGAAGGAGGAGGGAGGGGGCTCAATCCCGCCCCTTCCCCGCCCCCGACCACCACAAGTGGATTGTGCAGAGGGGCGTTTACCAAACCATTGACTGACACAGGATTCAGTCTCCTGCTCTAATAGTTTCCCAATTCAACTAGTTCAGCCTCTTTAAGCATGAGTTTACATAGGCAAATGACAGGGACAGATTTATACTTCAGAAAAATCACTGTGCTGCATTATGAAGTGGGGACAGACCACTAGCAACATGGAACATGTCCAAAGGTGGGGGCAGTGGTGTGGTCTGAGCTCAGAAATGAAGCATATTGACGTAAGCGGGACTGGGGAGCTATACCAGACAGCTATTCAAGTTAACGAAGGTTTAGAAAAATGGGGAGTATATTCATGTATCTGTCTTGGAAAAGTATGAATTTCCAGGGGTAGTTTATTCTCTCAGGAATATGGAAGGCAGGAGGCACAGGGTAAGAGAGATTAATAAGTACTTGCCAGGCACGGGGCAGTCAACCTGGAATATCCTAGGTGCTCTCATATATCTGTATTCACTCAGAGGATTGGGAGTCAAGTTTGTCAAATTTTTTTTAAAAAAAATCAAAACAGAGCAACAGTAGTGAACATAGTTGCAAAAGAGTGTGTTAAGAGAGAAAAAAAATCTAAACTCATCTAGAAGAATAGTAATGACTGCATCATAGAGACAGGCAGGAAAAAAAAACGAGTCAGTTAGAAAGGGAAGAAAAGGAATCTTGGAAGTTAAGTAACAGAAATTCATGGAGGCGGCATTTTTAATATGGGAGAATCCACCTGTGAAGTAGGTGAGATGAGATAATAGAGTGTGAAAGACATTCTAAAAATCAAAAATGAAGCAATGAGCCATAAAATAGCAAATAGGCTAGCAGAGACTTACAAATATATCTAGAAAAATAGAGAATACAGGAAACTTTCTGAAAAATCAGCTCAACAGTAGGACCCATGCCATGCTAACAGATAAAGCAGGAGACATCAAAATTACCGATTCTTCTTTCTTCTGAAAACTCAGCAGCAGTCTCAGTTTAGCTAGGGAGTTTTCTGGATATTTACGAGGCAATTAACGTTACGGTTCTTTTAGAAGGGGTTGTTTGCTGCCTAGGGCAAGAGTCCGATGTGAGGAAAGGAAACCACAAGGGGGCAGAAGAGGATGATGAAGGCTGCACCCCACTCCTAAGATACCCGTAACAAGTGTTCCTCAAATTTTTATTTGTGGGTCCTAAAGAAGAAATGTGCTCCAGGACTACTCCTTCTGAAATTGATAAGAAGTTTGGACTCGTATTTCAGAGAATGTCTAACCACTAAAAAGCATGTTACAACAGTAATTCCTGATGATCTATCACTTTTGTATACATGCGTTCAAGACAGAAATAGCCTTTTGCAGCATGAGCACTGCAATGCTGTGCTGGATTTCAGTCCTTACCAAGAGGGTTCGTAGGCCCCATTTATACAGGAATTGTGACATAGGGGATGAGAATCCTTTGACAGGAACCGGCAATAAACACATAACCCCTTTGCTCTCTATTATCTGCTCTGCCACATGGCTGTTTCTAACTGTGGGTGGTTTGATGAAAATTGGTTCATTTTCCTCATATGCTAACTCACATAAATAAACACATCAGATTAAGTTATCCTGCTAACCATTTGCTTTCTAGAATTGTGACAGATTTGGCTTTCAGTCTGCCAAAGTGTAGGTCATCCCACATGCCAAATGATTTTCAGCAGGGCATGGTTATTCTCACTGACTTCGACATCAATGAATAGTTCTGCCATAGGACATCAACTCCCACCAAACCTATTTTATGAAAAGAGAGCATCTGATTACGTAAACAGACAACATACAAGGCAGAAAGAAATGATTAGGAATTATTCAGGGAGACAAAGAAAAAGATGTAGGTATAATTAGAAGCAAATGATAAATAACTCACAATCTGTACACTGGCCTCTCTTTGGTAACACATGACAACAACAGGAAAAATTGAGAATTGAGTGTTTCGGGACTGTAGAGGGGGCCAGTAACGGTGGACACTTCCGCAAAATACAGATCTGTATATGCTGAGTAATTAGAATTCTCCATCTCAAATCATACCCAGGTACCAAGGAGCATATGGCTCCCTTCTGAAACGGACCATGTTAAAAACATAAAAATTGAAGTGTTTTTAGACTAGAGAGACATCTGTACCACAATTCCTAGTGCCCTGTCTCTTTGTGAAATCCTCCAGCATTCCGAGTCCCCCATTAGCCTTTTGCGCGAGTATAACCTTTTCCCTCAATAAGTGTTCCTTCTCTACAGAAGGGCTTGAAAATTCAAGGAAATTCATAGAAAACATAATGGAAATGGATATGAAACATTCATGGAATTTTGGCATCTGTCTATCCTTTCAATAACTTAAATCAGTGTATAATAGATATGAGAAAATAGTTAAACAAACGGAAGAAAGAAAATTCACCATATCATAGGAGCAGTGTTTGATTTGAGAGCTTTGCTTTGGCACACTAGTTAATGTCGAGCGGCCAGTAAGCCGCCGTGGAGTGAAGCTGAGAGCTCTTAACACCAAAGCTGATTCTCTCTGTATCCAATTTAGGTGTGAGACTTCGGATAGATACTCCAAAGTGGGGGAAGTAAGTTGTGATTTTCACAAGCTCTGAAATCATTTGTTTATGAAATATCTTTTGTCAAACATTCACTAGATGCCTAGATGTGTGCTATATATAAAACTACAAACAAAAACTCTGAGACAAGATCTTATTGTTCATCTATACAGATATTAATATGATGGCTTTAGTGCAACAAGTAATCATCATGAAAAAAACATATTGGTCATAATCGACACAAATAAGTATTTACTTCTGCCTGGAACATGAGTAGTACGTAGCTAAATGTGCATCAATGAAAAGAAAAGGAAAACAAAGCTGGGAAAGACTATTGAATGCTTCCAGATAGACAGACTGTGTAAGAAAACAAACAAAACACTGGAGATACCAGACAAAAATATTGAGAGAAAAATTTTAAGGGCTTCATTAAGATAGCAAAATATTATTTATTGAATGATTGCTACATGATAAAATATTACCTTCATGTCTTCACATACTATTTGTTGTTTAAAATAAATCCATAAGTATTTGGTTTCATTTTATATACAAATAGTGTATGATCAGAATGTTAATTTATTTGCTTAAGATTTGGCAATAGATGGCAGAATGCAGATTTTTAATATGCTCTGTTTGTAGCCAAAGTCAGCAGTCTTAATCACTAAATTAGTAATGCCCAAACCCTTAAAATTTTTACATAATTAACATACAATAAAATTCACAGATTTAAAATCGTTTTAATTAATTCTGCCATGTAGCATATAACATTCAAAGGGTATTTTTATCATTAAAGGAAATTCTCATTTGCCACTATAGCCAGTTTTTTTTAATCTTCAAAATCAAACATTTCCTCAGCTGCTGTGTGTTCAATTTACTTAGCTCTATGTTCATAAATGCCACCAGTATGTATATACATTTTTTTGGTCTAGATTCAGTTGTTTGATGAACTTTTCTAAGATGCAGACATTTTGTTCCTATTGGAAAATTTGTTATCTAACTCTGAAATTGATAGAATTGTATTTGCAACTCCACAATTCATTTAACTATTACCTATTAGTGTCTGAGATAGTTATAACCCAGTGTTATTAGTAAATTCCTTTCCTTGTCCTTGGTAACATATGCTTTCATTTATTTTAGCTAAATTACTAGGGGTGAATGGTGAGGTCAAAGGTCTGGTATTTGTTTATAGGAGTCTGAACCAGTCACTACAGTTGGGTCAGGAAATTTTATACTCTGTCAGAATATAAAGGGATTCCAGATACTCGCAACATTGCAAATTTTTGTAACTTTAACCTTTTTGATGATAGTATTGTAGTGAATGTGAAATTGTGTTTGTACAATTCTATATTCAGATTGGCAAGTAGTCCATTCTTGTCAAATTGATAGTGATGGACATTTTAAAGTTAATTGTCATAAAATTACAGATATTTATGGGGTGTGATAATTAGATACATCTATACACTCTGTAGTTACCAAATAAGAGTCATCAGGGTTTCTATCTCCTTAACTAGTGATTATTTCTTTATGTTAAGAGCCACACAATAAATTCATCCTAGTTTTCTGTAAAAATACGGTAAATTATTGTAAATTACCATCATCCTAAAGTACAACAGAATAATAAAGCTTATTATTCTTACCTAACTGTGTTTTGGTAAATGCCGTCTTGCTTCTTTCTATCTCCCTCCCAATCTCCATCGCGAAACCAGCGGTTATTATCCTACTCTCTATGCCTATTACATCAAATTTTAAACCTCTATTAAGGAGAGAGAACAAGTATTTTTCCTTTTGTGCTCGGGCTTTCATTTCATACAATGCCTTCCCGTTCCATCCACGACGCAGCAAATGAGTTTTTTTTTTTTTCTTTTTCTCTGGCTGAATCCCACTTTGTGTATATCTCATTTTTTTTGTTTTTTGTTTTTTAGTCTGCTCATTTTTCTGTAGGACCCATCATTAATTCCATATGTTGGTCATTATAAACAATGCAATAATAAACATGAGATTCATGCATTTCTTTTTGTTGTTGTTGTTGTTGTTGTTGTTGTTGGTTATCTAGATAGTTAATCCATCTGTAGTCTAGAAGACCTGGAATGCATGATGAAGTTCAGGTTAGTCTTTCCTGACAATTCTCCTGTTTCAGCCTCTTGAGTTTTGGGATTACAGGTGTGAGCTATGACACTTGGATATTTATTTAATATATTGATTTCCTTTCTTTAGCAGTATATATTTAAGAATGAGATGGATGTCTCATGTAGTAGTTCTATGGTTCTTGTTAAATTTATATGTGTATGTGTACACCACTATAACCATGCATTCAACAGTGATATTATCTAACATAACTTAAGAGTATGCTATACCATGCAAGTATGGGTAAGAACATTTGTAATCTTTCACACAATGATGATGTAGATGTCAGATGTAGCCTCATTAATAAACAATGAATGCATTCACATTAACATACAGAATATTTTACAGTCTCAGAAACTCCTGTTCCCTCCCTCAGAATCACTGGTAAGTTCTAGCCTTTATTTACTGCCTCCCTGGTATGCCTTTTAAAGAGTGTTACATGTTCTCATTTATTGTCCATAAGGGATTGGCTCAAGAGCCTATCTAAAGATAACAACAGAAGAACATACAACCTCTCTCATTGTCAACAACTTCCATCAAAGCAATTAATTTGTTACAATCAATGAACTTGTACTGAAACATACTTCTAACCCAAAGTCCATAGTTTACACAGAAGGTTTAAGTCTTGGTATTATTTGTGTTATGGATTTTGACAAATGTTTAATAGGAACATTGCCACACAGTGATAAAATGGTTGATATTTCCCCTTCTGTGCCTGGATTAATTCACAAAGTCTAGTGTTTTAGGAGACTACTGGCCAAAACTGCCTTAGTAGATATGAAACTCCAAGTATTCTTACACATACTCCTTGTGTGATTGTGTAGAGAGTGCTACCATAAAACACATGCAATGTTCTACATGATGTGAATCATCTCTCTCTCTTTTTTATTTTATTTTGCTGTTTTGTTTTTTGAGATAGAGTTTCTCTGTGTTGTCTTGACTGTCCTAGAACTCACTCTGTAGACCAGGATGGTTTTCAACTCACAGAGATGCACCTGCCTCTGCCTCCCAAGTGCTGAGATTAAAGGAATGCATCACCATTGCCTGGCTGTGATTCATCTCTTGATGACCTATATCTCATACAATGTAAATGCAATGCAGATGCACATTTGCACACAAATTATAACCCACATTATTTTGTGAGATATATGTTAATTCTTTAGGTCATTTTAAAGTTGCTTTCTCTCTCTCTCTCTCTCTCTCTCTCTCTCTCTCTCTCTCTCTCTCTGAGTATTTTTAAAGAGTTTGTTGCATGTGTTAGGCACAAATCTCTTACTTGATATGTATTTGCCTGGTGATTTTCTAGCGTCAGATGATGAGGACATTTTTATATTTAAAGACAATCTATATATCTTTTTTTTTGAACATTTCATACTGCTGCTTTCTTTCTAGCCAGGTTTTATTCCTTCATTGATTTCAGCAGAAATTCATGTTCTTTATTTCCTCAGCGAAACTTTGGCAAGTTTTGACTTTTTAAAAAAATTCGGACAGGGTCTTTCTACATAGACTATGCCTATCTTGAAATTCACTATGTAGACCAGTTGGCCTCCAACCCCCAGTGCCTCTATCTCTTGAGTACTAGAATTAAAGCCATCTTCACCACACTTGGCATCTTTTCAAAGATGGTTTTAGTTTTTTTAAAGTTGAATTTCATTTAAGTTGTCAAGTTTATCAACTAAAATTATAAGTATTCTAAATATTTCTTTATTGGCAGTTAATCTCTTAATTGGTAAGCAACTTAAATTTTATAATTTCCCTTTAGGGAAGGGAAAAGATAATAGAATCTCCCTTTGTGACTCTTTTGGCATCTCTATATTAGTCTTCAGTTTCCCTTTGAATTTTTTTACTATTAATTTTAAAATTTATTAATACTATTGTATTGTGTGTGGTTTCATTTGTGTTGTCATAGCATACGTATATGGGGTAGAGGACAATTATTATGAGTTAGTTCTCTCCTTCCAAATTTACAAGATTTCTGGGGATTGAACTCAGGTCACAGGTTTGTCTGAAGTTTCTTTGCCCACTGCAATATTTCATTTTTGTTATGAACTGGAACCTTCTCCTCTCCATCAGCATCTTCTTCTTTTAAAGCCCTTGCCCTAAGACAACATAAGCAATCTCAACAAATGCTTTGTCATCTAGTTAATGCACTAACATCCTTTCTCTCTCAATTCCACTATCTTTTTTTTTTTTGAGACAGGTTTCACTGTGTAGTCCTGGAAGTCCTGGAACTCACTCTGTAGACCAGACTGGCTTCAACTCACAGAGATCCTCCTGCCTCTGTCTCCTGAATGCTAGGATCAAAGGTGTGCACCACCACTGCCTAGCTATACTAGGTAAACAACAACAACAGCAAAAACAAAAAACAAAATCTGGTCCGGAACTCACTATGTACACCATGTGGGCCTTGAACCCACAGAGTTGCCTCTGTCCACTGAGTGCTGTTATTAAAAAAAGCATTTGTGATCATGCTTGGCTCTCTTTCAGTATTCTTAATGTGCATGCATAGATCATTGATCTGAAATATTTACTGTTTTATAATATGAGTATTGAAAGTCATATACTGGGGCTGGAGAGAATGCTCAGCGGTTAAGAGCACTGGCTGTTCTTCCAGAGGTCCTGAGTTCAATTCCCAGCAACCACATGGTGGCTCACAACCATCTGGGATGAGATCTGGTGCCCTCTTCTGGCCTGCAAGCATGAATGTAGGCAGAACACTGTAGACATAATAAATAAATCAATCTATCTTTTTTTTTTAAAAAAAAGAAAGTCATATACTTTTCATTAATCTTTATTATACCTAACACCTTAAAACATTCAACATTTTTTAATTAATTCAAAACTATTTCATATTTTCCTATGTTACTTCTTTGACTTGTGGTCTATTTCAAATTTTATTAATTACTAAACACTTAAACATTTTATGCCAATTTTGATTACACCTCTTCCTAATTTAACTCCAGTGTAGTAAGATAGTATGTATAATATGGCCAGATTTATTCAAATAAATATATAAATCCCCATACTGAATTTACTTTGAAATAATGGAGGCCAACCTAGGCTACCTAGCAAGGCTGTCTCAGATGCACTCCTGTGCTGGGAGGAAGTTTTAAACACGTTCCGAGCAGATTGCTCTTATCTTAGTTTCACACTGTTTTTGATTCTGGGTGCTCACTCGCTTATTCTGAGAAGTGTAAAATCTCATGTGCAGAAACTTGTTTATTTCTTCTACTTAGTTTGACTATTGAATTTAATATGCCATTTACTCTTTTGGTATGTTGTCAACATTGCATGTGTTTATTTCTTTCTCTTTGACCCCTTAATTGTTATGAAATGCCCTCTTAGATCTGTTAGTGTTTATGATTTGAAAGCTTTTTTGCCTGACACTAAAAGGGCCACCCTGGCTTTCTGGAGCTTGGTCATTGTATACTTTGTTTATTTACATCTTTTGCTCAGTGTTTTACTGTCTAGAGGTCTGACTGGGTTTCTTTCCTCTGCCAGTTAAAGAATTAAAGGGCAGGAAAATCTCAGACACAGCAGGCAGCAATGGTTAACAAACTTCATTAAAGTGAAGAAACACACGCTCACAGAGACAGACAAAGAGCAAGGCACAAAGCAAGACTCCCTGCAGAACAGAGAACATTCTGAAATCCTCTTTTCCCCAGAGGGCTGAGATTTTAACTGTTTTTGGTGGCCTGGGATAGATCCTGTGCTCCTGATTTTGTGTTGGTCAACTTAAACAAAGAAAGGGGAGCCAAGTGGCTCCTGGTTTCAGGGAAACATGCACTTATGGTGGCACAGAGCAGATCTGCTTTCCTGTTTTAGGGTGGTTCAATTTTGACAAAGAAAGAGGAATGGATAGACCTATGACTTTGAGTAAACATGTTCAGGATGGGTCTGGAGCATATCTGACTAGTCTGGACTAGTCAGTCAGAAAGGAGCCCTTCTGGTGAGATAAAAAGCCTGCCAGGTCCTTGTTTCGGGTCAGGAGTGGGAGGAAGAAGCCAGGAATTTGCCATCTTCATTATCTATCTGAGGCCCAGTTTCCTATCTCTCTGTCAGAGATCTGTGTAACTCCTAGTCTCGGAACCCCTAAAAGGGAGTTGTATATGGATGGGGTCCCTGGCTTAATGATTCTTCAATTCATAAATTTCCATCTTTAAAAAGCTGAAAATATTGCAAACAACATGTGAAAATAATGCTTTGGCTTCTGAATTTGATCTTTTACTGGACCTTTTTTTTTTTTTTTTTGTGAGACAGGGTTTCTCTATGTCACCCTGGCTGTTCTGGAACTCACTCTGCAGACCAGGCTGGCCTCTAACTCACAGAGATCTGCCTGCCTCTGACTCCTGAGTGCTGTGATTAAAGGCATGTGCCACTCCTGCCTGGCTTTTACTGGACTTTTGAAGGATATGTAATATTTTTCTACAGTGCTGGGCAGTGGTAGCAAGCTGTGAGCCAGCCCCAGAGTCATAAGGGGAGGTAAGCAACAGATACCCAATACAGTGTTCCGAATGCTCACATTTTTGGATTTTGTGTTCTGTGATTTTGTTTTATGTTATGTCTACAAAAAGGTAAACCCACCGGGATGTATAGATTATATAGTATTATAAACAGATTTTGTGTCAGATGATAATGCTCAACTATAGGCTATGGTAAGTATTCTGAGAACATTTAAGTAGGGTATTGTGGTGTTCAATATGCTACTAATATTAAGGGTAATTTTCAAACCATGACACTTTTGCATGTACAATGATTATCAGAGTATAATCCCACAGCTAGTAGAGGATTAACTATACATGTTTGCTTGAGAGAGAGAGAGAGAGGGAGAGAGAGAGAGAGAGAGAGAGAGAGAGAGAGAGAGAGAGAGAGAGAGAGAGAGAGAGAGAGAATAATTTGCTCACTGTAGACTGAGTTTTGGCATGCTTAGGGCCAGGACAATCTGTGGTTTCGTTCCAGCATGGGTCTGAAGATCCAAGGACCTCAGCATTTAATTGTGCAGTTGTAGTTAGAATTAGGCATGCCCAAGACCAAGTTAGAACTAACTTCTAGGTTGAGTTCAAGGTAGCAAAAAGCATTGGTATCCCACCAAAAAGTCCATCAAGCAAGAGATGTCTTCTCCTCAGAACCAGAAAGGGTCAGTCTTTTTTTGTCTGTTCAGGCCTTCACCTGCCTGAATACAACTCATCTGAATGATTTATTTATTCTGCTAAACTAAATGTGGAGTTCATCTAAAACATTCTAACTGAAACACTCTGAGTATGATTGATTGAAGATCCAGGCACCTCATGATCCAGGTAAATTCATTCAAAGATTTAATTATCATACTCAGGCTCTGGGTTTTAAAAAATCTATCTTAGAGAGTTATGCTTTTTTACGGACTATTTATTTATTAACATTTAATGTCACTACTATCAGGAATAAATTGACTGTGTTTATTCATTTTTTCTTATAGGCCATCTGTTTCTATTTCCCAGTTTGAATTAATAAAATTGGCAGAATGTAATTATCCTTTCTTTATTAACTATTACACTGTCCTCTTTTTATAATGGCTGGACTAATACAACACTGATCTTTTATTCTCTTTGTTCGATGTCTTTATGTATCAAGGCTAGCTACAATTCTGACTCACTCGGTCTCTCATAATTGCACCTGAGTCCACTGCCATTCATGGCATATAATACTCCTCTTTAATTCAATACTGTGTATGTCAGAGTTCATGAATAAGGTATTTACAATAGTGTAATTCCAGTTAAACTGCCCATATCCTTTGTTTTCTTGTTGTCATGCATTTTCCATTTGAACATGCTGAATAAAAGAACCTCAGGACATGAAGATCAAGTCAGGAGAAGGATGTTCTGGAGTGCATCTATGTAGAGTGACAGCAGATAGTGATTTGCACTGTGTAATTGCAAAGGTAGAAAGTGGAGTTTGAATGTTTCCATTACAAAGAAGTAACACATACTCTAGTAACTAGGTATGCATAATCCCATCATCCAATTGCACACATGAATCATCACAAGTTACATTATATTATGCAAACATTTTGTATTTTTATGTATCATCTTCAAAATAAATTAAAAATTTAAAAGGTGTTCTTTGGTTGTCATCTAGAAATAGGATAATTCTTCCCATTGTTCCACTCTGTTACCGCCTCCACTTTGTACCTTTAAAATTTTATTTTTACATTTGCCTGCTTGTAGTTTAATGGTCATAATCATTTATTTATCCTGATTGGGATTTACTAAACTTATATGGTGAGAAGGTTAATAAATTTCGTCACTTTAACAAAACTCTTAGTTATTATCTCCTTAAATAATTCTGTCATATTCTTTCTCCTACATCAAGTACATGTTTGCCTACTTCCTTATGAGTAGTACTAAATGCATGTTCACCCCTCTTTATTTTCTACATTTCAGTTTGCATGGTTTTCTCTGGCCTGGCTTCATCTTCACTGCTTCTTTGGTCTGTTGCTATGTTCACTTTGCTCATAAGACCACAATTTATCATTCACTTTATTACTGTATTTTTTCATTACATTATTTTCTCTTGTCTTTTTTGTAGTTACTGTATCTGAAATTCCTCATTAATTCATGTGTGCCATTTGCCTTGTTACAATACAATGGGACACATTGATTATAGTTATTTCAATTCTTTATCAGTTCAAGTATCTGGTTTGTGCCTAAATCCCTTTGTAATCGAGATTCGTGTACTCAGCTAGGTATCATACATTCCAAAATCTGTTTCTTATCTTTTGTTGTATTGGAGAGTGTGTGTAAATAATTATAGACAAACATAAATCCTATTTTCTCTTGGGGGAAGCTATCTATTCTTCTCTCAGACCACCAAAATACGGTCTTTGATGTAAAAAGGATGAGTGATGTTTGGGATTTCTTACAATTATACTTAGATTCACCTTCACTGTACTGGCTCAACCTATTTTCTATATAGAAAAAGATATTTTTTAAGCAGAGCTTCAAATATAAGATCAGGAAGGTGTTAAATACCTCTGTGTATTAGTCCCAGGTGCTTGTTTTATGAATATGGACACTCTTTCTTACTGTCTACTTCTTTCTTTCTTCACAAAACAACTTTCCATTGTGTTTTTAATCAATAAAGGAATTTTAACTTTATTTTCACATTTAATTTTTAAAATAAATGAGTATTTGTTTTATTTCATTTTCTCTTTACTACCTGCCTACTTCTGGATATTCCAGCCTCAGGAGATGGCTCTTCTGTTTATTGCCTGCCTCCAGCTTTTGTCAGGCTGAGGCTGCACACTCAATGAAGCTTTTGTGTACCTTAGGGAAGATCGTGCCTGTCCTCTTTCTCAGCACCTAATCTCTGCAGGGGACTGTCTTGCAATCAGGAGGTGTCTGTGCACTCCAGGGTGTCTGCCCACTTCTCCTGTCCTGTCCTAGTCTTCTCCAGCCACTGCTTTGCCCTCAGGAAAGAGACCACATGTCTTCCTGCCCTTGCTTTCAGCTCTCAATGTGTTTTTTCATGTCATCAGTTAGGAAATGCCCTGAATGAGAGATGTGGTGGGTGGATTTTTACTTCTTTCGGGTTCCTTGGAATTATAGCTTGTCAAGTGGGACATTATGCAATCAATGAATGTCAACCACTGGTCTGGTTTCTCTTTTTATCCATCTACGAGAGAATTCCCTTTGGGTTCTGTGTAATCACCAGGGATCAAAGCAACAGTAGGCCTGTGCTCTTAAGAAGGTCTTCCCATTCAGAAGCTTTAATTAATTTAGGATAATTTAATTAACGTATGATTCTCTATGTCTCCATTTCTCTGATATGTTTTATACTCTTTCTGTATATGTCTCATGTTGAGGTTGAATATTTTGCTTCCAACCTAGAAGTGGAAATTCTTTTCCAACCTTTTTTAGCCAATGAATTCCTAAAAGGCCAAGGGGTCCATCATTGTGTACCAGAGTTGGAGACTCTCTTACAATGGACCTGCTTGACCCTGAAATTCTTTGGAAATTGCACAATTTACATTAAAAGTACTGAAAGTATGCTTTCTATTGCAAATATTTCAAGACAAAGGAATTAAAATGTCAGTGGCTGACTACAAGGGAAAGTTCTACAATCATTTTAACATAAAGTAACATGCTCGATAGGTTTACCAAGACTCACTATCAGACAGGGAGTTGTGCATCTAAGCTTTGAGTCATGATATACCCCAGAGAAATGTATGACACAGAGCAATGATGCTGCAGCAGTGGTCTACCAAAAGAGAAGGAGTGATTAAAAATGCACCAGCAGGAGCTAGAACTTCTACCTTATGTGAGAAAGTCTTGTATTTATGCTTAATGACTGATGAAAGTGCGGAGGCTGGGACTAGATGACTACCTTGAAGAATACAAGGTCAAAATCTTGAACTTTTGAGATCACCTAGTTTTCTTCATGAAGGAAAACAGTAGTGAGCTTAGCAAGTCTGTAGGTTGAAGTACTGTTTTGGAGAAGAGGGAAGGAACTAGACTACAAAAAATAGGTAAATTTTCCATTAGTAGACCATATATGTGGACACATAGAATGAAGTGCTATACCAATAGAACTCGGGAATTTGTGATGGCCAAGATTTTGATATTAAAGTGGAGGTAGAAGAAGGGATTATGACATGAACATTACCCTTTTACCTCCTAGGTCCCACTATCATACCCAACCTGACTCCATTTCCTTCATGTTTCTCACTAATTATTCTCTATTGCATTGCTAAGTACATGCTTGAGTTTAGTTATGTGATGTAAAGTTCTTTGTGTCTTCTTGTCCTCACATTTGTTAGTTTTGTCATGAGATCTTCTCTGAAAATTTAGTTCCTACTTTAAATTTCTACAAAATGCGTCTGACTGGAAGGGAAAAACGGAATCAGTCACAAGGGGGCAGAAGAGTTCAGCCACACCCTTTACCAATGGCCTTGAGAGGCCTCAACGTTTTTAACCAGGGTAGAGGATTTGGAGGTTGAAGCTCTACTTGTGCTGATATTGGAATGTCACTGAACTCTTTCTCGTGGTTTGAGTTGGATGAAACACTCGCAAGGATGCCAATGGGACAAGCCTTCCAAAGACACACAAGAACATTTTTCTGAGGAAATCTTGATGGGGACAGACAGAAAAACATCTGCAAATCTGGTTCTACATGGATAAAGAAACACCACTCCCTAATTAAGTAATTAAACAAATAATAAAAGACATAAGGACTAAAGAATATTAAGTATGCTGACTGACTTTCTAAATAAACCATGTGATTCAGACAGGGGGGCATGTCCCAGCTCAGTTCTTCATTGTGCTCCATTCCCCTCATGGAATTCCTTCCACTTGGGCTTTGTCATCCTGACTTTAACTCCAGTCCCAGTATCCAGACAATTGAAGAAGTAGTAACCTCCGTTACCCCAAAAATCTCTGCTGCTACCTTGTGTTAGTACACCCTTGACCTTCAGCTCTTTTCCTCAGATGGGTTTTCCTTTAAAGTGACCCACTAATCTTAAACTGCTATTCTCCCTAATACTGATCATCTATAACTCCCCTGCATTTCTTTAGTTTATTTTATATATCGTCCCACTAAGTTTTATATTCTTCCGTGTTATCACTATCATTCATTTACTTTGACTTTTTATTCTTTGAAACGATTCTATATTTATGAGGTGTTACAGAAATGTTAATGCGGCGTCTAACTTGTCCCAATGATAACAACTTATTTGGCAACACTGTAGCAAACAAAACTGCTCCGAAGTTAGTAAATAGACTATCATTCTTGTTAAAAATTTTCCAGTTTTGCCGGGCGGTGGTGGCGCACGCCTTTAATCCCAGCACTCGGGAGGCAGAGCCAGGTGGATCTCTGTGAGTTCGAGGCCAGCCTGGACTACCAAGTGAGTCCCAGGAGAGGCGCAAAGCTACACAGAGAAACCCTGTCTCGAAAAACCAAAAAAAAAAAAAAAAAATTTTCCAGTTTTGAAATGCATTCATTTTCTCATGTAGTGTGGAGGTCTATAAATTTTTACAATAGAATTCAATTTTACAGGCAACAGTGACATCAGGATACAGAACTATACCATCATTTCTCATGCTGAACCTCTAACACACATTCCCTAGCAACTGTTTGCTTGCTATTTGTTGTTAAAATTTAGTCATTTCTAGAATATTCTATAAAATCAACCTTGCACATCACATAATCTTTCCATATCTTTCCTTTTGTACTCATCCTAATACTTTTCAGATGTGTTATACTTGCTCCATATAACAATATTGGTTTCTTTTTTGATCCATTTATTTGTATTTGTATGTGTATGAGTGTTTTCTATTCATGTATAAATATATGTACCATGTGCAATTTTGGTGCCTATGGAAGTCAGAAGAGGGTGGGTGTTGGGAACTGAATTCAGCTCCTTATAAAGAGCAATACATGTTCTTAATTGTTGAGCCTTCACTCCAGTGTCCCCATGTTGGTTCCTATTTACTGCTGAATAATATTTCACTTATTTACTCTTTTGCATGTTCAGAGGCACATGGGATTTTCCATTTGTGTATTGTTGCAAAATAAATATTATCGTACACATTTCAGTATAAAAACATGCCTTGAATTCTATACACATTCAATGGTGACACCCATTGGGTCATATGATCAGTATATGAAAATTAAAAATTCCTGTGAATTTGGTTTGCAGAGTAGCTATTGATTTGATACATGTATCAGCAGCATGTGAGTGCTTCATTTATTTCACATACTCTCTTCTATATTAACAGTGCATTTTCTTATAGTCATTCTATATGTGTATAATGATATTCCTTGTAAAATTAAAAAATAGAGATATGAAAGTAGAAAGAAGCTACCTGGGAAGAGGTATTAGTAGGAGTATAAGAAGAACAAGAAAATAAGTAGGGGGAAATGCCCTAATAAAATCCATGATTATATATAATTAATATATGCTATTGTAATAGAACATTAAAAATAATTTATACTTCTCTATAGACGAACTATGCTACCCACCATTTCATGTATTTATTTGTTATCCACACATCCTGACTGATTTAGTCTCTGTTTTAATATCTGCTTATTTTCTGGTTGGGTTGTTTATTAGTGTTAAATTTAGAATATTTTGGTTGAGCTAATTTTTTCATGATTTCTTAAGTATATAATTTCACAAGTGTGTAATGCATTATGAAAATGTTCTTCTCCACTCTCTATCTTTCTCCACTGTCAATCCCCTCTTCTCTCTACCTATCCCTTCCTCATATGTATGACTTTTGTTTTGTTGTGTGACCCACCGAGTTTAACCAGAGTCATCTGTGCAACTGTTAGATTGGAGCCTGGTGAGGTCAGCAAAGTGTACACAGTTATGACAATGGCTGTCCCTCTCCCTAAATCTGTCAGTATAAAACAGTTCAGCAGTAAGGGACCAGTTCCCCCAAATCCCGTGCATTTCTCTTATTCTATAGTTTTCCTCTTCACTCAGTTGGATGTTTCTTATGCTTTTCAGAAGCTTTATAGTTTCACAAAGTAGACTTTGTCATTTGTTTTTTTTTATTTCCTGGGCAACTAGTGTCCTATTTACCAAACAATTTAGAGGCTAATTTCACATGGTGGCACACGTCTCATTTTTCATGGTCAGTTTGAAAATAGTTTCCCCAATCAATGACTTTGGTTTTAATTTTTGTGTTTGATTTCTGGATTTTTTTTAGACTGAGTCTCACTATAGCCTGTAGCCTTGGATAGCCTGAATTTTGCTATATAGATTAGACTGGTCTTGAATTCATAGAGATCCACCTACTTCTGTCTCCAAAGTGCTGGTATTAAAGGTATTAGCCATGGCATGATAACTTGCTTCTTATTCTCCAAACAGTGTGTTTCAGGCATCAATATATTTTAATTTTCATAAATTTCTCAGTTCACTCTTTAGTGGCTATGTTTTGATGTCCTAAGAACACTTCATCCAATGAACATTGATGGAGTTTTCCCCATTATATTTTCCTTTTAACAAGTTTTTTTTTTTTTGGTTTTTCGAGACAGGGTTTCTCTGTGTAGCTTTGCGCCTTTCCTGGGACTCACTTGGTAGTCCAGGCTGGCCTCGAACTCACAGAGATCCGCCTGCCTCTGCCTCCCAAGTGCTGGGATTAAAGGCGTGTGCCGCCGCCGCCGCCGCCGCCGCCGCCACCACCACCACCACCACCCCGGTCCTTTTAACAATTTTTATAGGCTGAAGAAATGGCTTGGAGTTTATAAGCAGTTGTTTGTCTTTAGAGGAACTGTTTTCAAATTTCCAGCATCTATATGGTGGTTCACAACTATCTGTAACTCCCATTCGAGAATATCTGACACCCTCTTTTGACTTCTGTGGGTATAAGGTATGCACACTATTCAAAGACATACATACTAAGCAAAACACTTATATACCTAAAATAAAATAAATAAATCTATATATTTTTACAGTTACAGATGTTTAGTGCTATACCAATTTTTGGTTATTTTGTATGTAAGGTTTATGTCAAGTCTTTGGTTTGTATGAATTTTGCATACAGATATCTAATCACTCCAATATAATTTATTGAGTTGTCATTTTTTTTTTTTTTTTGGTTTTTCGAGACAGGATTTCTCTGCGTAGCTTTGTGCCTTTCCTGGAGCTCACTTGGTAGCCCAGGCTGGCTTCGAACTCACAGAGATCCGCCTGGTTCTCCCTCCCGAGTGCTGGGAGATCTGCCTGGCTCTCCCTCCTGAGTGCTGGGATTAAAGGCGTGCACCACCACTGCCTGGCGAGTTGTCACTTTCTATTGAGTTGTTCTGACATGTTTGTCAGAAGTCTGCTGTCACACTCGTGGGGGGGGGCATGCTTGAGTTCTCTGTTTTTTTGTAGTGTCTTGTTTGTTTATCCCTCTGTTAAAGTATACATTGTTTTCATTTCTGAGTTGTATAGTCAGCTACAAAATTAGGGAGCCAGTCTGTTTAACCATTAGATTGGAGCCTGGTGAGGTCAGCAAAGTGTACACAATTATGACAATGATTTATTTACAATTGTTGTTTATTGACAATCCACTTATTTACCTTTTAGACAATTTTAGTCTAACTCTCTTCCATTCCTGGGGTATTTATTTGTTTTAATTTTGCACTGTCAAATTTTGTTGCACCTTAAATGTAAAACCACAACAAATCAGTTGTTCCGTTTTGGGCTTCTCACAACTTCTTCAAAGATTACCAACAGTAATTTTTTTTTGTGGTGTGTGTGGGGGGCATGTATATTTTCTTTGAAATTGTTTCATTATGTTTCTTCTCATCCTCATGTGTTTCCAAATTATATGGATATTAGTTTTGTCATATACTTTGCAAATATGATTTTTTTGGCAAGCCAACATTTTGATGCTTTTCCTGTGACTTGTGGTAATGAGCTGAATCCTCTAAGGATATGATTCCTCCTACTTCTGTAAAGCCAGCGATACCAGTTATGTTTCTGCATGTTTTCCAAAAATTGTAAAGTTATTAAAATACTAATTATGAAAGCCTCAAAACACAAGCAAGCATACATCTCCATTTTTAGCAGTGCTGTATGGTCTGTGAAATATTTAGCAGGTAATATATTTTCATTTCCTTTGATGAGAAGCTCATAGACTGAATGGAATTTGCCAAATTTACATTGGCACGATCTGCCAATGATGCATATGGATGAGCAATATCTACTTAGGGTTTGAATAAGATATAAATAATCTTTTGTTTTCAGTTTTCTGGGACTTAATTAAAATTTTCATAAAAAACAAGCAGATAATTGGGAGTTCTATTTTTTAAATTAAAGTGACTCAGAGGTAGGTGGAATACGTGTTTTGTTTCCTATTTGATGCATCCCTTGATATATAATAACAAGCATGATTGATGAAAAGACCTAGCAGAATCAGCTGCACACTGATGCATCTGCTATCCACATTTCCTGTTTTATTTGCCCAGAGGATATTAGTTATGACTTATAAGTCAGGGGATGTAATTTCACTCAGTTTTTTTTTTTTGTTAAAAATCAAGAAAATTAGAAGAGTACATGTGCTTGGTTTACGTGTTTTAAATAAGTAATTCAGAAGCTGTAATTTTCAACTAAATGCTGGTATCATCTTAGAAGACAAAAAGAAATATTCAATACATTCAGAAGATATTCATCCCCCAGCCCCTGTGGGTTCTTCATCAATGCCATCCAGTCACAGATTAAAAATGTGTGAAGAAAATGTCTATATTATAAATATAGAGACATTTTTTTCTTGTCATTATTTCCTAATATACACATTAACTCTTTTGTTGAAGTTTTTGTATATTAGGTGTTAGAAACCACTGAGGAAAGATAAAGCAAGTACGTGAATGGATGTGCATGTACTGTAGTCAAGCATGTCACAATAATTCTTAAGGTCCTTGATGGATTTGGGTATTGACAGTGGTCTTAGAACAATGCTCCACAGACACTGAGGAGCCTTTTTGCATGAATGTCTTATGCACACTTTTGGAGACTTGCTCTTTTTTTTGCAGCAGGAAGTGATGGAAACATGCACAGAGCCAAGGGGGCAGCCACCCGCAAGCCAAAGGTGGGCTTGAGCAGAACTTTTCCTTCTATTTCTCAGAAGGAAGCACCTGCTGATCCCTGGTTGATGTGACTCATCCTTCACTGTTGTGACAAGATGGATTTTTGTGTAAACCATCTAGCCTCAGTACATTGTTGTTCAGCCTTGGAAAAGCACTGAGATTGCTCTTCTTTCTCCATTATGCTCAATCATAAATGTTTTTGCTCTGCTGTACTCAATGTTCTGTTTTGTTTACTTACATTTTTAGTCCATTTATATGTTACCGGTAGATACCATTAAAGTAACACCACCATTTAGCTTTCCAGACTATGCTAGCCTTCACATTACAGTTGTTCTTGTTTTCTCTATCTGAGTTCTCAGAAACCATGGTCACAATATTCGTAACGTTAAAATGTGAAGTAGCACTAAATTGATAAAAAGCAGAACAGCAAATCTACAGTAAGGAAGTTTCTGATAGCTCCTCACAGTCAGAACATTGGATCAAATAAGTCACAGGAGCTTGAATTGTGCAATTACACTAGTCCAGTTTTGCAGGATGTACATCATTGTGTTGTCAATGGTCAGGGGAAAAAGTCACAGAGGCTTCAAAAACATAAAACTTTCTATCCACATTTGACTTTAGACTTACTTCACCTGTTTGGGGATTGTAGGGTGGGTTTGTAGTTTCCCTCTGAACTGCTTTGCTCATAGATCACTTGTGAATTTTCACATACTACAATGGCTACCCAGAAGGTGACCATTTTTGGTATCAAAATTGGGAAAAATGTAAACATTTGATTTTGATAGGAATTGTATTAATCCTATAATTCAATTTTGTCTCTTTACTCTGTTCAGATTTATACCATGAAATTTATTTGCTTATATTCTTGTTTCCTTTTAGTGTTTTATGTGATTTTCGACATACAGATGCAGAATCTACTTAGTTAAGTGCACACTAAAATACTTCTGAGCTAGGCTAAATGGTATTGGATTTTTACTTCTTTTTTCCTGTTGTTATTGCTTGAAAATAAAAATTTGCCCATTAATCTTCAATTTGGTGTTATTTCTAAACACCCTTATTATTTTAGAAATTTTTCATTTTTGGTTTTGTAGGGTTACTTTTGAAGTAGCCAATTATATCATAAAATGTAAATAAGGATGTTTGTTTTACTTATCTCATCATCTTTGGACAGGAATTTTGCTGCTAAGTTGAAAAGGAAGACTATGGAGTAAAAGTGGATACCTTCCTTTCATATCTAATCTTAGCAAAACCATTCTATCATTCACCATCCAATATTAAGCGATGTTAATTATAGTGCTTTGTAGGGTAAACTTTACTAGGTTACTGTTCCCATTTCTTTTTTATTTTAATTGATATGTGACATTTCTAAATATTGATGGGCTAGAGTGATCATTTGACATGTGCATACAGTGTGTAATGATCAAATCAGTGTAATTAGCATTTCTATCTTGTCCAACATTTATCATTTCTTTGTGTTGGGAAGCATGATCCAATAATTCTTCAGCTGGGTATACAGCCAAAGGAAATGAGATACGTTCATCAAAGGACATCTTCATTCGCACAGTTATTGCAGGACTATTCAAAAGAACAAACATGAAATCAACTGGTGTCCATAAACATTTTGGACAAAAAGCTGTGGTATATGAGCAGAATAAAATATTATTAACCAGAAAGCAAAGAAATTCTGTCATTTTTTGCTGTGACTTGGTTTAACTTGGATGGCTTCATGTTAAATTAAAGAAGCTAATACTATAAATACAAACATTCTTTTCTTTTTGGGACTGCAATTTAGTTACAAAGTTTCTGCCTTCCCATTCTTTAGTTCAAAACCTCCTTTACATCACTCTCTGCTCTCCTTCAAATTCATGGCCTCTTTTTTCATTGTTATTACATACATATATTTATTTATGTACACCTATATATTCCTAATATAACCTGTTAACTACATATAGTGTTGCTTGCATGTACGTTTTGAGGGCTGACTGTTTGGCCCTGGACAGCCAGTTGGTGTCCTCTTCCCTGGGGAGAGCTACTTCTCCCACTCCCACCTATATTCAGTGGCCTGCAGTTCTTTGTGTAGGGTTGAGGGCTTGCGGATTTTTCCTTATTCAGTTTGGCATACTTGTTTATATCATTCTTATTCAGCTCACATTTTGGTGGTCATGTTGTTGAGACTTTATGAGTATGGTTTCTGATGTTATTGAGAGACACAATCTCACAGAAAACTCCTCTTCTGAAATGTTCCTTGAACTTAAGTGCAGGGATATTTTATAGATGTAGCCATTGGTATTGGGCTCCACAACTCTGCATTTTGTTTGGTTGTGTTTTTTTTCTGTAATAGTTCGAATCTGTTGCAAAGATGAGGGGTGAAGACTACATTTATCTGTACTTATAAGGACACATGCTAATAGGATGTTAGGGATTTAATTGACTGGTGGTTGTTGATTCTCCTCTAATGATCACCAATTCACTAGCAATGAACGGTTAGCTAGGTTTCTAGTACTGGGCATGGTATCCATCTTACTAAGAAGGTCTCAAGTATGAAAGAAATACAGAACAGTTACAAAGGGGCAATAAATTTTACTTGTATTCATTTCAAAGACTAAGTTACTAACAGTTATTTTTTTTATATCATGATGAGTAGGATTTTATCAAGTGTCCTTTTGGTATGAATTCAACTTATATGTTTTATTCTTCTGATTACTAATATGGTGAATTATGACAGACTCATATTTGAGAGATTCTTGCATTTATGGAATAAATAAAAAATGACAGTGTCGTATTCTTATTTTCACATATTAGTAAGTTAAAATCTCTAATATCTATGGGACTTTGCCATGACAGTCTGCTTTGGGAATTCATTTGGATCGGTGTTTATCATTTTCTTTCCTGCCATCCTATGAGAATATAATACCATCCACTTTTGTCGCAGATACAAATGGGCATGCAGCTATCAATCATTCTTATATGCCTGCCTCATCTCTATGGCATATGCATTCCCAGTTCCATCTAAGGCTTGTCACCCGACTTATGCTGATTGTCACCTCATCCCCTCAGTGCTGGCTTCTCTTCATCTTCAATATTCAAGTTGTTTATATTCATATGCTACTCACTTCTCAATTCACTAAACTCATCTTTTGTTGGAATATGACCTTTTGATGTTTTGTTTCATAAGAGGGAAATAAATTTTTATAAATAATTTCAGTAGATACTTTTCTGTTACTTCATTACTTTAGACCTGAAAGGTACCTAACCCCACTACCCTTTGACTCCCACAGCATCTCTAAAGCAAATTCTCTTGATTTCACTAGACTCTGCATTTTTTGATACCATTTGAGTGTTCTCTCTGTCGCTAAGATTCACTGCTCTTTTTCCCACCACTTTCCTTTCCTGTCTTCTTTTTCTTTAAGTTTCCCAAGGATATCTTCGGTAGTAAAAGGAAGCTACATATCTGTTGTAAGTGTCTGAAAGTGAGCAGCAGATTGCGTTTCCTGCCTGAGATACATGGGAAAAAGCACAGTTTACCTTTCCAAATCCCAGCACTATCTCTAAGCAGTTCCACCCATCCTCACTCATGAGCTCCTCAGATTGTATTTTACATTTCAGCTTTTTCTCTTGTGAATTTCTACCCAGTCAAATTCACATCTCTATTGACATATCTCATATTCATGTCAAAATCAACTTCTTTTAAATGGAATTCATCATCTTCCCACATGAATCTGCTGTGTTTACTTCCTAAATAAATAACTGATACTCAAGAAGTTCTTGATGCCAGAAAGCTTGTCCACAGTCCTCCATGTGTCCTACCTTTCCTATCTGTAGCACTTAGTTATTTTTTTGTCAACTTGTTCTACAGATATTTTCAAATTTTCCCCACTAATCTCATCTTTATACTCATTCTCTGAAGTCCACAATTGTTGCTCACCAGAGTTGTTAGTGTTATTACCAACCATGTGATAACTTCATTTCTAAGCCTCTAAACTTAATTTATTCCCTAACAGCAAGGATCCCACTAAATGCAAAATCCCTTTACAAATTGTTTATGATACTTCAATAACATTTGATACCCTTGGCCACTTCCTCTGGTTGGAAATGTTGCTATTTTGATTTCTATGACCTTGCACTCTGCTGGCTTTCTTTTTGAACTCTTATCCAGGCACTCTTTGTAGTGACATTGCCAGACATTCCTGCACCACTCGACAAGGAAATGCTTCAGGTTCTCAGAAGACAAGCATGGAGACATTTCTCCTCACAGCTCCTGTAGATAAATGCATTACTCCACAGCTGGGGTATGGTGTTCTCACTCGAATTTGGTATCTTTATTGTATATCTTTTTTAGTGTGTTTCATAGATTTCCCTTATAGAAAATGCTAGCGTTCCCTGAAATTGCTCCCCTTCTTCCTGTCTCATCAATTAAAAATGACCTTCAACCTATATTCAGGCCTGAACTCAGAGTCAATACCTGCTGCCCATTCCTCACTTTATCCTCCATCTCTCAACTTCCAAAAGCAAAAATAAAGAGCAAGTATTCCAGTGTGCTGAAAGATAATCACTGGTATCATTAAAATTTTCCTTTGTGAAGCATTACTAAATAAAATTAAAATCATTTTGACCACCACAGATATTAATTAATTACTCTCCCTAGGCAGTTGATCTAATAACCAAGGCAGTTACTGGCAAATAAATAATGTTTATGAATAGGGTATATTATATACTTCTTGAAAGCCACATTTTTTTAAATCTACCAATACCTAAAAGTTCCTACAACAAGTTAAAAACACAATGAAGTTCTATATTTTTATTAAACAAATAAGTGAATAAATGTATACATCCAACCACAAAGGCTGTAAGATCTTCTCATATTAAATCATGCGGAAAATAAAGTGAAAAATCACTATGTAGATACAGGGAAATATGTCATATATTTAAGGACTTTTAACCCTTACTAAGTAAAATGGAATAATGGGGGCAGATAAAAAGAATATTTTAGATAACTTGGAATGAATTTTACTTCCTATTTTCCTTTTATTTAATTTCAAGACAACTTACAGTATCGTGACTCTGTGCATTCTCACTACAGTCCTTAGACACACACAAAAAATGTTTACGTCAAACACACCCTTCCCACTATCACATTCAGGCTGTTAATAAATTTTCATACAATAGATGCAAATTGATACAACACTTATTTTGTAAAATCTGAATTGTATGCATTTATTTGCAGCCCTCTATCCTCATACTGTTTCTAAGATGGTATTTTTTTGTGCTGTGGGTAATTCTGGCTACTCACCTGCCTTGTTCAATCTAGTGAATGCCTTCTGACCACCGGACAATGATCATTCTGTTCATTCTTGAATCTTTAATTCCCAGCATTTCCTCTTCTGAACACTGCCTGGTTAACTTGCACCCCAATTAGTACAGAAGACAACATGTAGCATATGTCCAACTATAAGAGGGCATATGTATGCCAATTTTAATTAACTAGTAATAGAATGGAACACTATTTCACTTTTATTATATTTTTAATCACTTACTGTATAAAACATACTTTTATCTACTAAATTGGATATTTTTCATTTTTTCACTTGATATGTTATTTTTACAGCACTGACATATTTTTGTTCCTTTTTTCTTTTTAAATTGAAATTATTTCAATGTTTTAACTGAAACAGAATTACATCATTCCCTTCGCAATTTTCCTCTCTCCAGCTCTACCCAGCTACTTGTGTTATCAATGCATTTATCCAGTGAGTAGTTGTTAATTTGTACTATTTATCCTTTTAAAATCCCTGGAACTATTAGGAACTGACACACTTTTCCCCCCCATTTTTTAAAATTTATTTATTAAATTTAATTTTACATATCAGCCATGAATTCCCTTGTTCTCCCCCCTCCCACCCCCTTCCCGACCCCCCCCCCGCCTTCCCCCCACCCCACTCCCTATTCCCATCTCCTCCAGAGCTAAGACTCCCCCGAGGATTGAGTTCAACCTGGTAGATTTAGTCCATGCAGGTCCAGTCTCCTCCTCCCAGGCTGAGCCAAGTGTCCCTGTATAAGCCCCAGGTTCCAAACTGCCAGTTCATGCACTGCCAGTTCATGCACCCAGCTACTTGTGTTATCAATGCATTTACCCAGTGAGTAGTTGTTAATTTGTACTATTTATCCTTTTAAAATCCCTGGAATTATTAGAAACTGACTCACATTTTTTTTTTTCTTTTAGAGCTGGCTCTTGAAGCTGCTTCCAATATTTTCTGCCTTTATTTCTTTTTTCTACTTCTTATCTCTTTTCTATGTTTCAGGCTAGTTGGATACATCTGTTGTTCTTGGTTTTTTCTGTCCTGCATGAAGGTATCAATCTTTTCTAATATTTTGAGTGCTCACCTCCTTTGCATATACATTATGGCTTTCAGCTTTGCCATTACATAGGATTCCTGAGTGTGCGGGCAAGTGGATCTCTGCATCCATAGCTGTTTCTTGTGCCTTCTCTTGATCTTGTTTCCCTCTGTTTGATTGCCCTGTCCTATTCCGTGGTGTTAGTTTTTGTTTTGTGATAGTATATTCTGTTGCAATCCCAGAGAAGCCTGTTTGTTTACTAATGAGAGACAGAAAGAGGTGGGTCAGGGTGGGGGGAGGGGCGAGGAGGAACTGGGAGGAGCCGAGGAGAAACATACATTATATAAGAAAAATGTCTATTTTTAATAAAAGGCAAAAGGAAAATAGTGCTGTTTCTTGAAAAAAAAAATAAAAGCATTTGCCAAGAATGTCCATGTGCCAGGCATAAAATAAAAGAGCTTCAGCTTCACGTCAGGAGGTCAGATAAGACTTTTTATCTTCAAATGTGACAGAATGAACTTAATATTTTTAAACATCATGTATTTTCTGAGGAGCAGTTTAAACATGGATGTTGTAAACAACCCCAGCAAGGGGTGTCTTGAGTTGGTCAGGCAATATTAAGATAGAGCTGCGAATACTGGGACATGTAGGAAAGATATAAGTTTACTGGTTCATTTAAAATATCCTTTTCCTATTTAATTATGACACAGCTTAAAACCATATATTTTCTCTGAGGACAGATTAAACTAGGTATTTTAATTTATATTAAAACTCCATAGGCTCTTTCTACCTTACATGACTTTAAAAATGAAATTTATTCATTTGAAAATAATGTGAAATAACAGGAAATATTAATCTGAAATAGCTGTGAGGGGCTGAAAGGAGGAAAAAGGGGGACAGAATGTTGTAAGGCTAATTCAATGAAAGCACTAAAATAAAATAATTAAAAAATAAAAATAAAAAGGAACACAAATAGGTCTGTGCTGTAGAAGTAAATTATCAAAGTAAAAACGAAGCTACAGTTGGCACATGAAAAGAATCAGGGAATCTCTCCCAGTTAGAATATCGGAGCATCACAGTGATGGCCTCTGAAACTGAGCATCTGCTGTTTCCTGACGGGTCTAGCTCTGCATCTTAAGAACTTTTCCAAAATACTTGGAAAACTCTATCTTTTAATTTATAAGCCAATATGGAAATGTAAGAACGTCGTTGAGTGTTTCCTCCCTGTGTTCCCAGGCTGCCGCATCTACAGAAACAGGTGTCGTGAATTAAACGCTCCATATCTGCAAAGCTTCCTTCTCTATGGCTAGCTGTCTCCAAGACAACACAGTTGGAGAGCAGCCCTGCCCTTGTGCCTGTCTGGAACCAGCTCCTTGTTTCTCACAATCCTATTCCTCTGCAAAGATTTGGCTAGGGTGCCAGTGTCAGGAATCTTGGATCCATTTATCTCTTTATCTGTGCTCTTACAGCAGGGAAACCCTAAACTTTTCAAATAAATATGACAGCTAACACCAGCTCTTTGTGAAGCCGTGCACGGAAAGTCAGGTCACCCACATTAGGGTCACTGCCAGTTTCTCCCCATTCCCCACTCTCACGCCCGTGAAAGACCACGGGGGCAACTAAATGGGGGTAGATTCAATTTTAACAGACACGGGGGTTTGTACGCATCTTCATTCCCTGCAACACCAGCTAGATAATGCCACTAAGTGCTGGCAGATCTGCACTCCAACACACTGATTGTAGCTCTTTCATATGAATAGGATTCCGCATACTTTTAAATATGCTGTGACAGGTGTTTCCCCTCATCCACCTTTTTCTAGAAAAAAATGCTCTAACTTTGGCTAGGTGCCTTTTCCTACTTGGAGTGTAAAGGATGTGTGATCTCATTAAAGCCCCTTCCCTCCCTTTTTCTCCCCAGACCAGAGGCTTCCTAATGATTTCTCCCCAGTTATTGCTGTGTACGGTGACTCTCATCCCATTTCACCCCCTCATTACATACTGCCCGATGCAGCTTACAGATGCTGAGCCACAAATGTGGCTGTCACTGGCAGCAACTTCCCATACCCAACTACCCCTGTTTCATCCATGTCATGGCTCTTACTGATCCCACTGTCAGAAAGGCTTCCCTCATCTTCATTCCCCCGCCCCCCCAGCCCCTGGATGATTATGTTTCAGATCTTGTCGTCACTCCTAAGCAGGATAAGGGCTTGATTAGGTTGTTAATTCTTTCTGAAACTGAGTTCCCTAATTTATACACCCAGAAGCCTATTTTTCTGTAAAAGACTCTTGAAATTAATAAAAAAAATCAAATCCTTCGTGTATGCAGCAGGGAGCCAAGGTGCTCATGTGAGTGGTGGCTGTGGGGGACTGAGACTCAGCATAACCTCTATGATTTTTAGATAGATCCTTACCAACACTCTTTGCATATTTCTTCCTCCGTGCAGATACAGTAACTTCCTCTTATGGATGATAGGAGGATAAAATAAAGGATAAAATGCTCATAGTGTTGAGCAACAATGCTTCATTCTGTTAAGTGCCCACCAAAAACTAAAAAAAAAAAAAACAGGGAAGGGGCAGTCACTTCATAATACCTGTTATTCCCGTGTGATGTGATAATAGATTTTTTCTTTGATTATTACACCTTTAATATGTCATTCTTTGAAGTGTCACCTAAAAAGAAAATAAAGCTGTAAACTTGAGTGGTTATGTGTAGTGGTTTTCCACTCTTTAGATGAATACTGTATTTGTCCATGCTGTGCATGGGAGAATCTTCATCATCCCCACCCATTCCCATTCCCATTCCCATTCCCATTCCCATTCCCATTCCCATTCCCATTCCCATTCCCCCTTCCACAAAAATAATTGCCCTCCCCCCAAAGAAATTATTTCACAACGATCTTTAATGCTCACTTCAAAGTTTATTTATGGGGGGGTTGTATACATGTTTAGTAAAGTGTGCTAAGTGCCTACACTGAGAACATTCCAGCTCGAATCAGTCCATTCCACACAGATGCTTCCTGTGCCAGTTGAGGTCATATGGAGAGGGGCCTTGACCTTTCTCTTGGTCAGGCCTGTTTTGCTGGTGAGTCCTGCTTACTCTCCAGAGCCTATTTTTTTTTTTGTCCATACAGATCTTCAGTCCCATACAAAGAACAAGATACACAATATCTCAATGTATTTCACAAGTTTAGCACAGCACACTTCTTGTACAAAAATCCAAGAAAGCACAAAAGTGAAAGCACCCACTTGCTTACTTATAAACACACATGCATAAGTCCTAAACACTACCCAAGAGTACACAAGTGAATACATTGAATTAAAAGGTACAAAAGCACTGTACGGAAAACTTAAAAGTTAAACATGAAATACTGCACTGTGAATGTGGAATACTCTAATGACCCAGCCCCACCCTTACATAGCCTTAGTATGGGTCAGAAACTATCAATGTGCTGGGGACCTTTCTAGTCCTCAGAAACACTGCTGCGGGGGCAGTGGGCAGCGAGATTAGCCTGCCGCAGAGCTCTGGCCTGCTCCAGAGCCTCTCTGTATCGGGAAGGCCAAGCCTGGGGTTCTTTCTTAAAGACCCTGGCCAGGAACTCCATAATCTGCATCTTGGTGATTTCACGGTTGGCTCTGGACCCCCAGAAGAACTCGTACTCAGGAGGCTCGAGGTGGGGAACACGCTGGTACTTCAGGTAATTCTGCTGGACGAACTCCTCGGTGATAATCTTCCTCACGTCTCCAAAGGTGGGGTGCTTCTTCCAGGGCCTCAGCCCCAGGATGCGCAGCACGTTCCAGACCGCGCCCTCTCTGGCCCCGCGGCCCTTCACGTAGATGAGGCTCAGGATCATGAGCAGGAGGCCTGTCATGGGCATGCGGTTGTTCAGCGCCACTCTGTCCAGTTCCTCTGGGCTGAGTGCTTTGACCAGGGCAAACTCCATGGTGTGGAGATTGGTCAGCCTCAGGTGCAGCCCAAAAACTCTGGCAAGGATGAGGCTGGTGCGCCTGAGGATGCTTCTGCACCATTTCTTGTAGCTGCCCATGACATCTTTCACCATGTCTGGGAACCACAGGACCATCCTCTTCTGGTCCTTGACCAACACGTACCACATCAGCTCGTGCGCCTTCTGCACCAGCTGGGCCGGGGCGGGTGGTGCTGGCATCTGCCTGGCCGGGCTCTGGGGCTGGTGGGCGCGGCCCTCCTCAGCGGCCTGCTGCAAGATCTTAGGGTCGACCTCTTCGAACCGTTCTGCAGGCGGCGGCGAGGCCTGCGGGGCTGCCACAGGGCCTTCAGGAGCGCTTGGTGGCCCGGCGGGGGTCTCGGCCGGAGACACGGGAGGAGGGACCGCCACCGGATCCGCAGGACTGACTTGCATCTCAGAGTTGGGGTCCTCGGCTGCAAAGTTAGGGTCGCTCAGGTCCTTACTTTGTTCGGACATGTCTGCGGCGTCTGATCAGAGCAGGACCGCTGCGGCTGGGAGCTCTTGGAACCGGTACTCCCTCGGTGGACACCAGCAGAGGAAGTGCGCGTTACTGAGCGCTGTGCCTTCCGCAGCAGCGGACGGGCGGGGCGGACATGACAGTGCGCATGCGTGTTGGGAAGCCAGAAGGGCGGTAGGGCTGAATAGGAGTGAAGAAGCAAAGCCCAACCGCTGGGGTCTGAGAGAGGATGCCACTAGACTAATCTGCAGGTCTCCTGTATGGGCCAGAGATAGATCATGATGGGGAAGGAGCAAGTTTAAGTAGAAACATGTAGCCGAGGTGGTGAAGTCCAGTTAGGACACACTGGGTTTGTGCAAAATCAAGTTAAGTGTGAAGGCCCTGGAGAAAGGCGGAGACTGGCTCTTGAACTTGGGTTTTCTGCAAAAGAGTGCAAGAGACAATAAGGACAAAGTGCGTGCATTGTGAAGATGATGTGATGCCTACGATTGGAATGTTGAGAAATTAATAGAGATAAATCTTTATTAAATCTGAGTGCAGATCAAATAAGGAAGAATGTAAAGCGTAGTTACAGATGCTGGAGATCAATCAAGGCAGAATTTGAATGTTTTGGAAGTAGTAGATTTATATAAAGTAACTGATGTGTGCTTAAAATTTTAATTGGGATGGGGATTGGCTCAGTCCATTTGTAGTGCAAGCGTGAGAACCTGAGTTCAAATCCCCAATACTCACATTAAAAATAAAAGGTAATAGAATAGTCTATGTTTGTAAACCCTGCTCTGAGAGGTGAAATTCGAGGGATCACAGGGATTTTCCGGAGGTCAGCCTAAGTATAGGTTCAGTGAGAGACACTGTCTCAAAGAAATAGGGTAGGGATGATAGAGTAGGATACACAACACTCTTCCCTGAAATCTGCATGCATTTACATACACATACACAGACATAATTGTCACAAATAACAGTTTGTCTCTATACACAAGCATAATATGCAGTAAGCAATCTTGCATAATTAACATATTCCTCACCTCAAATTTTAGGAATATTTTCTTATCTACTTAAATATATACAGCTGAGTATATTCTCTCTATTTTCTTATAGTACACTGGAGAATATTATTTCTAATTATACTCTTGTATCGGAAGGTCATTTTTCTTTCACAGCTTTTGGTAATCAGCTTTCTACTCTCTATTCATTTAATGCCAACTCTCCCTCATTTCCACAAATGTGTGAGATCAGGAAGCATTTGTCTATGTATAGCCCTTTTCACTCCACACAATGCCAGAAAGTTCATGCAGGTTGCCACAAGTAATAAATAATATTTTATTGTACATGAGGCATCAAATTAGATATGAAGACTATATATATATATATGTGTGTGTGTGTGTGTGTGTGTGCTTGTGTATTAACATATATGCATATACTTGCATATGTATATGTACACATATATCCATATATTGCATATATATAACATTTTTTTATGCATTCATCCATCACTGAATGTTGAGTTAGTGAGTTGATTTCCAATTGTTTAAATAGCTATGAATTTTGGCTTGCCACATCTATTGGGTCACTTTGATTTCATTTAAAATTTCCCTTAAGATTCTAGAGGAAAATGATCATCATATTTATTGACACAAATTTTATGATAGTGTATTTTTCATGTTTCTCCAGTACCCCTCTTCCCTTGATTACTGTTGCTACATTTTCTGAGTTTATAAATATTCTACTTCTCAAAGTATGTTGTCAGCAAAAGACTAGTTCCATGTTGGGAGCATAACTAAATGCTTCCCAATATCTTATAAATGCAGTTTCTATTGATAAGGTCTAACAATCTATCATAAATGAGGTGAAGCATATTGTGACAATTTCCAAAGTATAATTAAAAATTAGATTGAGAAGAGGAAATCTGAAGCTGTTAATCCCTCAACCTGTCCTATATATAATGCTTGTTGTAGCTTCCAAAACCAGAAGTCCTTACATTTGATCATCCTTCTTGCTCTGAAATAATGGGGCTCCTTAGCCTTTCTTTGATTTCCTTAAGTTTAAATAATCTTAAACATTCTCCATTGAGACTTTTTGTTGTCACTTGAAACAGAAACATATTTTAGACATTATGTTGATATTTTTAGGCACCACAATGTGTTTACTTAGACAGGATGGATATCATCTACCCAGAATATTTATGACAAGAAATGTTTCTGAGATTCTTCAGATTTCAGAATATTTATATATACACAATAATATGTTATAAATCAAGTCTAAACATGAGATTGTTTTTTTTCTTTTATTCACCTTATATATATAGTCTGGAGGCAATATTATGTGATAATGTTAGTAGACTTTTGTCTTGGTTGAGATCAACTCCATGAAGTCTGATGTGTTTTTCACTTGGGATATCTTGTGAATCCTGGAAACATTTCAGATTAAATAGTATTTGTGATTTCAAGTTTTTGGACTAAATGTTCAAGTTTGCTTATGCTCATTTTTTAGTTTTGTTTTTCCTCAAGTGGGTTGATTTTGAAGGGTTTTCTGGGCTAGCTCACTATGATTATATACATGTTGTATTTGCCTTCTTTGGCTTAATGGATGAATGAAAGTAAGTCAAAAGGGGGGGGGCAACATTTTTAAAGTTGTTTCTTGTTGAGGTAGGATAGCAGCTATGTGACCAGAGAACTACTTGGGCTTCAGCAACTGCCTGGGCTGAGTTGTATAGCTGAGTTTCTACCTGAATCTCACTCTGATGAAGCTGTTAGCATGATAGCAGACAGTACCTCTACTCAAGCTCATATCATGCATTCCTCCTGATAAGAAAGTTGCTCAATGATGAACTACAGTCTCTAAATTAGGACCACACCGAGAGATGATGCTTCAAGTGTTTCAAGCCACAGAATTAATGTTCAACTTGAGATGAACCCAGTGTAAACTGTGGTGATGATTACCCTCAGAGTTCTGAAGCACCCCCACAGATATGATTTCATCTACTCAAGTAAATCCTTCTGAGAAGGATCAATCTACTACCCAAAAGAAAAGAGGAAGAACATTGAGGTTAACCTTTAAGCAGAGAACACAAACTTAAGTATAAAGAGACCACATCTATTATCAAAACTTGGGAGCTGATAGCAACATAATACACTACTTACCACTATAGTTAATGGCAGATATTACAAACAATAATGAAAATGGAAGTAACATCAGGGAAAGAGAAGAATTCAGTACCTATGTGGTGTCTGTGAGTCCTTTAACTCAAAGGAGATACTTGGGCTAGAGCTCCAAAGATGTCTGAGAGTGTTGGGAATAAGTTAGGCTGGTTGGCCATCTCTACAGCGGGCTCAATGGGGGAAAAGGAAATAAGTTATCTCCACAGAGGCTTAGAAGCAAAAGCAGGAAACTTACATTAGTGGCTCCCGGAAAAGATTCAGGAAGAAATGCAGTAAGAATATGGAGACATTATGTCTTCAGATCATTTGGAAAGGACAATATTTCCAATGGGTTACTTCAGACTGTAATATGGAACAAATTATACAGCTGTGGAAGAGGCTGTTCTTGGCAGACTCCTCAGAAGAGGCCTCTCCTGGCACTGGTTTCCACAGAGAGCTGAGGAAGGGGGGTCGCCCTGGAACCTCCTGGGGATACCACACATGCTCTTAGGGCAGGGCCCTTGGATGAAGCATGAATTTTTCCTGCCTGTTTCCTGTCCACATAGGCAGTGACCTTTGTCTTGAAGCCCCTAAATGGGCCCCACAAGCCTTTTCTTGCCAAGAAACTGAAACAGAGAACTCATTTTAATACTTTCAGCAAATATTATTGAGCAATGTCTGTTGTAGTTTTAAAATTTGCATTTTTGAAAAGTAGCTCAGTCTTGTAGAGAAACCAGTGACATTGGGACTACTGGGCAGTTACATACTTTTTTTTTGTTAGAAAATAACATGAGCCAAGCACAGAAGGCTGCATTCCATGGTTGGAGGGAGGAGGAGAGGCCAGTATTTAACCTGTCATCCTCTGGATCTTCCCTAGGGGCTTGAAACTCAAGCTTGTTATTTTTGAGGGCAGCCACACTCATCCAGACTGCTCAGTCTAGTTCTGTCCACATTGACAACTCAGTCAGCTCATTTAACAGAGAGTACAAGGGTTCAGAGTATCTCCTAAATGGTCACCTGGACACAGAGTTAAGACTGAAATTAGTTATGAAGAAGAAATGGAGGAGGGGGATTCTGAGAAGACAAGGTATTTGACACTCCATTGATAACTATAGTTTGCCTGGGATAAAATGCCAAAAGACATAAAATATGTGGAGAGGGTAAATGGCAAGGAAAAAGATAAATTAAAATATAAATTAATAAAGCAATGATTATTTTGATGTGTATTTTCAATGAACTGTAATTTTGCCATCTAGCCTGGGACAGAAGTAAAAAATGTTCATTAAGGATGCTAAGACAGAGGTATTCACTGGTGGAATGGAAACTGGGAATAGCAGGAGTCTGTCATAAGAATGGGTGTGAATAAGCATTACTGTGTGACCATGATATGCAGGACCATTTTGGGAATCTATGCAGAGAGCAGAGATCACAATTCCTGGGAATACAAAGTTGACATGCTTGGGACAAATTTGCATAGATCGACATACGGTGGCATGTGTCTGATTCTTAGGACTCCATAGTGGAGTCAGGATTATCCTAAGTTCAAGAAGAGCCATAGCTAAATAGTCATGCCTTGTCAATCTTTCTAGCCCCCAAAGACACACAAAAATCTGGATTAAATAATTATCATAAAACTCTTGGCTGAGGTGAGAAATTCTGGAGGTAAGAAAGGCAACCATGATCATCCTTAGAGTTCCTAGGGCCAGATTCTTCATAGTGACTAGTCCTGGTGTAGAAGAGGGATTATTTTTCTTGTGCAAGAGTGCAATTCACACCCCAGTAGTTCACCTTTACCCTTCTTAGGAAAACCAGAAGGAAGAAAAAAAATAAAATGACACCGTTGTCACACTACAAAACCTTTTTTGGGCAGCCAGGTCCCCAATTGAAAACCACTGGTGAGGAGAGAAAAAAAAGGAGCAGAGAGGAGAGAAAAAGACAGCTATGTCAACAGTACCAGGTAATTTAAGCCTCTTTACAAACTAGCATACCACATTCCTTCCTAGATCTCTTTTGGGACACATGAAAACAGGATCTTCATCTTAAACCTATGTCTCTTAAACACTTTACATGTATCAGGCCTTGGCTTCAAGTTTGTAGTGCATTGTATGTTAATAGGTTTTGTTTGCTAATATTATATTGAGATTTCTCAGAGATATTCTCATCAAGTGTGCTTGTTTTTAATTATCTCTTTTGCCAAATCTTTACCTGGTCTTGATATCAGGTATTATTAGAACCTCATCAAACAGCTCTCCCCTGCTTTGGTATATGGAAACAAACTTATAGCTTCAGATTTATTTCTTTAAATGGTGAGTAGCATTTTTTTTTCAGTGAAACCTTCAGTGCCTAGAGATTTCTTTTGCAGATGGTTTGTGACTACAAATGCAATTAAAAAATGTGTCCATTTAAATTATCTCTGTCTTGCTGATACTTCATGGTTTTAAGAAGTCTTGTACATTTCATGTAAGTTGTCAGAATTAAGTGCATAGTACTGTTTAGTTATTTCCTCTTATACCCTTTACAATTAATTCATCTATACTGATATATTTTGGCTTCCACCTTTTTACTGGGAATACACAAATGCATACACAATAGATATTCCTCAAGAGACCCCCAACTTCTCTAGATATTTCATAGACCTCCTGGGCATCTGAGAGTTTTCCTATGCCTGGGACCTTTTGATGTATCTTTTTCTATAATTGACCCCTGAAAGTTGGGGCTTTTCCTTCTTCTGCCACCTGTCCTTCCTTGTCTTGTCTCATCCTGTTTTACCAGGAGCAGTTTTATCACTCAGGGCTTGACATTTCCATCTATGTAGCACTGAAATCCAAGTGTGCTCCTTCAGTCCAGTGCATCTGTCCTATTCTCTATAGCAGTGTGCTTAGTTACATTGTTCCATCTGTCTTAAGCCCAGTGTTCCATTTCCTGTGTGTGCCTTCCTCGCAAATAAGCTGGGGCTGTGCAGTTAGTTTCCTACAAATAAGTGAGAATAACATGAATTCAGCTTTATTTTTGATGTGTGTATGTATATGTATGCATGTATGTACACAGTGTGTGTGTGTGTGTGTGTGTGTGTGTGTGTGTGTGTGTGTGTTTGTGTGTGTGTGTGTGTTCCCTTGTCCATGTGTGTGATTGTGGAGGACAGAGGTCCCCATCGGTTGTCTTCCTTAATGGCTCTTCATGTTGTTTTTTCAGATGGGATCTTTCACTGAACCTGGAGCTTGCCAATTCAGTTAGGGTGGCTGGTCAGCAAGTTTCAGAGATTATGTTGTTCTTCCTAGGGCTAGGATTAAAGACATTCACCTCTTTACTCAGATATACCTGAGTGAAGGGTGTTGGATCTCAGATCCTCTTGCTTGACAGGCATTTCCTCTGTTCTCACTGAGCCATCTCTAGCCCTCACCTTTGCCCAGATCTAATTAATATATAATTCTCACCTGCTTTATAAAACTTGCCACTCTACAACTCTCAACTTGACATGGATAGTCATTCCTCCTTCTCAACTGCATTACCAACGGTATACTCTTCAAGTTCTTGTTTATTTACTTACATTCAGTTGTTCTCCACACTGAACCTACTATGTGCCTATATGTATTATATATTAATTTACTAAATGTGCTATGACAAATTTCCACAGAGTGAGTGGTTTCCAAATATGTAAGTTTATATTCCCATGGGTCTGGCAACCAGGAGTCTGAAAAGAAGTGTTAAAATGGTCATATGCCCAACCAAAGATTTAAAGATGAATAACTTTTTGCTTCTCTTTGATTTCATTTCATTTTATTATTTTATTTTATGACAGGATCTTTCTATGTATTCCAGACTGGTCTTAGATTTGTAAATCTACTTCCTCAGTCTCCAGGGTGCTAGAATTGCAGGCTCATCTTCCTCACCTCTGTAAGAATAAATAGCTCTTAACATTTTATAGCTGGTGGCAGCAAAGCTCATGCATCTGTCTTTGTCCTCATATGTCCATCTTGCCAGTCTTCCATTTCTTTGATCTTCCCTGTCTTACTAAAGGCATCACTTAGTAGGGCATCATAAGTCTCAAGAGGAAATGTGTTCTCTGGCTCAGCATTACTGGGTTCGTTTATCAACTTTAGGAGTTTGACAGATAATGAATTTAGATACTAGCTTTCCACTGACAAATTAAGAGAAGCTTTAAGGCGCTCATCTTCTTGTATAAGTATATGCATCAGTCATGAGCTCAGTCAGGACTCTGCTTTCACTATGTGCATCAGAGTCTTCAGTTTGCAGAAAAACTATGTCTGCCTGCTCACAAAGGTTGACAAACATTAATTTTTGTAATGACATAGTTGTAAGAAGCTAAGTAAACTGATACTTCTACTCATGATCTTACTTGGCTCATTTTCTATTAATGTACCATTTAGTGATTTATAAACTCCCCTAAGATTTTGTTTAATTTTATTACACATGCTCTGCTTTGGTTCCAATTGGTTTTGTTGAAAATTCTGGTGGTAGTCACAGTTAGGAAACATCTTAGGAGCTAAAGGGCTCAGTGTCTTTCCCTGGGGTGTTAGCTGCACTTTGGGAGTCCCAGTTCACTGGCACTTCTGACTTTCTACACATTTGGAATTTGGCATGAATCCTCAGGCTCAATAATTCACTGAATGATCCACTGGGTTCACTGAAGCAACGGATCTGATTTCAGTCTTCTTACAAGGACACACATAGGCTGAGCTCTGCAGGGGTTCCATGGCCTCTCCATCTGAACAGCAAGGTTCCATTCCCAAAGCATCCATTTGTTCATGAATACAGAAGGTTCACCTTGGTACAGTCTTCAGAGATTTAATGATGTAGCTATTACTGATTTGAACTCTTGTGAGATGATTAAGCAGGAGCCTCCAATACTAGGCAACTGATGTTTCCATAGTGCTAATAATATTCTTGCTTTTAAAAAAATTATTTTATTTTATTTTAAAATACAATTCAGTTCTACATATCAGCCATGGATTCCCTTGTTCTCCCCCCTCCCGTTCTCCTCCCCTTCCCCCCAGCACACCCCCCATTCCTACCTCCTCCAGGGCAAAGCCTCCCCCCAAAGGACTGAGATCATCCTGGTAGACTCAGTTCAGGCAGGTCCAGTCCCCTCCTCCCAGGCAGAGCCAAGCGACCCTACATAAGCCCCAGGTTTCAAACAGCCAACTCATGCGTGAGCACAGGATCCGGTACCACTGCCTGGATGCCTCCCAAACAGATCAAGCCCATCGACTGTCTCACTCACTCAGAGGGTCTAATCCAGTTGGGGGCCCCCAGCCACTGGTTCATAGTTCACGTGTTTCCTTTCACTTGGCTATTTGTCCCTGTGCTTTATCTAATCTTGGTCTCAACAATTCTTGCTCATATAAACCTTCCTCTTTCTTGCTAATTGGACTCCCGGAGCTCCACCCAGGGCCTAGTCATGGATCTCTGCATCCAGTTCCCTCAGTCATTGGAAGGGGTTTCTAGAGAGTGAGGTAACCAAGACTCAGAAAGACAAACATGGTATGTACTCATTCATAGAAGGATACTAGATGTGGAACAAGGATGACTGGACTGCTACTCACATCACCTGGGAGGCTACCTGGAAAACAGGACCCCAAGAAAGACACAGGGATCACCCAATGACTGAGAAATGGCTGAGATCTACATGAGCAGCCTGGACATGAGTGGGGGTAATGAAGGGTGAGGGTTGAGGGAAAGAGAGCTTGGGGAAGCAGAAGATCCCAGCTGGATCAAGAACAGAGAGGGAGAACAAGGAATAGGAGACCATGGTAACTGAAGATCACATGAGAATAGGAAGAAGCAAAGTGCTAGAGAGGCCCACAGAAATCCACAAAGATACCCCCACAATAGACTGCTGGCAATGGTCAAGAGACAGCCCGAACTGACCTACTCTGGTGATGGGATGGCCAAACACCCTAATATTCTTGCTTTTTATTCACTGGCTCCTAAATTATTGTGTCAGGGCAGTCAGGACACACCCATAACCAAAAAAAATATTCAAAGGGATTTTGAAATCAGACACACATACCAAACATATTCTTATGTAGCATCTAGTCTTTCATCAAACACAGGATTAATCTTCACACTTTCTGGTGATACAGCTTTGTTTGTTTGATGTCTATTGTAACTTATCTTCTGGACTTCAGTGTCTCTATTCTAGGAAGAGCTGTGATGTTAATACCATCATCAAGATCAGCAGCTTGGAGTCATGGTTCTTTCCTCAGGGCATTGGTATATTGCTCACTCTTTTTGGGACAGGAGGAAGAAGGTGCTGCTGCTCCTGCCAGATATGTACCTTTAGATACTTTTGCTTCCCACATCATGACTTACCTACACTTTTCTTTTACTTAGACAAAGTACCAAATCTTACTGTGCACTCTTTTATTAAGATTCTGTTGATGATTTCCCACATATTGAAAGTGTATAATTTGACTCTTCTTGACATGTGTATCCATGTATCCATTACCACTATATAATGAATCCACCCATTACCTCCTTTCTTCATGCCCTCTTATAATTGCTCTCCCACGCATCTACTCTTGCCTCCTCAGTTTAGCGTGATCTGATTTCTGACACAGTACAGTAGTCTGAAGTTTCTACAATCTGATTTTAATAAATGAAATTTCTCTTTTAATCATTTTCTCTGACATATTTCACCTTAATAGTTTTGAGATTCTTCCAGTTTGGTGTATGTGTAGAGTTTATTACCCTGCTGAGTGGTATTATACAGCTGTCCCTTTCTTATTACTGGGCCCAAAATTCCTGACAGAAGCAATTTATGGTAGGAACAATTTATTTTGTCTCATGATTTTAGAGGGTCTCAGTCTACCATGATGGAGAAGGCAGGGCTTACTGTGGCAGGGCCATGTGGTGGGATCTACTTGAAGAGCAGAAAAACTAGAGTGAGATGGAAGCTGGAAATACAGTGTGGGGAATAACATTAGAGAGTCACCCCCACCGGGAACTTGCAGCAGCAATAACTATCTGCAGAAAACATAGATGGAAGTAGGAAGCATGGAAGCTGGGAAAAGACAGGAAGTCTCAGGAGCGGCAGGGCAAAAAAGAAGGCAATGTGGCTAGATATGATCACAAGACATTGTAGACAAGGATGAAACTGACAAAACAAAACAAAAACAATAATAAAAATTTCAAGTTCCTGGTGGCCTCCTTTGACCAGCTGAATTCAATCTCACCAAAACCTCCACAGTCTACCAAAACATGAACCCATGAGAATTTTCAGAGTCAAAACATAAAGTTGATACTGTATGGACATACTGAAATTTATTTGCCATTTCCTTATTGATAATGTCTTGATTTTCAATGTGGCACTATGATAGATATAATTGGTGTGACTGTTCTTGTAAAAAAAAAACTTTATTGACTTATTCCATCACCTTTCTTACTAGAAAATGGCTGGATCATGGAGTAGGTGATTATTTCCTTTTAAAAGTTAAGTAGAAGTTTCAGCATTTTATATCTATATGGTGTATAATAGTGCCAGGTCCTCCACTTCTGTGAAAATCTTGGACATGGTGGTTTAAATTTTTAGTTCTTTTCAGTTAAACATGACAGTGTCTTGTAGTTCTAATTTTATGTACCTAATGATTAATGATACTGGGCATTTTTCTTTTCTTATGCTTTCTTTTATCTATATGCTATCTTTGATAATTATACAAATTTCTGCCCCCACCCCATCCCCTTCTTTTTGCTATGTAGTTGAAGTTTGAGATCAGCTACAACTCACTTTCCTTACCATTTCTGTCGCTGACTGGGATTACAGGAATAGATATCACTTACTGCTTATCATTATTCAATGGTATATTTTAGGAGTTGAATGTTTTTATGTTCATACTATACAGTTGAAAATGTTTGAAAATGTTTTTCATCGTGAAATTTTATTTTTAACTGCATAGGTGTGTGTCTGTCTGTGCATATGCACATGTGAATGCAGCTGCCCATAGATGCCAGAAGTGCTGGTTTGAGCATCTTATGGGTGCTGGGATCCAAATTTGGGTCTTGTACACATGGAGCTAAGCATCTGAAAGCTGTAGCTGAGAAATACTGTCTTAGCTTGAATACATACTGTTTTCTTCTAGAGATAGTATAGTCTTAGGTATAATATTTGTATCATTTTATATCATAAATGTTACATTTTGTAATAGCCTGTTTTCCTTTAAAGTTGCAGAAAGCATTAGCTATCTGTTTCTTAGGTTTATCAGGTTGGAATAAAACATTGTTCTCGCACCTGCACACCTATGCTTCTACACCAGGACTGGTCATCTTGCTCTACTGTTCAGCTTTCTTTCTTCCAAAGGAAGAAAGGCCACCAACAGCCCTACACAGCAGTGATACTTCTGGATCACACTGGTGCCCAGAATGTCCCAGTGAGCTAGGGGTGTAGCTCATTGGCCAAGCATTTGTGTAACAGGTGCCAAGTCTCTGAAATGCTGCACTCATTTGGACTGAGGCAACCACAGCACCGCTTATCTTCTCATTATAGGTAGATGGACACTGCATATAAATGAAATCACACAAAATGGTGTGTTTGTGATCGGCTTAGTTCACTTAGTTTTGTTTTTCAATGTTCATGTATATAGAAGTACATATCAGTCTTTTCTTCTTTTGGTCCAATAATATTCCATTGTATTGAAAGAACACAGTATTTTCTTTTCAGTGGTTAATGGAAATTTGAATTATATCCATTTCTTCACATTCTAAACATTGCTTCTATAAACCCTAATATAAAATTCTGTGTGGAAATGCATTTTTATTTTTCATGAATGAAAATAATTGGATCATATGTTTACTATGTTTAATCATTGTAGGAAATACAAATATATTTTTCAAAGTGTGTGCACACTTCTACATTATTTTAGACAGCATACAAATTTTCCAATTTCACTACAATGTCACTAGCTCATAAAAATGTTCTTCCTTTTATATGTGACTGTATTTGTGGTACCAGCTGGCCACAGAAATGCTTCTTATGCTTTGATCTACATTTTCCTCATGAGGAATAACATTAAACACTTTAAATTATTAAAACAAATCTTTATGTGTATTAATCTGTGTGTGTATATATGAGAATGGGTGCAGTATGCATGAATGTATGTGTAAATGTATGTGTTTGTATGTGTCTGTGTATATGAATACGTGTGTGCATTAACGTATATACAAATATATTAATGTGAATTTGTGCCCATATGTGTGTTTGTTTGTATATGTGTATATACATGTATGAGTGTTTGCATGTATGTCTATATAATATGTTTATATAGTGTATATAATAATTTATATATGATCTATGCTTAAGATTGTTTTTATATGTGTTTGTGTGTATGTGAGTGTATGCATCTATATATATGTGTGTGCTTATGCATGTAGAAATGCCTATGGTTATGTATGTATGTGTATCTGTGTTTGTGTGTGCATGTGTACGTATATGTACTAATTCTGTATATGTATACAAAAGTTGTAAGTACATATGTGTGAACGTGTGAATGTGTGTATATGTATATGCTGTGGGATGGTCTGTATGTTAAATTACTCTGATTGGTCAATAAATAAAACACTGATTGGCCAGTGGCTAGGCAGGAAGTATAGGCGGGACTAACAGAGAGGAGAAAAGAAAGAACAGGAAGGCAGAATGGGACACTGCCAGCCACGGCCATGACAAGCAGCATGCAAAGATGCCGGTAAGCCACAAGCCACGTGGCAAGGTATAGACTTATAGAAATGGATTAATTTAAGCTATAATTACAGTTAGCAAGAAGCCTGCCATGGCCATACAGTTTGTAAGCAATATCAGTCTCTGTGTTTACTTGGTTGGGTCTGAGCGGCTGTGGGACTGGCGGGTGACAGAGACTTGTTCTGATTGTGGGCAAGGCAGGAAAACTCTAGCTACATGTGTAGCCATTAATGTATATGCATGTATATGTTTGTAATTTTATTCATGCATGTGTGATTCTTATGGTGTTTATGTGTATATGTATGCGTATGCAAGTGGTTTGTATATACATGTTCATATGCTTGTGAGTACATATGTATGCTTAAGATTATGTGTATATGTATTTATGTGGTTGTGTATATGAGTGAATATGTATGTGTTGGTATGTATGTATGCATATTCAAAGTTATGTGTATGTATGTGCATGTATGTATGTGTTAATGTTTGTGTATTTGTATAAGAATGTCTTTAAGTCTATGTGTGCATGTATACTTATGTGTGAATGTTTGTACATGTGTATACATGTATTCATGTATCTGTGTAGATGTTTCTATGTATGTGTATGCATATGCATTTATGAATAGTTATTTTCTTGTGGATACATATGGATATGTGTGAATTAGTCCATAAGTGTCTGTATCACGTATATGTGCATGCTAATGTGTATGTGTGCTGTGTATATATATTTTTGAGTTTTACATGTGTATTTATACAAATATGTATGTATGTATATATATGTATATATATGCATGTTCCTTTGTGAGTTTTTGTTTATGTGTGAGTGTTTATGTGTGTGCATATGTATGTATGAATGCATGTATGTGAATGTGTTTGTGTCTGTGTAGGTGCACATGTACCACAGTGTACTTGTGAACACCAGAGGAAAACCCTGGGTGTTTGTTCTTGTCTTCTACTTCATTTGAAACAGGACTTGTGGATTTTCACTGTGTGCCTGTCTAGTTAGCCTGGACAGTCTAGGGAGGCTGCTGTCTCTGCTTCATGTATGACCATAGGAGTTCTGGGGTTGTAGAATCAGACTACCCCATCTTGCATTTTACCTGTGTTCTATATATTCAGACTCAGGTCCTTACACTTGGATTGCAAGCAGTTTACCCAGAGAGCCATCTCTCCAATTCACATTAAAACATTTTATGTTTATTGCCCATTTATTAATGTTCTTGGACAAATGTTTGTTGTTAGAATCTTAGATATTCTTTTAATAAAAAAAATCCAGAGCCAGATATCAGGTTGAAAGCTGAAAGATCAGAGAAGCATAACAGTCAGCCACTAGTTCTTACCTCTACAAAATCCTCAGCCTAAAGAGAGTGAGTTCCTGTTTCCTCACGCCTTATATACCTTTCTCTGCCCTGCCATATAACTTCCTGGGATTAAAGGCATGTGTGCTTCTGAATCAAAGGCATGAGATCTCAAGTGCTGGGATTAAGGGTATGTGCTACCACTGTCTGGCTCTGTGTCTAATCTAGTGGCTGGCTCTGTTCTCTGATCCTCAGGCAAATTTAATAGGGTACAATATATCACCACATGTAATCACTTTGTACATTGCTACTATTGTGAATTCCACCAATGACCATTTAGATCGCCTATTGCTAAGAAATGCAGAGGATATCGTTTATTTTTTCTGCTACATTTCATATATTTCTCAGACACTGCCCTTGCAGTGAAGTTATGAGTAAGTTCTCTCCCTGAAGAAGCTTTTTGAAGATTTCCTACAGTGCAGATATTTGAGCAATATGTTTCCTACTTTGTTCTCTGACTGCAAATTGTGTGTGTGTGTGTGGGGGGGAGGGCACATGTGTGCTACTGATAACCAGAGAAGGATGTTAATTGACTTCTTCCATCTCTCTGTCCTACTCCGTGGAGATAGGGTTTCTAACTGAACCTGAGCTTACTGTTTTAGCTATGCTGACAAGCTAGTGAGCTCTCAAGATTGGCTTTTCTTCATACTCCAACACTGGGGTTAGAGGCAAGTGTGGCCATGTCAGGCTTTTCACATGGATGCTGGGGATTCACACTCAGGCCCTCCTGCATGTGTAGCAAGCATTCTTAATCGTTACACCGTCTCTGCAGCCCATGCAAAGTTTTGTGCTTTAGTTTTGTTGGACAGTGCCTTTAGATATGGAGTTGTGGGTTAATTTCTCAGTGCCTCCCTCTTCATGCTTGCTACAGTCTGTCCCTTTCTTAAATTTGCTTCATTGATTTATAATGGGGAAAACCGATCTACATCCAACACTTCTTTCTCTGCAGAAACTACCTCTCTCTTTTGAACTTTTGTGTGTTTCTCTGTCCTTTTGGGAAAAGATCTCAGCATGTGTTATCTTATTGGCCCCACACTCCAGACTTCTAGAATCACACTGTGTGCTACCATACCTAATTTACTTCCACCTTTCCCCAAAATATTCTGCATTATTTCCTTAAATTTCTTTTATTTTTTTAAAGATTCGTATGTTTAAGTAATTTATTCCTTTACTTCCACCCCTCCAAACCCTTTTATGTACCACTCATTGCTCCCTTCAAAGTCTGTGGCCTCTCTTTTTGTTAGTTGCTGTTTTCTCAGGTTTTAATTGATTAAATCCTTATGTGCAGACTATTTGGTGTTTATCCTGTTTGTTGTTCTTTAAAACTTGCTGTACTGGTGATACATTTGCTTACTTATTTTTAAATTTTTGGTCATAATTAATTAAAGTGTTTCTTCTATTATATTGTGTTTAATATTCATGTGTTCCCAGTGTATGCATGTGGTCATATTAGAAATTGTCACATAATTCTGGAATATTCTGTGGTATTTTCTGATCATTTAAATTCCATAGCTTAGGGAGTTTCTACTTGCTTACTGTTATACTTTGAGCATCCCAAATACTCTGGAGCCCATATGTTGGAGACCTGACCTTATGGTTGTTGCAGTATTGTGAAGTGCTGGGACACTGAGGAGGTGGGCCCATGGAAGGAAGTACTGTTTTTGAGGATATGTCCTTGTCGAGGATATTGGCATTCCATCCCCTTCTCCTCTTCCCTTTGCTTTGTATCCACTATGAAGTGACCATCATCCTTCACCACATGCTCCAGCCATGAGGCACTGCCTGCCACAGGCCAACCAGCAACCACCCATAACTACAATCTCTGAAACTGTGAGCCCAACCATGACTTTTCTTTCTTAGAGGTGAGTATTTCATAAATTCTGTCAAAAATGGAAAGTTAACTAATACACCAAATTTCAAGCTTGCTATTTCTTTTACTCTTCTTTTTTTTATTAAAAAAAATTAAGTCAAGTTCAGTCCACTGATGAGCTCAACATAGTCATCCTTAATTTTTCATATATTGCTTTTAATTACCTGTATTTTCACCTCTTTCATATACAATCATGTTTCTATTTGTTTTGCCCATCTGTTCTTGCATGAGATTTTTATCAGAGCTCAGCACAATTTTCAACTGTTTATAATGAGTTGTCTGTTAATTAAGACGTTTGTATCTCATCAGAGTCTGCTTCTAATAATTATGTGTAGCTTCATGTCTTCATATTGGATAACTTGTGCTTTGTAATTTTTTCTGGAAAGTAGGGCACATTGTATTGAATAATTGGAGGTAAGGTTAATTGGCATTTTTGTGTGATTTTGTATTAATATGAATAAGAGTTGAGCTTAATGATTACTCGCTGTTAATGTCACATCTTTCTTGTATCTCTGCCTGTCTCTCCTCTTCTTCTTTGTCATCTCTAAAACCTCCTATTAGAGTCTGTACCTTTTGGATCTTGTTTGTGTGCAGCTAAGATGGGAAATGAGAGATGATGTCCTATAATATTACTAAGTTTCATTCTTTAGAGAATCTGAATTACTGAGTTGTAAACTGTATGATATTTCTGACCCTTCCATGCGACTAGGTAAGACAAAGTGTAGGGAACCAGAGACAGAGAAATGTCCTCACCCCAGAGCTGAGCTAATCTTTGCTTGTGTATTTTGCCTTGAGAAGTGAGCATTGAAAGGACTGCTAGTTTGTCTTAACATTTAAAAAACATTCCATTAGGGTTTGAACAATAATTCCAAGTGACACGTTCTTGAATACTACAATCACAGTTGTCAAAATCCTCAAAGACTAAAATTCCTGAAGTCTAAAAATACAAAAATCCAGAAAATATACTTTAAAAATTTATTAATTTAGAAGATCTAAGCTTTTTTTTCTTTTTTTTTAAGATAAAATTTCATGCTGAGGTCCAGATTGTCCTGGTTGCTGCATATCATAAGATGACTTGCTCTTAGGGCAATTTTCTTACTTCAGCCAGCCAATAATTTCTAAAAGTTTTTGGTGTGTGTGTGTGTGTGTGTGTGTGTGTGTGTGTGTGTGCATGTGTGTACCCATGTTCATTTGTATGAATACATATGTTATGGGATGCATGTGCATGTTGGTGCATATATGCATGTGCTTGCAGACCAGAGGTTGATGTTGGTTGTCTTTCTCTCAACCTTACATATTGAGAAAAACTCTCATTGGAACCCACATCTTACTGATTCAGCAAGTTTAGCCACTGAGCTTGTGTTTAGCTGGCTAGTCATGTTGTGCTGAAGATTCCCTGTCTCTCCTCATGGAATGCAGGGACTACAGGCAACCTTCCAAGCCCACTCCATATGTCAGTGGGTGCTGGGGATCTGAAGTATAACACCCATGGCTTTGTCTCAAGCACTTAGTCCACTGGGCTAAGTTCCCAATCCTAACTAAAAAAAAACATTTATTTATCATTTTACAGACCAGAGTCAAACAAAATGTTAATTTAGTCCACTGCAAAGAAGCACTAGGCATTGTAGTAAGAGAAAAGATTATTTTCTCAAAGTGGGTTTTTGTGAGAAATGCGTATGTATGTCAGAATACTTCATATACCACTTGATATCACATGAGAAAATTGTCAACAAGTATTTTTGGAAGAATAAACACTGAGGTTTATTAATGACAGCAAATTCGTTATATTAGTTAAGCAGACAAGCCATAAAGTTAGACCAAACAGGGAAATTGAAAGTTTTTTTTTAAATCAAAAACAAAACTTAGAACTTCTATACAGTGCATATCCTTAGAGCAGGCAGTGTGTGCCTGAAGTATAATGAAGTACATGTTTAATCTGAGGATGGTATGTTACAATTTTAAACTGAAGTTCAACCTTTGCTGTATCATGTTGCCAATCCAGTTATTTGAATTCTCTCACCAAATGCACTGTGCTGAATAAAAGATGACAGTAACAACGATGCCCTTCAAAACCTGTACCCTGAAGACCACTTTTCTTGTTCAATATGATGTGTGGCCTCAATTGGCATTTATTTTTTCTAACAAGAGTGCATCTTTGAATAATTTTTTTAAAAAATGCTTCACTTTTCCTTGCTTTTGCATAAGAGAGTTTTGAGATCTAGAAGGTGCATGGAACAAAATAATAAGCACGTTGAAAACACAAAACACAGCCTTTCCAGTGCTTTTATTGGTTTAGATTTCTAGTAGTCTCCTATTTAGTGCCCTCCTCCACACAGGGATTTTGGTTATTAAGATTCTGTTTTAACACTTCTTTTTTTGAGACAGGGTTTCTCTGTGTAGCTTTGCACCTTTCTTGGAACTCACTCTGTAGCCCAGGCTGGCCTTGAACTCATAGAGATCCGACTGGCTCTGCATCCCGAGTGCTGGGATTAAAGGCGTGTGCCACCACCACCTGGCAGTTATTAACATTTTTTTGATATTCGGATTTTTAGATTTTTTAATCTAATTTTTTTTCTTTCATACAATATATTTTGAACATGTTTCCCCACAACCCTTCCCAGATTCTCTTCACCTCCCTACCCACCCAGTTTCATGCTTTATATTCTCTCTTGCTCTTCAAAAATCAAAACAAAAACAAATTAACAAATTATTATAATAATAACACTATCAAAAGGAAAGAAAAGGCTCCCTCTTCCTCAGGCCCTCCAAAAACAAGAGCAAAATCATAGCGCACATCTTATTTTGGATAACTATTTCTGCTTATGCAGCCTGCTTTGGAGTGTGGTTGATATACCCAATGACATTTCATTGGAGAAAACTATTTCTCCTTTACTAGCAGGTATTGATTGCAAATATATTCATGATTGGGGTGGAACTCTGTGTTTACTTTCCCTTTCCAGGGCTGGGGTTTTGCCAGGTCTGAACCTGTGCAGGTCTTGTGCATGCTGCCACAGTCTGTGTGAGTTCATGTGTACAACTGCTCTGACTTGTCTAGAAGGTTTTATCTCTACCAGTTCCAGCTCTTACAATATTTTTACCTCAATTTCTGCAATGATCCTTGGGCCTTACTATTAGGAGGTGTGATACAGATGTATCACAGAAAGCTGAGTCTTCTTCATTTTCTCATTCTATGCACACTGACCAGTTGTGGGGTTATGTATTAACTGCCATCTACTGCAAAAGGAATCTTCTCTGATGAGGCTGAGAAAATGAATTCATCTATGTATATAAGAATAAGGAAAATCAATTTTCTTTACAGCTGAATAGTATCTCATAGCATACATGTACAATATTACCTTGCAGTTAAATAGATGGAACTAGGAAAGATTATATTGAGTGAGGTAACCAAGACTGGAAAATTCAAGCATCTTGTGTTCTTTTTCATCTGGGACTCCTAACTCTAAATCTTCAGATGTGAGTACATAACCTGGAGTAACCGTGAAATTAAAAAGGACCATTGTTGGGGTAGCAGTGGGGTTGTGAGCAATAGTGAGGGGATAATCAGAGTGATCGAAGGGGGAAATGGAAAAATTTAAGGGATAATAATTATGGAGGTGGGAAGAGACAAATTCAGAAGAAGGAGGGTAAAAAAACAGTAAGAATATCTGAAAACAATCCATGAGGAATCATGCCACTAACTACAACATAAAAATAAGGATAATACATGTAATTTAGTGTATAAATGTGCATATATAGCTTAAAAATTAAAATTTCAATTCAGCTGACAATCCTCCCTCCAAGAGCTAAAGTCCATCACACAAAAACCATAATACCAGGCATGAGAAGCACTATTTTTAGTGGTCAGAGTTGTCTAAGAGATTTCCAAATATTATAGGCTATTGCTATTGCTTTTGATTGATTGCCTGAGGTGGAGGGTAAGTCTTTATTACTGAAGACACCATGCACATCAGACGCAGGGCACAGAAGCCCTGATCAGTAGCAGAATTAGAAGCCTCCTCTCTGAGGATTAGCTTTTATCATATCAGAAGACACCACACCAGCTTCTAGAGCAAGGAAACAATCAACAGTCTTACCTAACTATGATGCCCAGGAACCATAACAATGAATATGTCCCTAATGGTGCAATTGTGGCACCCATTTCCCGGCAGTAACCAACACCTATCTTATTGAACTAAAGACACGTTTAACAAGAGGGAAACCATACCTGGTACTGGAAATCTAGCCAACTACCCAAGACTGGTATAGCAGTGGATTTGGGAGGAGAACCTACATCTGCCACTTTATTGAACCAGCATAATTCCTAATTTCATTCTACATATTTGGCTTGTATCCATAGCTAGGTGTAGTCCTCATCCTTCATCAAGAAAGTGTCTTTTTGCAACAGATAGAAACCATTACAGAAACCTACAACTAATCAAAATGAAGAGATAAAGAGTTGTGGATCCCAGACTCAACAGATACATCTACAAAATAATTCTTAAACCTAAGGCTCAGTCATCATTATAGAAGAGGGGCTGGAAAGATTTTAGAGGCTAGAGGATCAGAGTGTTTGTAATAACAGTGTGCCTTAGGAATTCAGAAGCTACACCCATAAAGTCTCACCAACACACAGCTTAAATATGAGCTGAACAAAGGCAACAGTAAAAACCTAAGAAGCCCCTATTCTACACAGTGAACTACATACAGCTAAGGAGTGCTGAGAATGGAAGAGACAGTCGCCCCCAGGGAAAAGCACACCAACGGATTATCCAATATCAAGTGGCCAGCCCTGAAAACATACATACAAGTAATATTATACAGACTAACCAGGCTGTGCATATTGAATTAATGAATTTGAGTACATATTGGATTAATATATATTGGATTAATAAAATTAACAATTAATTAAAAAGAGCCTGTGATTTGACAGAGATCATGGAGGTATATAGGGGAGCATTTGGAGGGAGGAAAGGGAAGAGTGTGTGATGTAACTATAATCTCAAAAAAATAAAAAAAATATTGTCAGGCAGTGGTGGTGTATGCCTTTAATCCCAGCATCTGGGAGGAAGAGGCAGGCAGTTCTCTGTGAGTTTCAGGCCAGCCTGGTCTACAGAGCTCATTCCAGGACAGCTAGGGCTGTTACACAGATAAACCTCTCTCTTAAAAAAGAGAAATATCTAAAAGAAGAAAAAGAAAAGAAAAAAAAACAAAATTAAAAAGAAACATTTCTTTCATGCATCCTTGTGTATATAATGTAATAAGATTGAATTATGAAAAGGATAAATCATACTGAGTCCATTTTACATTATGCTTATTTAATAAAGTAATAGCAGCAAATTCTCCCTTATTGCCCATGACTTATCTAGCAAAAATTCTTGGCCTCAGTCAATGAATGGTATCAGGCTTGTGTTCTAACTTGTGGATTGCGCCTAAAATGTAACAAGCAAATGATGACTGGATAATGAAAATCTTGAACATGTATTTAAACAACGGATCTTACTGAGCTGTGAAGAAAAATAAAATTATGAAATTTGCAGGTAAATGGAAGGAACTATTAACAATCATCACGGGTGAGGTAACACAGATCCCCAAAGATAAATATCACATATTCTCCATCTTTTTTTGTGTTATATTTAAATCTCCAGATATGTGTCTGTTTTTTGAAATACCCATAAAAACCATTAATGATTAAGGGAGAATGGGGGAGTGGTTTTTAAGGGAGGAGAGTTTGAATACACTGCTATAAAGGGATAAAGGGAAATAATGGAAAAGGAATGGAGTGGAGGAATGAAGGGTAGCGTACAGGAAGGAGTATCAGGAGCAAAACTGACACCAACGGGGTTCTAAAAAAGTCATATGAAAATATTACACTGTATAAGCTTTCTAAGATATGTACATATACAGACACAAAAAGGGTTAAAATGGATTCACCCTATAACAGGGAAAAATATTCTCCTTCTGTACACCATAGGATAACAAATGAAAAGCCTGGCACCAGGAGTGGCACTCTTGGCCAGCCAGGTCCCAGAGATCAGCACACATTACAGGCTATCACCAGCGCTCTTAGTTTCTCTCCCACACTTGATAGTAAGACAGTGTTGTTGAGGACACCATGAACTCTAGTCACAGACCACTAAAAAATAAAGCTGGCCATTTCTGTACACTTTATCAATACTGGATGGTTTTCATACTGCTCAAAGGAACTACACATACTGTCAGAGAAGAAAATTAATTATGAATGTTACCCAGCTATGGATCCTATGATCTGTAATAATTATCAGCCTGGCGAGACATACCCATTGCAACAATAGGGTCGTGAGCGTCAAGCAAGTAACTGACTTCAGGATTTTTATCTATGGATGTTTGAAAGTTCAAATATTGGTGTGTGTGTGTTTGTGTGTGTGTGTGTGTGTGTGAGAGAGAGAGAGAGAGAGAGAGAGAGAGAGAGAGAGAGAGAGAGAGAGAGAGAGAGAGAGAGAGAGAGGGAGAGGAGGAGGAGGAGGAGGAGGGAGGGAGGGAGGGAGGGAGGGAGGGAGGGAGGGAGGGAGGGAGGGAGGGAGGGAGGGAGAGAAACAGGCCACAGGCCTCTCTTCTTGTCTGTTTACTTGCACACTTTCTGACATGACATCTCTACTTCTTACTGACTGTTGAATAACAGTCTATCCACAGTTATCATCCATATTTTCTCCACCTTTATTATTTCACAGGGTTGAGCATGATTTGTCATGGTTGAGCATGACTCCTTCTCAATGTTATCCAATTAGGGCTCTGCTGCTGCTTTTTGTTAACAATCTTAGAATTAATGATCATTATTTCTTGAAATATATCAACCCTTTTATGTTTTACTTCTCCTATTCTTCAGGGAATCCAATTATAAAAATTCTCTTGCTTATTCTGTTTTTCTTCATTTTTAGTTTTCACTTAGTGTATAAGTTTGGGTAATTTCATAATGTTTATTTAATTAATGAGCTTTTCCCTTAGCTGTAACAACTCTACCGCACATTGATTGTAGGCATTCTGTTTCTTTTCCTGTACCAAGATTTGAACCTAGGCTTTTATACACAGTTGCTGTGTCATGGAGTTATATCCAAAGTCTGTATTTTGTTTTACTTTGGTCAAAGATCTCACTGTGTCCGTTAGGCTGGACTGAATCTCAATATGTAGCCTGTTATACACAAATTTATCATGTTTCTGCCTCTTCACCATTTCACTCTTCACCTCCCCACTTCACTCTTTGGATGGTCTATGTGAATTCTTCCTATATAAGAATTCATCTTTCCCAGACCTCCCAAGGCCATCACTACTTTGTCATTTTTTATTGTATACTTGTTATTCAGGATAGGAAAATTCTGTATGCTCTTCAATAGTTATTTTGTCTTTAGGAATAACTACTTCATAGATTGTATTTTATTGTATTAATGTTGAAAATTTTATAGAATACATATGATGTTGATCACTCTTTATTCATTTTGGAAGGATTAGATATCAATCACCTCAAATTATCATTTTGTGCCTGCTTTTTGCTGTTTTTGAAAGCAAATTTGTGCTATTTGTTGCATTTTTCTGAATAGCAGCAACCCTCTGTGCAAAAGGGCTGAAACTGAAGCTCAGTGACAGATGTAGACTGGCTGGACAGTGAGTTCTATGAATATGCCTGTTTTCATCTGCTCAATGCTGATAATACAGATGTTCTGCCATACCCAGTATTTAATGTGTGTGCTAGGGATCCAAACTCAGGTTCCCATGTTTGCTTAGTTTGTTAAGCACTTTAATCACTAACCCATTCCTTTAGGACTCTAGTAGAGTTCTACTGTCTGACTGATTTTTTTTTTGTGTGAAAGCATTTGTGTGTGTCTGATGCCTTTGCTGTGATTGATGAGTGGAGCCCAGAAGACAACTTGCTGGAATCAGTTCTCTCCTTTCATCTTTTCCTGGATACTAGGGATTGAACTCAGGTTACCAAGTTTGTATGGCAAGTGGATTTAATTGCTGAGACATTTTTCTGATTCCTTAGTGAAGTTCATAAAGTACTTTTCTAGAAGAAACTCTTTCAAGTTTACATGTGACATTTAGAACATCTTTGATGTTATGATGTGATAGTGAAGGTCTTGCATTAAACAGTTGCCCCCAATTTGTCATCTGTCCTGCACATTCTATCTCCATTTGTCATGTGTACCTTGCCACCTGTCTGTTCCTATTTTTTTTGTACAAAAGTACATTAATAGTGTACTTTTATAAATTATTTTATTTATAGATTCTATTATGTTTTTATATGTTGGATCTGCTATTGGTAAATACAACATTTGTGATGGGGAGTCTGGGAAAGTATCTATTCCTCCATCATCTACCAAGGGATTTTATTCAGTTATAGATAGAGGGTATTTAGCTTCAATGCTGGAACTGTGTAATATTCCTTGAATTATTTTCTTCTCAATATTTTTGAATATCCAACTGTTCTCCATTCCCCCATCAGCTTGTACGTGTGCCTTTCCACATTTCTATCAATGCATGTTATATCATCCCTTAATAGATAATATTATCCTGTCAGTGTAAAGTTGAATATCACAGGTTTGGTTCTCATTTCTCTAAGTGTTATATATTTGAAACATTGTTTCATGAATTGTTTGTTATTTGTGTAGACTCTCCGATGAAATTATTTGATGATTTTTAAAATTGGGTTGTCATTTTTAGTGAGCTGTAAGGGATTTTTTGGCAGCCAGAATTCTTTTTATAAATTTATATGTTGAGACTCTAACCTTTAAACTGATACATCAGGAGTGGCCCATGGTAGATGATTATCACCTTTTTGAAGAGCCTCTTGACTAGGATTAGTGATCTTGTTTCAGAGAGCTTTCTGTTCCACTCCCTGTTTACCCAGTAAGAACAACTGAGATTCATTCTTTTAGAATCAAATATTAGATTTGAAGATGGCCTAGTCTTGGATTCCCAATCTTCAGATTGAGCAGAAATATATTTCTGTTTTTTATTCATTACCTGTTCTCTGATGTCTTGGTCAGCAGGCCAGCAAAGACATTTACAATTCATTTCACTTGCTTGATCCTTATCAGAGGTATGCCTTACAAATACATTTTTTGCTCATTTTGTGCATTGTTATTTTAAACAGAAATATGACATTTTTCATGTATATCTAATGTTTTCTATGATCATTGCTTTTAGTATCAATTCGATTGTCCTGAGAAGTTTACTTCTGGGTGTGTCAGTGAGGGCATTTCCAGAAGATTATCTAAGAGGAAGGTTTATCTCCCATGTGCAGTGTACCACCCGATACACTGTGGTCCAGATGAAATGAAGGAAGAAATGGGAGAAAGCACAATACAGGTGTTCTTTCTCTGCTTCCTGCCTACCTAAGGTGTTCTGTGGCCTCCTTGCCACCATGGACAGAACCTTCTGGAGATGCTGGTAGAATATTTCCTCACTTACGTTGCTGTCTCAGGCATTTGTTCACAGAGATGCAAAGTGGATTAGCACACATGCCCAAAGTATTCCTAATGCTGTGAAGGACCTGTTAACTCAGTATGTTTACAATATGTGTGCTTTGAAAATAAGTTTTTCAGTTTGACATATTGAAGTGGGATATCACAATGCAACCCTGAGCCCTTCAATATTAGAAAGATTAACTTTACAGTGTTCATATTTCTATTTTGAAAAATCTATCTGTAAAAACATTTCTCTTCTCTTTTTAAAGAGAAATAATGTTTTATATTTATAGGCTTAAGACACTAATTTCTAATTAAAATAATTAAGATAGAATAGAAATTCATAATCAAGATTACTCCAGTAAATTCCTTTTTATCATCATCATAAATTATTATTTAATTGCTGTGTATGTCTGGATGGCATATGTGTGGAGTGTATGTGCACACGTGTAGGGATGAGTGTGCATGTGTCTGTATACGAGGATGTCAGTGGAGGATTATGTTGGGTATCCTTCTCTATGACTTTCAATCCTATTTCTTTGAGACAGTGTCCCTCACTGAACCTGGAGCTAGGCTGGTAACCAGAAAACCTCTGTAATCTTCTCTCTGCTCAGCTAGAGTTACAGGCATGCTTTTAGCCATTTCCAGCTTCTTTACATTGTGGCTGGAATCTCAACTCAGTTCTGGGTGCTTGTACAGTCATTGCTCTAACAAAATGAGCCATCTGAATATTTTTTTTCCTATTCATACAAGCATAGATTAGATTTATTTATTTTCTAACAGTGTTGTCCATGAGCACACTTAGAGAGAATCTGACACTAGTGCATTTAAATGTGTGTGTGTGTGTGTGTGTGTGTTTAACCTCATTTCAAATTGAGGCCGTTTTCATCTCAGTTCCTTCTGCACATTGAGGAATACTTGATACTTTAGCGTATCAATGAGGCATAAGTTCTTGAAATCATTTTTTATAAATTACTGTTCAAGAGTTTTCCCCCAATATTTGCTTGTGTAAATTGCCGTGTGTTTATAGTTAAATATATGTATTTGTTAGATATGTATTCTGCATATTTGTAGAAAGAGAATTGCTGTGTTAAATAATATATTTTGTCACTTTGCCTTCATGGATATTTTGGTGAGTCTGGAGGGTAGTGGCAGACTGCCACTACGAATTTCTTGGTGCACTCACTACAATTGTCTACTAACAACTAATCCTTTAAGCGTAAACGCATTCAAGGAACAGGGAAGTTGTTCATCTTGAAATGGACAATCTCTCCCTGACCTATTTTGCCTCTTCAAATTACTTTAAAAAGGAATGTAACTGTCCTGTACATGTCTTTTTTATTGCTAGGATAAGAAGAATAAGTATTTATTGACCACATTTGGGGCAAATATCTCACTTTAAAAATTGTTACCTGTTAATCTTATTGCTATTTCTGCAGAGAAAAAAATCATGTATCAATTGAATCTGACAGTTTTATGATTGGTTTTACAGTTTTGTGTGTAGTTGACCCTTTCTACACTACTATTTCAGAACAGCTATAGATTTAAACCAGTTATATATACTGCAAACAGTTTTTCTGCCATATGGAGCATTATCTAAGGAAAGGACCACAGTTAGTGTACCATGAGGTCCCCAGTGTAAATGCAGATCAAAATGCCACTACACAATAGTTCCCACAGAAAGACCATGAAACAGAACACCTTAATCTGCTTCTTTTAATTTATTTTATATAGTGTATGTGTTATTGTGCAGCTTGGAAACTATGCAAAACAAAACACTGTTATCATTCCATGGTTCCTGAGTTGATAATATTGATATTTGGAGAATTCTCTTTTCTGCAATGTCTGCTTTGTGTACTGTACCGCCTATTTCTTTCTTTCTTTCTTTTTTTCCCTCAGCGACTGCTTGGCATCCAGTGAAGATCCCGTATCCTGCACTCTTGCAGGAATTTCTTTACAATGTAATTTCCGGGCTCTCCTTCTCACTTTTACTAAGTCTCTACCTAGGGATAGACAGCAGCGTTTTAAGGACATGGTTTTAACTCTGTGTGGAGAAATGATCTGAATCGACCTGGGGGTGTTCCTTTGGACCTAACACAATTTCCTCTAACTTTTCAGTTCCAACTGTCCGTGCCCAACAGACCCTCAAAGGGAGATCCCGGCTGCTTTTTTCTTGTTTAATTGAAAGGCTCACAAGCCTGAACGAAGGCTTATTAACTGTTTGTATGCCACAGAGGGACAAAATGCCAAAATTCCTGGCCCCCAGAAAAGTGAGAATAACCAACTTGAATAACATTAAGAATTCTAATATTTACCAGAAAGACAAAAGAAGGAAGGGAAGGGTAGAAAATGAAGGAAGGGAGTGCAAAGGGAGTGCAAGGGGGAGAGTATGTGGGGGGAGACAGGGGGATTTTTTAGGTTAACCCAGGTCTGTGTACCTCATCACTCTGGTCCAGGTACTGGACATGTTGTCCAGAACCCAAGATACTCTGCTTCTCTAGCAGAAATTCTGTAACTCCTGTTTTTTTTCTTTTAGATGATGTGGAGCCAGATACTTAACCTCAGTCACCTCTTTAAATTGAGCATACTGATTGAAACAACCACGTGTGCTGCATAAAAAGATGACAAGATGAAAAGCCTGGTACTGATTAAGTGATTAACTAATAGCACCCACTATTATCATTTCAAATTATTTGCAAGCAATGTGTAATATTGTTATTCCAAATGAATATAATAGAAAACCCAGGTGATATTTTCTTTCGGTGTTTTTGTTGTTACTTTTTCATGAGGAAAAATAACCTACATTTTTCTGATAATGGTTTTTCTTTAAAATATATAATAACCCCAATTTTCTTTTTCCCTTTATCCTTACAGCCTCTGCCTTGGTTTAGAATTTCATCATCTCTCATTTACGCAATTTCAGGAGCCTGGTAACCCGTCTCCCTGGCAACAGTTTCCACTCTACTCATCGCCTAAGGACTGATTTCTGCCCCTCCCCTCTCCTCCCATCCCCTCCCATCCCCTCCTATTCTTCTATCTTCTCGATCAAATGAATTTCAGTGCCACACATATAATACATGGCACAATATTGTTTGTGTGCCTGGCCAGATTTTTTTGCATATGAATACAGGTTTTTGAGTAGTTGAAATGATAGCTACATGTAATTTATATTCTGATTTTCACCTAACAATGATTTTACAAGCAATTTCTAGGCTGCAAAGAATCCCTAGCAATTATTTTTCTCAGCAACATGAGGGTCTATCAAAGAAAAAGACCATCATTCAATTAATTATTTTATGCTGTGTTTGAAATGAAGGCTGCCTCCAATTTTCCAAGGTTCTTTAAATTATGTTATTTTGGAAGTCTGTGGGTACATTGATATTTTCCTCAATTTTGACTAATTTCATCATAGAAAAAATGCTCAGTAGTAATGTCCACAAGGCAAGGGTTGGGAATGTTTTGCAGCATTTAATCATAATGCCAATTGATTTCCAAATGTGGTGGCTCAATCTTGACGGGCCCTTGTGTATATTGCATTGGTTTCCAAAGACATAGAATTGCACTCTATCATTTAGCCTATTTTTCATTTAAGGAACGAAAAATTTCTTAATTTCTTAGTTATGAATTGGAACCTTTGCTTTAGTTTAATGATTAGCAAAGTTCAGATTACAAAAGCTTTCACTGTGTGTAAACGTGTGTGGGTAGGTCGTTGTACTGTAGCTATTAACATTCCCTGATTACACATAGGCATTTTTTTTCTAACAGTGAGAAGGAGCCCTGGATTAGCAGAGTAAAAGCACATGCAGTATTTCTTGCAATGCTTTTCTTTGTTTTGATATTTTGTTGTTTTTGATGAGGGAAGTAACATATGCTTTTTATTTCTCCTCCTTTTGGTTTTAATATCATTCACTATCCTAAGAATCCTCAGATGTACTTTTCCTACAAAAGCTTTCCTAACACCTTTAGCCCCACCAATGAAAAAATTTAAAAAGTAAAAACAATAACATATGTTCACGAGTTCCAGGATTCTTTGTAGTGAAGCCACTCCCTCCAGTCAGCAGAGAGAGAGGGGCCCACCAAAGAAACAAAGTCTTTGTGTCTGCAGGACAAGTGGAGTAATACCACTGGACTAATCTAATCACTGTGAGGCTCCCTGAAGAAGTGGAGGTACAGAGCAAGGGACAGACCACAGCAGCAATGTGTACCACCTCTAGGTTCTATTTTCTCTTTCTTGTACCTTCTCTTTCTTGTATTATGTGTGTGTCATTGAAATTCATTTGATCAAGACATAGAGCAATTGGAGGGGATGGGAAGGGATCGAAGAAAATAAGTCCTTAGGCGATGGTTAGATTGGAAATGGTTGAAAAGGAGACAGGCTATTGGGATCTTTTAAGTTTCACATAAGTTTACTGAGACAGGCCTATTGTAATAGGAGGTCTTCTAAGCGAATTAGACCATCCTCAATAGTGTGGATGCCTAGAGGACACACAGTGCATTTTATTTATCTGTGTTTCTCTATCATTTATGTCTCAAAGAAAGACATTTAAAATCTATATTGAATGAAGGGACAGAACATTATGCTCTGGGGTACAGTGATTTCAGAAAGCAAATGACTGTGAGGATGTTGTTTCCAAATAAGTGTGGGGATTTATGTCCTTGAATGTGCTCTATGGCCCTCAGAACGGGATTCTAGTGAGAGAAAATTGCAGTGTTGGATGAACAAGCACCCGGAAATGCATTAGGTATAAGAGAATAAATTAGATGAAATAGGCTTCGGGGAAATGGGTCCTACAAAGCATTGTCCCTTCCTGTATTATCTAGAAGTGGACTGCATCCAGGGTCCTAAACAGGTTGTCAATATGTGTGTTTTGTTTGACCAACAAGAATTTGAATCATTATTGTTAGGAAGATGGTCTTGCTTATAACTTGCTTTCCTTTATCTTTATGTTGTGTTTTGAGATGTTATTATAAATGGTTTGAATTTATTTTGTTTTTTATTGCTAGCATATTGGAATGCAAAATTTTCATCTATTTTTTGAGATAATCATATATTTATATAATGATAAGAGAAGTTCTACAGACAGCTCAGTATGACTGTGCACACCTGCAATCCTTGCACTCAGCAGTCAAATGCTGGGTTGTGGAAAGTGTGAATCCATTCTGAACTACATGGAGATGCTATCCAACTTGGGATACAGAACAAGATCTTGTCTCAAAACAAAACAAAGACATAACACAGAGGATTCTGTTCACTCTTCCAACTCATTCTTATGCTAGTATCTTCTAAGTCCATAGTGCAGGGTGACAGTGTGAACACTGACACACTGAAGATCCAAGCCTCCTCCCTCTCTCTCTTCCCTGCATTTTTTTTATCTGCTGGACACAAAATATATCAGTTTTTTTTATTCTGTTCTTTTTACTCTCACATAAGGTTGATCATCTCCCATGTGGTGACACACTATTTGCAGTTCTCTTCAATGACATGATAATTCACTTTTGTTGTGTATTTCACCTATGATTTGGTTCTTAAAGTGTTTTTGAAATCGGATTAGAAATATTTGACCCACCCAGTATGTAGCTTGTTCTTACACTCTTTTAATAGATCATTTAGTGAGAAAAATCACTGAAACACTAATAATTTTGCTGAATTCTAGCTTATCAAATTCTCTTTTAATTAATTTACTTCTTGGTTTGAGAACTATTTTTCCATTTAAATATTCTGACCATACTCTATTTTCCCAACATTTTTTATTCATTTTCCATTTACATATGTGGTGTGTTTGAAGTAACTTCTGGATAATGTCAGAATTAGAGTAATGTGCACCATTGATCTGTTGATGTTCATCCATGTCCATCTAGTGCCCCCCTTACATACTATTTCATTGGGTTATATGTGACAACTGATGAAATATTAGTTTCAAGTGTACAGTTCAGAGAGGTTTAGTCCATTCACAATGCTTTGCAACCTTTACAAATGTCTAGTTCCATAGCACTCCATCATCCCAGAGAGAAGCTACATGTTCATTCATAGTTTTCACACCAGTGTTGTGTATTCCTCAGGAGTGTAATCAAATCATATGATATGCAGGTTGCAGTTCTTAATGTTTTGTACACCTGTGTATCCATTCACTCAGTGTGACTTTCGCAGGATTCATCGTTGCTCATGTGCACTTGGGTGCTTTCTTTCTTTTGGCTATTGTGAATAGTGCCGCGGTTCAGGGACCCTTTATTTCCTCCGTTGATGCTATTTAATTACATTGCATGATCATCACATACAGATATGGTTTTGGTTTTATCATATTTTGCTAAGGATTTCCAAATCTACCATTTCTAATGGATATCTGTTTATAGTTTTCGTTTCATTCGATATCTTCTATGTTCTGTTTTCTAGGCAAAACTGACCATCTTAAAGAGAGTTTCATTTTCTATTTGTTGAAAGAGTTTATAAAAGATTTCTGGTAACTAATTTTGAACATTTCTGTGATTCTCCTTGAAGTGTCTCTGGTTGTCAGCTTTTCATTGAAAAGTATTTTTAAAAAATTACTCCAGATTATTGATGATTATTACTTTATTCTTGTTTCACAATTTTTAGCAAGTTTTAGTATCTTATGACTTTCTATAATTTTTTCCTGTTAATCTAGGTTTTGTGATGTGTGCATGGCTTGACTCTGTAGTCCTTGTTTGTGAGATGTTTAGTTTATGCTTTGTGACTCAGTGCTTATGTCCTTTCTCTTATTGTTTTAGTATGACTAAAGGTCCATTTAGTTCATCTTTCGCAAATAGCAAGCTTTGACATGTTTGATAACTAGAGATTTTATATTTTTTCTTCATTTATTTATGTCTGTTCTGACCTTTAAATTTTTTTGCAGTTTATCTTTAGTTTGTTGTTCTTTTGATTTCTGAAATGCAGGATCGAGTCATTTATTTTCTTATAGGTAGAATCATAATTTTATAAGTAGGTAAACAGCTAGCATTTATATATGCTAGTATGTCTATTTAATGCTACTTTTCAGCATCGTTTAAATTTTGGTATTGTGTGCATGCATTTTCATTTATCACAGAGCACTTGCTAATTTTCATTTTGTTTTCTTACTTCATACCAATTAAGATTGTGTCATTTAATTTCTCTATATTTGTGATTCCCCTCTGCCTGTTTTATTTTATTTTTTTTTGTTTCCTTGATTTCTAATTCTAGGGCATTTTGTTTGGAGGATAATACTGTGTATGATTAAAATCCTTTTGAATTGATTGAAACTCATTTTGCCCTGACATATGGTGCCCCTGGACAGTGTTTTTGTGTTCATCATGGACAGAATGTGTGCTCTGCTGTTTCTGGGTAGAGCGCTTCGCATTTGTCTATTATGTGTAATTGGTGTGTTGTGCTGTTGGAGCACTCTATTTCCATGCTAATTCTCTGTGCAGTTGTTCTATCCATTATTGAAAGTAGGTTATTGAAGAATTCAACAATTACCTTTGAATTGCTTATTCTCCCTTGAATTCTGTATTGCTTCACCTATTTGGGTGTCCGTTGTTAGACGAATTTGCAGCTGTTTTGTGTTTGTGATAGATGGGTATTTGTTATTATAGAGTATCCTTCTTTTTCTCCAATAGTAATTTTTTTCTTAAAGGTTATGCTTTCTTGATGCATTTAAAAAAACTTGTTTTTTTTTTACCTGACATATTTAGATTTCATCTGTAGAGCATATAAGTATTATTATATTAATTCCTCTTTATCTATTTTTTGATTGATTTCCATTTAGTTAAATGACTGATAATATATGACTCACAACTGCTAATTAGCTGGTTTTCCTTTGTCTTATATCACCACTTCCTTCTGTAAATATAAAACTTCTTGTGTGATAAATTAATATTTCTGCTGTACTGTTTTAATTTCCTTGCTTTTTCTTTGATGGTATATTTTTGTTATTTTCTTAGTGGAGCCCTTAAACATTGTAATTAGCAGCTTAATTTATAACAATCTAGAGAAAATTAAAAGCAACTTAATTGAATAGTATACAAGAATCATGCCCCTTTATAGCTGTATCACCTCCCTCTAATTTGTCTTGTTATTGTCAGACAAATTACCCCTTTGTACATTTTAATCCCATCAGCACAGACTTGTAATCATTCCTTTATGCAGTTGCCATTAAATTGGATAGAATTAAAACATAGTTACGAACAACAAATCTCTTTGTGTTGACTTTTCTATTTACTGAAATAGTGCCAGTAAAGCTCTTTATGCTTAATTTCCTTTTATTTCATCCTAATAAACTCTGTTGCTGGCTGTATGGGCTTATTGACAAATTCTATTTGTCCGTCTTGTTTTCTTTGTGTTGTTATTGTTATTTTATGTCAAAGGATATAGTATTTCTTCTTTCTATTTTCAACATGAATTTTCTGGATATAAGGCTTGCTAATTGACAGCTCTTTTTCTTTTCATCATTCTCAATGTGAACTCTTGTTATCCTTTGTTCCTCCATGGTTTAAGCAGGCACCTGTTCATACTGCTGATGAACTGTGTATGTGGTACTCCACTTTTGCGGCTTTCAGTATTTCCTCTTTGTCCTTGGTTTTGACATTTTGGTTATTAGGAGCTTTAGAGATTGATGTCTCTGAGTTAATCTTACTTGGAGTTTATTATAGAGTCTAGATGGGTATATTAATGTTTTTCATCAAGATCAGAGATATTGTTTTTTTGAATATTTTTTTGTGTCTCTCTTCTTCTTGGTCTCCTGATGCTCATTATGTACATGTCATAGTACTTTATGTTGTTCTGCAGGTCGATAAAGCTCTTCTCATCCTTCTGAATGTTTTTATTTTCATTTTCAGATTGTTTAATGTCAACCAAGTCACCTCTGAACTTCTTCACTATTTATTCTGCAATTTTTAATCTGTTACCACTTTCAATCTGTTTATGCCCTATGGAATACATATTTTTTAAATTTAAATAACTGTAAATTTCTTCTGCAAAGTCTGTTTTTTTTTTTTTTTTAGAAAAAGCCTATTACTTTGTTCTTATTTAGCTATGGGATACTGCACACACACATATCTTTCATTCTTCAGACATGTCCTCCTTATTTCTTTAACATTTTTGATGCTGATTTGAAATAATTAATTTGTTTGCAGATTGAGTTCATGTTTCTTGATGTCTAACTTCCCTGGGATCAGTTTCTAAAGATTGTTTTCATTTCTTACTGAGTATATGAACCATATAGTCTTATATTTTTGTATGCTTCCTGTGATTTTATTCAAAACTGGTCTTTTATCCAGTCATGAGTTCATACAGCATTAATCTCACCAAAATGTGAGTACAGGAGACCAAGTAGTTCAAGGCCAACCCAGGCTGTATAACAAAACACATTCCTCAACAATACTGTAAATTTATATTCAGTACCTCTCTTCTTCACAAAGGTTTTATTGGCATTATATCTGATACTCTTTTTTTTTGGCTGATGTTTTAGTGATTTCCAAATTATTTTTAACATGTATATGTTTTGAGATGGGGTCTCACTGTGCTGCGCTAATTATCCAAGCTAGTTTTGTGCTTCAACATTCAGGCTATGTCCCTCCCCCAGGCTCAGATCATGTGCGGTACTTACAAATGCAGAATTAAAATGTCTTTTCATTAGTGCATACAGAAACCTCAAGGCTTGATTAGTGTAGTGGCCACTTAACGTGCTTTCTACCATCAAGACTTCCCATGACTATGCAGCTTTCCTTCTTTAACTATTTTAATCAATTTTATTTATGATTTTCTGAGTATTGAATCGGGTATGTGTCCCTAAAGGAAACCCCACATGGCTCTCTTGTCTTATTTATTGTTGAATAAGGAAAGCTAATACTTCTTTGGATATTTTTACATCTGTCCGTGATGTACATTGGTCCGTAGCAATTTGCTTTTATTACCCTGTGTTGTCTTCTATTTCCATTTAGTATAACATTATATTCATGAAGTGAATTGGAAGGAAGTCCCCCTTCTTGGAAAATGCTATGGACTTGAAGCTCATTATTTTAACATTTAAGAGAATTATGCTGTGTGATTGTCCAGATGTGAAGAATTCTTTGGGGAAATTTTTAAATCATACATTCTATTTCTTTTCCATTATAGGAATAGTTAAACCTTGTAATACATGCTGGGTGAGTTGTAGCAATTTGTGGTATTTCCTGACTTGGTTCATTTCAAGTAAGTGTTTAAATCCATGTGGAGCTATTTGTAGTGTTCATTTGTCATTAACTTCAGGGCCGTAGTAAAAATTCTTGTTTATTTCTTGGTGTTCATAATTTGCATCTTTTCTTTCGCATTTTTGTTAAGATGAGATTTGTCAATTTCACTGATGATTTGATGGTCTGTCAGTTGGCTTCCTGTTTTTTATAGTCCTTTAAAACTTTAATTTCATCTTTAAACTCTTTTTATTACCATCCCTGGGTTTGCTTTAAATTGATTTTTTTTTCATAATTTTATGTTCTTCAGGTAGAACCTGAGTTACTATGTTATTTTTTCATGTTTATGACTAAAGCTGGAGATTGTAATCTCCCTTTCAATGATTCTTTGTTTATTTTGTTGTATTTTCATTTTCATTCATTTCTATGTAATTTAAAAACATTTAAAGGCTCAGGATTTAGATCAATGGTAGAGCACTTGCCTAGTAAGCACAAGATCCCTTGTTTGAAAAATATTAACAAAGAGCTCTCTAATTTCCCCTGGAAGCTTCCTTTTTCACCCATTTATTATTCAGAACTGAATTGTTTTCAATGTGTTTGGAAACTTTGATGTTATGTTTATATTTTATGTTGCCTAAGTAGTAGTTACAACACTGTCTAGAGGATTCTAATTTTACAATTGGGCTGTTTTCTTGCATCGCCTAGTATATGTTTATATACACCCAGATGAGTCAAGTCTCACAGATGAATGAATGAAAAACTAATGGTGTGTCATTTTTCATTCTTTTGTTTTTATCTTAATTACAGTGATATATTTAAAGAGGTATTCTTATGGGCAGCCTGAAACGGGAGCATTTTAAAATCTGTTCTGACAAACTGCTCTGCAGTTTTAATTATCTTTAGATAACTTGTACTTAAACTGACGGTGGATTCATTAGCACACATGCTAACTTTATAATTTCTGTTTGTTTTGCACATTTCTATTTCTCACTATATTTTTAACTTTTTATGTGCTGTTCTTGATTATTTTTGAAACTCAGTTATGATTTAGCTAAATATGAGAATATTTTTATTTGAAATAGTATCTTACATTACATCTCACATTGGATAAGAACTCACGACAATCTTCCTGTCTCAGGACCTGAGTGCTGGGATTGTAGGCATGAGCCACAATGTCAGAGTTAGAGATATTTAATGTGTATTTATCTATTCACAGAACTTGTGATTTCTCTGATTATCTGTTGTTTGTGTGTATACAATGTTTACCACAGGCTATTGAGGTTGCAATTTTACTAGTTCAAATGAAGTGTGGAGGATTTCACTTGATTTTCCTCCTTTATGTTATAGTAAATATTCTGCTCCCTACCCTGAGATTTCAGTTCTCTGTGAGAACATACTCTATTTTTTTTCTGACAGCATCACACATGTTCTGAGATACTCAACAAGAGGAGAAATGCCTAGTAGATGCACTCATAATTTTCCCTTCCTTTTGCCCTTTATTCATTCCCCCTTTCCTCCCCTCTCCACCTCTCTTTCTTCTTCCAATTCCTCTTTATTTTTATTTTTTCAAAAATTACTTTTTGTACTGATTTCTCTCATAGCCCACCTGAATGTGACAATTGTTAGGTAAATTGTCTTCAATTTTTTCACCTGAAAAGTCTTGATTTTTCTGCATTTATAAAGTATATTTCCAGTAGACAGAGCTCCCGAGGAGGCTGTCCTTTCCATTCAGAACTTGAAAATTGTTGTTCCACCTCCCTCTGTCCCCTGTGGCTTTTGATGAGAATGCCACTGTTTTTCAAATTGCTTTTACCCCACAGGCAAGGTGTTGTCTCTCTCAGCTGCGCTCAATATTTTTCTTTGCGTTTTAGTGTTCTAAGTTGACTGTGGTGTACCTTGATGTCTATTTGTCTGACTTTTCTCTGCTGAAGCATCTTTCTGCTTCTCGAATAACTGTGTTCACAGCTGTTGTAAATCCGGGTGAAGAACTATTGAAACTTTCTTTGAAGTTGCCGAGCCTTGTTGTCTTGCTCCCTATCTAGAACTCCTCAATACAATGTTTAGTTCTGAGGGCTGGAGAGATGGTTTTGCTATCAAGATCGCTTGCTTTTCTTGCAGAAACCTTAGTCCACTTCCAAGCATGCAAAAATAACCTATAACTCTAGCTCTGTGAGGTCTGACCCACTCCTCTGGCCTCCTTGGTCACACACACACACACACACACACACACACACACACACACACACACACACACGAATACACACAAATAGCCATGAACATAAATAAAAAATAAACTAAAACATTTACAGTTTAGAATTGTTAATATAGTGCCACAAGTTTCAGGACCCATTCATTTGTCTCTTCCAGCTTGTTCATTCTCTAGAGGGTTGCTTTGGTCATTTCTGATAGAAGTCACGTAATCACAAGAATGTTGGTAGATAAGACAAAAATAATTCAATTTTTAACCTTTTTATTAAACATGATGATGAAGATTCTGGCAGATATAATAAGGTTAGAAGAAGGGAAGCTATTTGTAGAATCTGTGGGAAGAAATCGAGATGTCTGTATTCACAGAGAAGATGACCATGTATACAGATGTGTCAAAAGTTCTATAATGAGTAAATGAATGGAGGAAAGTTAGATATGAATGTTCTACAGGATCGGTCTAACAGATTGGTAGAGAGGATTTAAAAATGCTTCAAGATCCAAGGCACTGCAACAGAACCTCAAGGATTGGTGTGACTCGAGTAAGAGATCTAAATTTACACTGTAAGAGGTATTGGAAGGAAGATGATGATAATAATACTGGCAACTTCAAAGAAAGAAATGCTGAAAGGACCTGGACTTTAACCAGCTGTGGACACACTTATTCGAGAAGCAGAAAGATGCTTCAGCAGGGAAAAGTCAGACAAATAGACATCAAGGTACACCACAGTCAACTTAGAACAACAAAGCTCAAAAAAACACTACTGGATTCACCTGAGAAGAAACAACACCTTGCCTGTGGGGTAAAAGCAATTTGGAAAACAGTGGCATTCTTATCAGAAGCCACAGGGGATAGAGGGAGACGGAACAACAATTTTCAAGTTCTGAATGGAAAAGGACAACCTCCTCAGGAGCTCTGTCTACTCAAAATATACTTTAGGAATCATGACATTTTCAAGTGACAGAAAGCTGTGATAGTACGTCACCAACTGATGTGTTATAGAACTAGCAAAAGAAAAATTTCCACACCAAAGGATAGGAATGAAAGACAGCTTTTGAAAAGCAAGTTTTGAGGGTGCAATGGGAATTCAGCACTTTCTCATGCTTTCATTGCTTCTCACTTGCCTTAGCTTTGTTTACTACATTGGCTTAAAACTTGCTAATTTTTTAAATCAAATGTTACCTGTATCACTTCATTCATGTGGAGTTAGATATATTTTAAAACATACACAGAGGGTAAAAAAAAGATTGGGTTTTAGTGCTGTTTAGGAGCATTGTTTTTGATAAGAGAATCCATACCCTAAATTATTAACCTGGCATCCCATCAATCAGTTGACCATATGTGTTTGGGTCTGTTAATTTTTTTTCTAATCCATTGATATATAAGTATACCTTTCAGCTCTCAAACAAATGATTTTAGTTACTATAGCTTCATAGTGTATCTTTTCAGAGATATTTGTTTGATTATCACTTGGAATTACTATTTCCTCTTAAATTTTAAAATAAATTGAGTAATTTGTACCATAATATATATTCTTCTCTTATACATTACATTCTGACCACAGTTGCCCCTCTCTCCACTCCTCACAGTACCTGCTCCTACACCTCCCATGTCCCATGACTCACTCCTCATCTATCTTCTAATCCCCTTCAAAAAAGAGCAGGCCTTCCAGAGATATTCCACTTTATATATTACCCTTCCTATACTTTTTTAAGGCTGTAGTAATTACTATGTATATCCTTCTTTGTTTGTTTATTCATTTGAGTCAGAGATCTACCTAATTTCCCCAAGGCAGCTTCAAGCCCCTAAGCTCTAGCAATCCTCCTGAATCAGCCTCTTAAGTCCTTGTGAATATATTTGCGTGCACCACTGTGCCCAGTTTACCTTTCTTAAAAATCAAAAATTTTATTTTTGTGAGTATAAAAAGAAATTATTATGTAGACATAATTATCCAGAAAATCTGCATAAAATATTATTTTCAGAGCTAACCAGTATGATTAATAGACATTCATTCTTTTTCTATTTATTTAAACATATTATTGTTCTTATGATTATTATTTTGACAAAAGACCCCTGTATGTTCACCAGGATGACAATGAAAAGACCACATTCTTTAATCAATGTTTCTAATGGAAGAACATTGTTGGGTATAGCGTTATGTAGCTAGGAGAATACCTCAACTAGCCTTCCAAAACTTTCATTTTCCTTGAGCTACTCAGCTCCTCACTGTGGGACACTGACATAGGATTGCTACACACATCTCCCCACTCCACTGAGGCCAGCTTGCACTGTTTGGTCTGACTCAAAGCCCAGAGATGGCTAATTTTATCAGCTGCTGCACCTACTGTTTAAGCTGGCTCTGACAAATACTGGGCTGGTGATGAAGCTGATGCCTATCCATCAGCAACAGCTGGATGATGAACATGGAATAATTGATGGGATTAAGGTGACAGGTTGACTGAAAATAATTTTATCTTCATTATCTAATAGTGTCATCATGGCCATTATATCTTACTCAAGGAATGATTATGCTCTCTATTTTCTGTGATACAGAAGCCATGGAAGCCAAGTCATCATTAGTTAGGTATCCTAAATGAGATTGAAAAAGCTATTCAAACCAACACAACTTATCAGTTGGAAAGTGTCCCAGTGACAAAGATGCCCAATGACAGTCATCTTGAAATTCCCTTTTTCAAATAATTTAGTTTAGTTAACTTGTTTATTTTTACTGCTAGACACTTAACTTTCACATGTCAAGCTCATGACCTACCAGGTCCCAATTTATTTTTAACTGATACATTACATCAAAAATATGAAAGATATATATTTGGAGCGATGGATTAAATCTGAATCCATGCATACATTATGCAATGCTTAAACTATATTTTCTATGTTAAAAGTCATAAATCCTTTCCTCTACTTGTGGAGTGTATGGTGCATTATAATGACCTAAAGTCACCCAATTGAGTACATTTAGTCCCCTGTTGTTCAGAAACATGATAATTTCTTTCTATCTAACTGTAAGTTTGTATGCATTGATCCATCTCTTTTCACCTCTCCCAGGGTCTGCTAACTGCATACAATGGCTTTTATGAGAACAACACTTTGGATTTCACATATGATTGAGAACACCAGGTGGTTTGTGTTTCTGTGTCTGGTTTATTTCACTTAACCTGATGGTCTCCAACTCTATCCATGTTGTTGCAAATGACAGGATTGATTTTTTAAATGATTTTTTTCTCATGACTAATTTGAGAAAAAAAGTCCAACCGAGCTTGTCTTCATGTGAAAAGGATCCAATTTACACTTGTATTTCCACAGAAATAGTTGGCTTTTCAGGCTTACTTTCATAATTTGTTTGGAAGAGATTCTGGACTTGATACAGATCCTCTGTAATGTAATAAATTATATTGACAATATCTAAAATGAAGAAGCTGTGACAGGTTTAAATTTAGCAGTGGCACATATGATCAATTAAGGATGTTCAATACTTTGGGTAGGATTCAAAATGCAGCTATAATTGCCTTATCCTCGAGAGCAGCTAGAGACATTTATGCTATTCCATAGGCTACAACAACTTAGATTTCTGTCATAGTTGACACTAACCATGAAGCACAACATCTGGCTAGGATGTTTGGATTTTAGATGATGCATGTTCCAACCCAAGAACAGTGTAAAAAAGATACATCTGAGCCAAGTCCAAACAATGGTAGCTTAAGATTGTGGAAGTTGATGGTTTAAATAATGACATTATGTCTTTAAGGCCAGGATTCAGAACCATTTTGGCAACATGTACATCTAGTTTACGGCAAAATCCTTTAGGTATCATCTGACAGTGCTTCTGATTTTGGACTAGAAAAAGTTTAGATGCTGTTACACATCAACATCAATTAAAAGAGTTTGTTTTAATGCCAGGATTGTGCTGTTTTCAACTGTAAACTGAAGCTGAAGCACAACTTGAAATAAGAGATTATAACTCCTTTTAAAAAATACTTAGGATATTTTTGAGTATCTGGGGACTTTTTTGTGTCTCCATGTGAAATTTGATTACCTTTTCAGTGTCTGTATCCTGCGTATTCCCCTTTGCCTTCATTCTACCCTTAATTTCTGTAAAACATTGTGTTAAAATTCTGATGGGGTTGGTACTGAACCTGTAGATTGCTTTTGATAGGATGATAATTTTCACAATCTCAATCCTACAAAGCCATGAGCACAAGAGGCATTTCCATCTTTTCAAATCTTCTATTCCCTTTTTAAGTCTATTAAAGTTTTCATTGTATGAGTCTTTTAATTCTATGGTTAGATTTATTCCAAGGTATTTTATCTTTTAAGGCTATTGTGAATGGGCTCATTTTCCTTGTTCCTTTCACTGTATGCTTTTTTTTTTTTTTTGTATATGATGGGGACGGACATGTTTGGTTTTATGGTTGAGTGTATGTGGGTTTTTAAAAAAATGTATAGAATCACATCATCTGAAAATAAGGATACTTTACTTTTTCCTTTCCTATTTGTAGCCCCTTTATCTTCTTCACATGTATCTTTGCTCTAGCCAGGACATTGACTACTATGTCGAACAAGAGTAGGGAGAGTGGACATCCTTTATATTGTTCCTCATTTATTTGAAATTCTTTAAGTTTTTCCTTACTTAGCACGAAGTTGGCAGTGGGCTTGTTGTATATTGATTTTATTGTGCTGAAAGATGTCCCCTATACCCCTAGCTTTTCTAGTAATTTTATTGTGAAGAGATGGTGAATTTTTGTCAAGGGCCTTCCCCCCCACATAACAAGATGATATTGTGGTTCTTGTCATTGAGTCTCTTTATGTGGTGGATCACATTTTTTGACCTCCATATATTGAAAAAATCCCTGTATCTCTGAAATGAAATGAATTTGATCTTAGCAGACAATCTTTTTGAAATGATCTTGAACTGAGGACTCACATATGAGTCCACCCTTCTATAGCCACTTGTTATTTGATAGAGTTGTCAACAATAACATCAAAGAAAAGACAGCATCTTCAATAAATGGTTCAGGGAAAACCAGATAGCTACAGATAGAAGAATGAAACCCTATCATTATCTGCCACACTGAACAAAAATCAGCTTAAAATGGATTAAGGATATTGACACAAGACCTGACATTCTGAATCTAATAGAGAAGGAAAGATGGAATACACTTGAAATCCCTGCCATAAGAAAGGATGTTTTGAACATGATCCTGGTAGTGCAGTCTTTAAGAACTACACATAATATATAGGATTTGAGGAAACTAAAGTACTTCTATATAGTAAAGAACATCCCTCCACTGAGGAGGTAACCTACAAAATTGGAAAATGCTTCACCTGCTGTACATCTGACAGAGGGTTAGGATATAGAATAAATGAAGAACTGAAAAAAACCTAAGCATCAAGGCAGCAATCATCACAATTTAAAAGTGGGACATGGAACTAAACAGAATTTTCAAAAGTTGAAATACAAATGATTAAGAAATATTTTAAAAATGTTCAATATGCATAACAGTCAGGAAAATAAAAATTAAACCTATTTTGAGATTTCAATTTTTTTCCAATCACAATGGCTAAGACTAAACATGTACACAGACACAGAACCACAGTCACACAAAATCTCTCTCTCTCTCTCTCTCTCTCTCTCTCTCTCTCTCTCTCTCTCTCTCTCTCTCTCTCTCTCACACACACACACACACACACACACACACACACACAGATGTGATGATAAATGCTTGTGTGCATGTACTGGTGGGAGTGAAAACTGGTGCAGCCACTGTGGACATGAATGAATATGTACCTCAAAAAGCCAAAAGTGGATATATAACACATGAAACAGCTATATCAATTTTGGGCACAATACCAAAAGGACTCTATATCATATTATAGGGATTCCTGATCAAACACTCATACACGTGCTTTGAGAAGTTATATGCTGCCAGAGAAATGCAAATGGTGCTTAACACATTCATGTGAGCTCTTCTCCTCTAGGACCAGCTTTTGGATCATCTTTGAAGATGTTATGTTGTGTTGCTTCATGGGGACAACAACTGCTTTTGATTGACTAATGCAAAGCTTCTTGTTTTACAAATGTTAGTTCCAAGACAAATGAGTACTCTAATTGCAAGGTTACCACACTATGAATAATTGACAGGAAATTTGTGATTGTAGACAACAACAAATCAATCTAGCAGCCAAATGCCATGACTCCCCCAGTAGTAATAGGATAATTTAACAATAGCAAAACCCCCAATGTTTGATTATTTATAACAGTTCATATAAAGAAGTCAAGGGAGGGAAGAATTTATGTATTAATGGGTACCCATATTTGGCATAGTCACATGGTCACAGAGTAAAAACTCAAGAGTCATATTGAAATAAGGACCTTTTATTTTCCCATCAGAGGATTGCTTTCCATGAATGGTTAGCTAATGGCAGAATCAAGTGTATGTCGTGGGATTGCCTTTCCCCAATCAGACACATGCATTTAAAGGGGCTAAATTTTGGGTGGATGGGATCATTATTTATTTTGTTGTATGACCAAAAATAACAACAAGAATTGTTCTGTATTAGCAGGAAAGACTGAGACTGCTGATAGTGATGAGACACATTAGCTTGGGAGAGTCTTCCACCCTGCTAGTAACAGCTGTGGTTATAAAACTGTTAGTACTAGGAGGTATGAGAACTGTGAATCTTGACAGGGACAGTCAATATTTTAACGTTGTGAATATATCAGTAGTAGATGCAAATGCACAAATCAATGTAAAGTTAATGTATGGCAAGAATTTAATCTGCCAAAACCTTTTGCCTCAAAACATGGAACACTTAGCCTATAGAGTTCAAAGATCAGAAAGTCTTTCGTCCAGTGGAGATTGTACACTTCATATCTTCTATTTAAACACTGCTTTGATTAAGAATCAGAAAAGAAGCCGGGCGGTGGTGGCGCACGCCTTTAATCCCAGCACTTGGGAGGCAGAGCCAGGCGGATCTCTGTGAGTTCAAGGCCAGCCTGGGCTACCAAGTGAGTTTCAGGAAAGGCACAAAGCTACACAGAGAAACCCTGTCTCGAAAAACCAAAAAAAAAAAAAATCAGAAAAGAGATTAGGGATATTATCTGTCTAAAGTTGGAGGAGACAATAGCAATAAATATTGGCTGTCATGTTCTGTGAATATATATATAACATAAGAAAAAGCCATGGAGTGGCTCTCCACTTGTTAGGCTCCCCACTTTCCTTAGGTGAGTTTTAATATGGAGAACATCTATATCTATATATCTCTCCATGTATATCTTATTTTTAATTTCCTATTGTTATTTCTCCTTTGAAATATTTCAAAAATTATGAGTTTGTCCGTTAATGTTCACCTATTTGGAATGCCAAACACTATTATGTTGTTTGTTTCCAGTTTAAGGTTGTCTTCAGTTCAGAACATACATTTTTACATCGTTTGAGAATTGTATAATGTTGACTGTAGTCATACTGTTTCCAACCCTTTCTCTCTCCTTCCAACTCAGACTCCCATCCATGTACCTGTCAAAGAACTGTCATGAGAACTCTTCTTTAATTTTCATTGTTGCAAAACACACACACACACACACACACACACACACACACACACACACACACACCTTACATGTTTCTGCTCCCTCTTCCATAGTGTGCACTGAGCCTTAGGTGCAAACTCTCTGTTGTAAGTATGTCAACTGGGAACCATAGCCAGTTGTTCTTTACTTTTTTAACCACTGTGAATTTTTGTGGTTGGTCATCTCTGCTTTAAGAAGGAACCATTTGCTGAGGAATGAGAGCTGCACTAACCTGTGGATATACAGATGCATTTTTAGAATGACACTGGGAATTCTACTCGTTTAAGAATGTGTCAGTAGTAGGTTCTCCTCTAGGGTTCCACGGACGTACTAGCTATGGGTATTTGCTTAGGCTTACAGTATCCGAAAGGAATTCCCTCTTATCAAGTGGGTCTTAAACATAATTAGACAGTTGTTGGGTACCTCTAAGATCTAAATGCCACTATTCTTCCCTTCACTTTATCTTGTCATGCTATTCATTGTTGTGGTTTGTAGGCTTTTACAGTTGGGCTAGGATATGAAATGTTTTCTCATTTTGCAACTTGCACGGTGCCTTGAGATACTATGAAAGCTAATCCTCAGGGAGAAGGCTTCCAGATCAGTTATATTTCAGTTTCTCCAGGCTCTGTTTCTGAACTGTGAAGTATCTTCAGCAATATGCTCTCACCTTCAAGTTCTAGGAGACAACCTAGGACAACGATGATAGTCAGTACTGTTTTGTGAGTCTCCTGGACTACCCTGACCAACAACTTGAAGGGAGGTTTCCCATTCCCAGGGCTGGGTTTTTTTTTCTCAGATAGTTTACAGCTATAGGGGAAAGCATTCTCTCTTCAAGTGGAATGATTTCATTTAAATTATTTACATCTGTACACAAATACACTTATACATTATATGTTTCAAAATAAATGAAAATAATATTATTCTCTATGAGTTTTTATTTTTTATGTTTTTAAATTAAAGAGAATTATTTCACTTCCTCCATTTCCTCCCTAGAGCTTCTTCCCAGCTACCCTCTTCAGTAACCCTCTTTTCAACCTTTTCCATGACACTCTTTTCAACTTGAAAGTCTGCTTTCTTTGATTGTATTTGTTACACATGCACACACACACACACACACACACACACACCAACACACACACAAACATACAAACAGAGCAGTTTATATTTAGGAATCTATATGTATGTATATGGACATACAAATATATACATGTGATGAAAAATGATATAGAAAGAGGCCATGAATTTTAAAGCGAGCAAGGAGGTTATATGGGAGTGATTGGAGAGTGGAAAGGGAAGGAGGGGAATATAATTATTTATGTATATGAAAAGAAATAAAGAAGTGTTCAATATCCCTTTTAGGCAAATACAAATTAATATTACTTTGAGATTCCATTTTACACCTGCCAGGATGACTATGGTCAATGAAACAACTGACAATCTATTTTGGTGAAGATGTGGTGAAATGTGAACGATCATTCACTGTTGGTGTGTCTGAAAACTGGTGCCACCATTATGGAAATCATTGTGGATAATTATCAAAAAATAAAAATAGTTCTACCACATGACTTTAGCTATATCACTCCCCCGGCATATGCCCAAAGTACCTGACCTACTAGTCCACACTTACTTGCTCTGCTATGTTTATTGCTAATCTATTCACCATAACCAGAAAAGGAAACAACATAAACGTAACCTAACTGATATGTATGATGAAAATATGGTATATACACACAATGGTGTCAGAACATTCTTTTAAAGATCATGATCCTTTTCTATTTTAAGTATTATCATCCAGTACCTGAGAACTACACCTTTATAAATTTTAATCAGTTTCTTAGTTTTCACAGTGTGCTTACATATCTAGGATATTTTTATTCTTGGAATCCTATAGAACTTTGCGATATTAATTTAAAATTGAATTTCAAAGTGAGATAAATATCACCCACTAGGCAAGTAAAAATAAAAACCACAGTACAATGCCATTTTATACCCATTACATTGACCACTATAATGTAAAGCTAAAATCTAAAAGTGAGTGTGGAGGCTTTGAAATCCTATTACACTGTTGTTGATGATGCAAAATTAGTAGATGCTCATCAAAAAATTAAATTATGGTATGATCTCTGAATTCTACTTACAGGTGTATACTCAAAGGAATTAAAGGCTGGGTCTTGATGAGAATTTTTATGCCAATATCCACATCAGCATTATTGATGGTGGCTGAAACATCAAGACACCGGCACCTCTGACTAGATGAATAAATAAAATGTAGACTAGACATACAGTTAAATATTATCCATTTCTTAAAGAAGACGTTTTGTGATACATGGCTTGACATTAACCAAATAAGAAAGTCATTAAGAGAGAGATTATTTATGAGTCCATTTCAGTGAAACAGTTAGTACTCAGAATCACAGGACAGAAAATAGAGGCTCTGTCAGTCAGAGCTGTGGAATAGGGGGAGTATGGAGCTGTTAATCCACAGGCAATGTGTTATTCTTTAGAAAATAAAAATCATCTGACGGGCCAGGCGGTGGTGGCACATGTCTTTAATCCCAGCACTTGAGAGGCAGAGCCAGGTGGATCTCGGTGAGTTCGAGGTCAGCCTGGTCTACAGAGTGAGATCCAGGACAGACACCAAAACTACACAGAGAATCCTTGTCTTGAAAAACAAACAAACAAACAAACAAAATAAAATCTCAACGTAGATGCTGCTGACAATCAAACAAAAATGCCAATAAACTTGCTATCCCCAAATTGTATATTTTACAAGTGAAAAATCTTTAAGAAGATTTTTCAGTCAAGTGTATTTTACCACAAAAGGAAATGATTCAGCATTTTCTAAGTTGAACATTTCCTTCACCCATATAGGGATATCAGGCTGGGACGGGAAGCACGCAAGAGTAAGGTATTACTTAGCAATATATTCATCTGAAGGATATGTACAGAGTAGGACAGGCAACACTAGAAAGATAAGAAATATTAAAAATGAAGGGTCAGTGAAGCATGAAGACATTTTTGTAGACCCAGCTAGTTGTTAGGCTCAGGTAGGAAGGTCAGTTAACTCAGAAGTTTGACCCCAGCATGGACAACAGATTATTAAAATCCTGGTGGGACTGTCAATGAATTCCACAAAATTCAATAAATGATTTATATTGACTTTCCTGGGAATACAAACTCAGAATGTTGTATGGGGACTGTAACATGTGGATTTGAAATTTTGGTGATGCAGATAATGGTGGGACCAAACATGGCTTTACATCAATTTACTTTCTATCCAGAAGCAGAACTTCTGCCCACAGGCAACTGTATGGTATGGAATAGTACAGTTGGTTTAAGAAACTAGAGATACTGTTGGCCAGACATTGTCCATGTGGGTAATACAGAATAACCTGGATCCACCACATGTCTCTGTGCAAAGTTCCATGATGATGGCTCTTACTGGAGTAGGTATGCAGTTGCTTAGGTGATCACATGCTTCCTCTTCCTATTCACCTATAGATCTGGTTTCTGAGCAGCATTGTTTTTTGCATTTTTTTTCTCTTTAGTTTAGGTGTTTTGAGACTGGGTCTTGCTATGCTGTCCAGGATTTCCCACACATTATCCCTTTAGTCTTCTGTGTACTGCTATTACAGATGTGCAATATGACACTTGACTGATGACTGGCCTTTTGGTGTCTCATTGATTATTCCAGGCTTATTGTTGCTCCTCAAGCATGCCGTCTCGTCTCTATCTCTGAATAACCTAACCACATTTGGACGTCTGTGAAAAATTAGTCTATTTGGGCCCCTACTACACCAATGTGTGCCTGTTGAGAGAATGAACTGTCCATAACTCTGTGACTAAGACTGGTTTAAGAGATTGCCATTGTGAAAAGGCCTCGTAGTGACTGAAGAAAGCAAGCATGCAACATTTTCCTAGCCTCACACATTTCCTTCTGCTAGCATTATTTACTCCTAAAGTATTGGGAATGGAGGCAGAATAAACATTTAATCTTGCGGCCAGGTGCAAGGCAATGATGTTTGAAATCAAGGCTATCCAAGGGAACTTTGATATAATTGTGCATTTTGTATAGGCTTTATTTCTGACGATAAAGTAGTCTGTGTCAGAACTGGAAAACAGATTCTAAGAGAGGAAAGACAGACAAAAAGGGAGCCCTCTGTCTTTTGGAGATTCTAGGAGGCACACTGGTTGTTGCTTTGTCTCTGGCCTCCTTGAAAACGAGGGGTGGAGCACAGGCAAGTGCGGGGGCATGGGTAAATGAATGGGCACAGAGAAGTGGGGACACAGAAAACAGGCACAGAGAGGTGAGGTCATGAAGAGCTGGGGGCATAAAGAGGTGGAATCAGTGACAGGTGGTGGTGTAGAGATGCGAGGCAATAAGAGATGAGTACAGAGAGGTGTCATCACAGGTGGCATAGAGTGGGGGGTCATAGAGAGGTGGGGCATAGAAAAAAGGGGAAGTTTTTTTCCAGCTTCCTATATCTATCCCATTTCCTTCCTTTCTGAATTTGGTGTTGCTAGCTGGCATGTTGTGTAGTGCTTCACTGCAAAGTATCCTGATTACAGGTAAGCCATTAGGCTTCTCTGACTGATACCTATGGATGATTTTGTGAGTGTTGAGCTCCAGTGTGAGTTCACTGAGATCCATATGTTTCAGATGATTTGGAGCTGGGAATGGAGATTGAAAGGTTTTAATTAGACAAATTGTGATAATGGTACAGGGAGCTGAATAGTATCAGAAATGGAACAGAAGTTCGGCATTAAGCACAGAACACAAGATTGGAAAAATTGCTATCATTTCATAAATGGCCACTATTTCCCCATTAGCTTCATTTTACACTCCAATACGAAAGAAAATGATTATGTGGGATTCAGAAATGGGTAAATCTACTGTAGGGCACTCAAAATTAAGGTACTTCAGAAATTATGGAGTCCGGGTTGTGAATGCTGAGAGCCTGGCTGTACTTGAGAGCCAGTACAGAGGCTGGTCAAGGGACAAAGCAGAGTCCCTTTGTGCATCAAGGGCGTCTTCACACTGGCCTTTGTAGACTAAGGGCGCCTCTTTGTGTCTGTCTCTCTTTCTCTCTTGCTGGGGGAAATGGCATGGGGGCTGGGCAGAGTCCTTCTCTATTCTAACCTCAGACTATTCATCTCCCTGGACTCAAGAGCACTAATCATCTATTTTATATTCTATAACTGTTCAGACTTAAATTGCTTCCACTTAAGTTGCTTTAATTTGCTGATCTTCTGAAGGAAGGTCTGAAGGGATCTCTGGTTCGTGTGCAGAATAAGAGTTTAACAAAAACCACAGTGCCTCTAGACTGGCAGGAGGATTTTCTTGAAGCTGAGGCTGGACAGTATCAATTGAGATTGTGAAGGAGTTGCAGAGAATATGAATATGGAGTTTTAGGATTTCTGAAATGCTGGCAGCCAGGTCTGCTATTCCCGTTCCCCACCTAGCCAAGGTACATGAACAGGCCTTGTTGCCCTTGTTGATTACCCCTGTGTCAAAAGGCTCAGTGAAGAATATGAGGCTGGGTATGTTTTCTGGGAATGTGTGTGCCAATTAGCATTTGCAAAAGCTTTGTTCTGGGAACAAACGTGTGGACCAACAGCTGGCCAGGGAAGTGTGCAGGAAGGAGGGAGATGCAGGCAGAGAACTCTCCCGTTATGAGGAGGGGGGTCTCTGTCCTTGCCCTCTTCTTCTTTGATGCCTGGAAAATTCGTCATTAAGCTTGTGCTTCTTTTGGAGTTGCAGCAGAAGCAGGGGTGTGAACAGTGATGAGACAGAGCTAAAGCTTTACAGACCCTCATAACATGCCATCCTTTCCTTTGGGCTGACAGCCTTTCACCAGCATTTCCTCTGTCATTGTGAAGACAGCTTTTAGTAGCTCCAAATAAATTACCTCTCTGATCACCTGCTCCCTGTGCAAATGTGGGTATGGACACTGGGGATAGAATGTTGAGGCCTTTGCATTAGGTACGGATGGATGGTGAAGTTCTGATCATCTGTGGGTTAAGATGTGAAGTTTAAAAGTCAGGTGGGACTCGACAAGAGGTTGAGTTCAAGCCTGAGGAGCCAAGGGTGACTTCCAAAACAGCCCCTTAATAAAATAAAAATGAAGCATGAAAACCTGAGGCTCAGCAGTCCCTGATATGAGATATGTAGATTATGCTCAGTGAAGCTTTTCACGGTCTTAGCTCTCTGCTGCAGAGGCATATGTCTCCCAGGGCTGCAAACATTGTACCGCTGTACCTTACAGATCAGCCCAGAGGTCTCTAGAGCTCAGACTGGGTTCTGCCCACTGTTACAGATGTATAGGATTTTTTTTCTTGTTGTTGTCAGTTTGTTTTGTATTTCTGATGACAAAATTAATTATACCCCTCTGGACAGTGTTGTTTTTAAACATTGGCAGTAGCCTTCTGTGTATCAGGGCTCGGGTGTTTGAAATTATAATTCTTAAGGATAGCTGGTTTCAGGCCCATCAGAACAGGGTTGCCTCAGAGAACAAAGCTTGTCACGAGTCACTTGTGTTTAGAACTGCAGAGGAGGAAGGGAGGGTCCTGATCTCTGGGTCCTGGGAGCAGTCTTCTCCAAGCCTGATCTTTCCACAAGGGTGGGGGAAGCTTTAGGCTCATTCTCCCTACACTGGGCACTTGATGGTGGGCGGATTGGCTGGGAGGGAGGCTGTGTGCTCCCTGCCTCCCTGCACCCCATCCATTCCGGTGACGTTCTGATTATTAATAAACCATTTCTCACTATTGCCGTAGATATAAACACTTCACTAGATTTGTGCAGCTCTTGCGTGCACAGTCCTATTGACGTAAATGGCGGGCTGAGGTTTGAGATGGAGTACGAGTATCCCAAATTTAGATTTAAAATATAATTACAACGCCTTGATCATTGAGAGATGTGATGTAGAACAAAAGGGCAAGAGATGTTTCGTGAGGCATAATTAAAGGCTAGAGGGACTGAGACAAATCGAACTGTTTCCTGCCCTTGCTTCTTCTGTTAACTCTATGATCCCCATAAGTCCTGAGTGCAAGAATAGGATGCTGGGCCACTCTGGTCCTCTTTAAGCCTATTCGTGCTTCTTTCTGTTTGGAAAATAGTGATGTTTGTGACTGAAGTAAAGATTTCTAGTAAGGAGTAGGCCCATGAGGAGACTTCAGGTTTTGACGGAGCAATCTTCAGGATGTTACAAAAGACCCTCAGCCAGTGCATGCATTCTGTCTGCCTTATTGATGCTAGTCGGAATGTGAGGTGCAGTTTTCATGTGCAATTCTGCACGTTGAGGATTAGGGATGGCCAAGCCTTACTGTTATCATTAACAAACATGAAAATTTCACTGTCCTGGAAAGGATTCACCTGTACAAGGTTTGTGTCTTCAAAGCCCCGGCATCACAAAAATGTCTATGCTTTGCCTTTTCCACAATGTTCCCTAAGGGAAATTACACAAACAGTAGCCTTCTTTATGTATAGTATGTGTGTGTATGTGTATGTATATGTATGCACACACACACATATCCTCCATATTTTTGTGTGGTCTAGCCATTCTATTTTATTGCTAAACAGTATTCAATTTCCATGGATGGAGCAGGTTATCCTTTCTCCTATTCCTGATGGAAGGAAATATTGGTTGTTAGAGTGTTTACTGATTACGAGTAAAAGTTTTGTAACCAGTCTCATTGACAATATGTGTGTGGACATGAGTTTTCAGATCAGTTGGTTAATAACTAGAAGTGTGAGTGCTGGATCATATGGCAATGTTGTGTTTAGCTTTGACAAACTGCCACGCTGTCTTCCAAAGTGACTGTGCTGCTTTGAGTCCCAGTCGGCAATGGGTGAATGTTCCTCTTTCCCAGATGCTCACCATAAGTGTACTGTCAGCTTCTTTGCCTTTTGGAGTTGAGCCACTCCAAGGAGCATCATGGTATCTGCCTTTGGTTTTCACTTCCCCGATGACAAACTGCACATCTTTGCATACACAGATTTCTATTTGTGTGTCTTCTTTGATGAGACATCTGTTCATTTTCGGCTTTTCATTGAATCATTGGATTTATTCTTTTAAGTTTTAAGAGATCATTATACAATTCTGATATCGTGTTTTGCATACCACCCTGCTAATCTGTGACTCCCTTCTCTCTGCTTTAATGTTGTCACTTCCAAAGAAGTCACTAATTTTAATGAAGTCCAACTTATTCTTTGTTTTCATAATACATTAAAAAATTTAAATATAATGACACAAATTCCCTTGTCATCTCTCTAACCTTTACCATGTCTTCTCCTCAAGCCCCCCCTCAATGTCTTTCCTCATGCCCTCATAAGTTGATGGCCTCTTTTAATTTATGTTGGTGCATATATGTATAAATGCATAAATATACAAATACAACTTTCTAAATCCATTTAGTGTGGCTTGTGTGATTTCAGAGATGGCCACATTGTATTATATGTCTAGTCAGTGGGATCATTTCTGGGAATGACTAATTCTCCCTCATTTGGGATAGGACCCATTTGAAAATTTCCCCTTTATATTAATATGTCTATAGATATCATCATTGTTCATGTCTTATTTAGGCTGTCAATGTGTTGAGACATAATGGTTTTAGCTTCCCTGTCATTTCTAGGAGACACAACCTCATAATAGTCACCCGGGTACTCTGGCTCTTACAGTCTTTCCAATCCCTTTTGTGTCATGATCCTTGAGCCTTAGATATAGAAGTTGTGCTGTTAATGTATCTGTTAGGGTTGGGCTCCAGAAAGTATGTTGATGTCTGTACTATGATTTGTTGTGTTTTTTTGGTAATGGTTTCTGTTTGCTATAAAAAGAAGCATCTTTGATGAGGGGTAAGATTTTTTAATGTTTAATGTGGTTGAGCAGTTACTAATTTTAATGAAGTTCAACTTATTCATTAATTTGTTTTCCTATTAAAATTTTTGGCTATTACAATGTGGGTATAAGGTATATTAGTATAATGTATAAGATATATTACATGTGGATGTAAGGGTAAGTTTTAAAATGCAGTTAGGAGTTTTGTTGGTCTAATAAGTTAACACTAGTAGATTATCTTCTGAGGTCTGTCACTCAAAAGTCCTGAGTAGTTGGCTAGGTTTCTAGTATCAGGCAAGATTTCTCCCCCACCGAATGGGCTTTAAGTCCACTCAGAGAGCAGTTAGTTACTACCAAAATATGGATACCACTCTTGCATCTCTAGGGATATCTTTCCATAATTGTCATTGTTACAGTTCGTTGGCATCACAGCTATATAGAGCTATTGATTGCTTTGCAGCCTAGGTAGCTTACATAGTACCTTCTAGTACCCTGAAAGCCAGACCACAGGAAAGAGAATTTCAGGTTAGATCCAGCTATAATCTTTGAAAGTCATTTTTCTGAAATGTGTGATATCTTTAGCAATAGGGACTTAACTTTAACCTCTGGGAGGCAACAAAGACAAAAGCCATAGCATATATGTTTTGTTTTGGGAATCACTTGGACTACCCTGCTGAACAACTCAGAGGGCTCTCATCCCTCATACTGAAGTTTTTGTTAGACTCTGTCTTTTGCGGCAGGCATTGTCAGTCTAACTGGTACAGCTTTACATATTTGTTATACACGATTTTGCATAATTAAATAGCCTTAGATTTATTTGTCTCTCCTTCCTTCCTCTGTTTCTTTATTGTCCTTCATCATTCTACACAATTAGAGCCTCCTCACTGTTTTTAAAAATTCCCCATTATATCACCTTTTCTGGCTATTCTCTTTTCTAGGTTTCTCCTTCATGGTCCCCTTTTACTTTCCTGATTTCTGGAGTTACTTTGTTATATACTCACATTTGAAGATTTGGAGCTAGGAGCCTCCACTAAGAGACAACATGCAATGCTTATCTTTCTGGGTCTGGGTTACCTCATTCAATATGATCTTTTCTAGTTCCACCCATTTATGTGCAAATTTCATTTTTCTTTATAGGTGAGTAGAGTTCTGTAGTGCTATGCATCTCCTTTTCATTGTCTGTTCATCAGCTGAAGTACATTTAGGTTGTTTCCATTTCCTAGCTATTATGAACAGAGCAGCAATGAACAAGGCTGAGCAAGTGTCTGTAGCATATGAGTGGGCTCCCATGGGGCGGTCTCTCCTCCTCCAAAAGGGTAAGGCCTCCCATGGGTAGTCAGCAAAGCCCAGTACATTCAGGTGAGGCAGAACCATGTCTCTCCCACTTGCATAAAGGGTGAGCAAGGCATCTGACCACAGGGAATGGGCCCCAGAAAGCCAGCTCAGGCACCTGGGATAGATCATGATCCCACTGCCAGGGACCCTTCAAAGAGACCAAGTTATACAACTGTCTTCAGTATGCAGAGGGCCTAGTCTGGTCCCATGCAGGTTCCACAGCTGTTGGTCTAAAGTTCGGGAGTTCCCATTAGCTTGGTTCAGTTGTCTCTGTATTTCCCCATCATGATCTTGACTACCCTTTCTCATATAATCTCTCTTCCCTCTCTTTGACTACAATGCTGGATCTCAGCCTGGTGCTTGGTTGTGGATCTCTGCATGCACTTCCATCAGTTACTGGATGAAGGCTCTATGATGACAGGTATGGTATTTACCAATCCTATAGGGGGTATACCTGTTCAGCCACCCTCTCCACTATTGCTAGCAGTCTACTCTGGGGTCGTCCTTGTGGATTCCTGGGAATTTCCCTAGTTCCAGGTTTCTCCCTAACCCCATAATGTCTCCCACTATCAAGATATCTCTTTCATTGCTCTCCACTTCGTCCCTCCCCAAGCTTGACCATTCCCATTCCCTCATGTTCTCACCTCCCATCACCTCCCTTCCTTTGCCTCCATCCACAGTTTAATTATGGAGATCTCATCTATTTCCCCTTCTCAAGGTGATCCATGTGTCCCTCTTAGGGTCCTCCTTGTTTCCTAGCTTCTCTGGAGCTGTGGGTTGTAGTCTGATTATCCTTTGCTTTACATACATTATCTACTTATGAATGAGTACATATCATGTTTGTGTTTCTGAGTCTGGGTTACCTCACTCAAGATAATATTTTCTAGTTTCATCCATTTGCCTGCAAATTTCATGATGTCAATGTTTTTTTTACAGCTAAGTAATACTCCATTGTGTATATGTACCATATACTACTGATTTTTTAAGTTAATTTTTTTATCTTGTATCTTTCCACTTTGCTGCAAGTGTTGATCATTACTAGAAGTTTTATGATAAAATTTATTGGGAAATCCCTTCTGTATAATATCATATATTCTACAAAAATGTATAATTTGATTTCATTTTTCCCATTGTGTCCATTTAATTTCCTTCTATTTTCTTACTGTTCCAGCTTTTGCTTTGAGTACTATATTGAAAGAGTATGGATGGTGTACAGCCCTGCCTCTTTCCTGATTTTTATCAGGTATCTACAAGTTTTTCTTCATATAGGATATTATTGGCTGTGGATTTATATTATATATCCTTTATTATGGGGTATGTTCTTTTCAGTACTATTCTTTCTGGGAAATTTATCATGAAAATACATTGGATTTTGTCAAAGCCTTTTTCATTTTTATAGGTTGTGTTTTTGTTGTATTAAGACTCACTTTTTACTCTAATTTATCTAGTTCTTATCTTACTCTTATAGAATGCTTAGCATTATTTAATCTATATTTAAGTTTATGATTTACTGTGAGTTAATTTATGTATGTTTTATCTAGGTTCATATCTGAGCATATGAGCATTTAATTGTCTCAAAATCATTTGTAGAAATCAAATCCATTTTCTAGTAGTTTGTATTTTGTGTGCTTACTTCTGGGAAGCATAGTTCATTTCATATGTGTCTACTCTCTTATCAATGCAATTTCTTTGATATTGGCAGAAGACTTTATCAGACAGATCAAAACAAAGATGCTTGAGCCTTTAATAGATATGTAAGAAAAGATTTCAGTGTTGTCAAACACTAGAGAGACAACAGGCGTTTTATACACCCAACTGGATAATTAAATTTAAAAGAACTTAAAAGCTCAATTATTCAGGAAGCTGAATCTTTATATACTGGTACTAGGAGTAATAGTAACTAACAATTCTACAAAAACTTTGGTAGATTCTGGCAAAGCTAAACATGTATATGCTGTGATTCATCTTGTATATACTCATGAAAAATGATCCTTTATGTTCATCAAAATCTGTTCATAATGACATAAGTTGTTCATAGTAGCCAGTAATTGAAGAAAACCCAACTTTCTCTCAGCCATGGGACAGTGCATTATGGCATAGACTAACCATACAATACTATACAGTAATGAAAATGAAAAATAGTAAATGTATACACACAGTTTGCATGTAAATTTATCTCAAAATTTTGAGTGAAGAGGTTCATACAATATTGAAAACAAATCCATAATAGTTGAGGTCAGGGAAGAAAATTTAAATGAAGAACGTCACTAGACAAGAACAAAACTTTCCCCACACATTGGAGATTCTCTCTTTCTTGATTAAGGGGACTAGCCTCTTGAGTGTTCATTTATGTAAATCCCTACTAAGCTGGATACATAATATTCGTATAGTCACTGGGCATAGTATGGTACCTGACTGACAGATAAAGGTTAGCTTTTGAGTCTGGGGCAGTTCATTTGCAAAGCTCTCTGTCTGTCTGTCTGTCTCTGTCTCTCTGTGTGCCTGCCTGCCTGTCTGTCTCTGTCTATCTTTGTCTCTGTGTCTCTTCATCTCTGTCTCTGTCTCTGTCTCTGTCTCTGTCTCTCTCTCTCTCTCTCTCTGTGTGTGTGTGTGTGTGTGTGTGTGTGTGTGTGTGTGTGTGTGTGTGTGTGTGTGTAAGCAGAACTGGTAGAGAGTAAGCTGTGGGATACTGTGGCAAGCTAGCAGACCTCTATGTCTTCACTTCTTCCACCACTTGTAGACTAATGGAGAGCAGCAACGTGGGCCTGCATGTCTGTTCTTGCCATCAGTCCCTCTCTTTGAGCTCCTGGGAACTAATGGGACAGGTTTGAAATGTCACCCCCAAATCTATCATAAACATGATTTCCCGAAAACAGCCATCCTTCTGCCAGTAAAGCAAGTTTAACTGTAAGAGGGTACAATTTGGAGTCTCTAATTCTGTACTAGAACAAATCTGATATTTTGTGAGCTATGACTCAGAATGAATGGGCAGCTAGTGTAATTTAATAAATGGTGCTTTTCAATCTGGTGGATTGATGAGAGGAGAGGGACTGAAGAGAAAATAGGGAGGAAGAGGACCAAGGTCATAAATCTCAGCTCCTCTCCCTGTCAGCCCTGGCCTTCATTTTCATCTCCAAATTACCCTCTGAACACAGCACTCAGGACAGATTTCAAAACCAGGCAGCAAACATCCAAAGGTGTGTGTGTGTGTGTGTGTGTGTGTGTGTGTGTGTGTGTGTGTGTATGAGAGAGAGAGAGAGAGAGAGAGAGAGAGACAGAGAGACAGAGAGAGAGAGAGAGACAGAGAGAGAGAGAGAGAGAGAGAGAGAGAGAGAGAGAGAGAGAGAGAGAGAGAGCCTTACGTATAAGAGGTATGCCTACTGTGGGTGCATGGCACCATGAGAATGAGAAGTGTACTTTTGGGTTTTGAAAATTTTCTCACACACTCACACCTGCGCACCACGGTGCTTTGCTAATTTCTTAGGGGCATTACAATCCAATATAGATGACAATCAAGATTAATTGCATGTATGGAGCATGAACTTTAGAGGAAAATAATTAACAAGATTTCTCTAGCATGTTATACTTTTCTTATTAATCAGATAATGAATAAAGACCGACATCAGACCTAATGGGGCACCAACAGCATTTCTAAAATAAAATATGGAAAGGAACTGGGCATTGTGGTACATTCTTATGATTTTGGCATTCAGGAATTAGGGGCAGGAAGAGACTTTAGATTACAAAATCAGCCTGGGTTATCTGAGATTTCTACTCAACAAAACCAAATCACCACCACCATCACCATCACCACCACCACCGTCACCACTGCTGCCACCATCGTTACCGCCGCCACCTAAAACAAAAATTAACAGCAAGCAATAAAATAAAAAAAAAGAGAAGCTGGAGAGGATTAATTGTGTACCTATTGTGTAAGTAAAGGGAAAGTTGAGGTACGTGAAAGTCCACATGTATGCTTCTTCTAGACTATGATGGGTGACAAGAACGTGAATGTTCGGATGGTGTCTGCTGTCTCTTCTCTATCTGACTCCTCTTCCTTCTATACTTATGTCTATCTCTGAGATGTTTCCAAAAAAGCCTGTACAGACAGAACCCTACGTCTACCTTTGTATTTTCACCCACACATAAAACATAAAACAGTTTCAGGTATTGTTGTTCATGTAGCACTCAGATACAGGACATGGCAATTTTTGTTGATAATCTGTGAAAAATGATGTGTTGTGTAAGGCAGCTACATGATAGAAAAGAGTACTTTAAGGCCTTTGTAGATGATATTTCAGGGGGGTTGAAGAGAGGGAGCTCTTCTGGGGAACTAAAGCCCATCTATAAATCTGTGTTCTGCTCCCCAGTGACCCCATTACTCACCTGCTGCCTCTGCCCACATATTTTTGCCAAGCTTGAGCAGAGATGATGAGATGCTGACATGGTGTGTATGACTCATCTGCCACCAGAGCAGGATGTTTGAAATTGGATATGTGATGTTCTAAATTGCCACTCTTTGGAAGAGCTGGTTTCCACAGCCATCTTTGAATGTGTAATCACACGATTTTCACAGGCTCAAGAGACTACAGTTCAGTGTGGACACCTGTTTGCTGACCTGCAGTGTTTGCCAGCCAACCAAGCCTAAGGAAGCTCAGCTATGAAATATCTAGGCAAGATCTTGCTTCAATTTAATCCCACAAATTCTCAGAATCCCTGCTCAGCAAATGGTAGGGATGGAGTGCTGGCAACTGGCTGCCTGAGTCAGGATAGTAGTAGAGGCTTTGAACCTGGTCCATTGGTTTTGTATGATATGAAAATACTTCCAGAGAAACTTTTTAAAAGTCTTCACAATTTTTTTTTTGTTTTGAGACAAGTTTTCTATATGTAGTTTTGGTGCCTGTCCTGGATCTCGTTCTGTAGACCAGGCTGGCCTACAACTCACAGAGATCCACCTGGCTCTGCCTTCCGAGTGCTGGGATTAAAGGCGTGCACAATTGCCACCCGGCAAATCTTCACAATTTTAATTAAAGGAGACGACATACCATGAAGGTTTTGTCTTCAGCATTGGAGATTTCCCGTATACCTGCTTATTGGCTTCTTTCTCTCTCTCTCTCTTTTTTTTTGGGGGGGGGGTAGTGTACTACAGAGTCTTTTACTAAATTTGTCTCCTTGTGCAGATGGGTTATGAATAAGGGCTTTAAAAGTTTTTAAAGCTATTTAATGGTGAAGTCCTATGCTGGCTTCTTGTATGGAAAGAGAAAATGTGACATAGTTGGATTTAGGTGTAAAGAAAAATTGCAATGGAAGATTAGAACCCTCATATACTCAGCATCAGTTTTCCCATTCAGTAACGTTTTGCAAGAGTATCATCTGCCAGTCAAACTAGTGAACCAATGTTGACAATGTTGAAATGTGTTAACTAAAGTTATGCTGTACTGAATGTCCCTTCATATATAATTCTGTCCCCAAATTCTTTCCAGGAAACAACATTAGATTTATCATCATGTATCCTTTGGCTCCTCTTGACGGTGAGAATATTTTAGAATTTGTAAACTGCCCACTTTTGGGAGTTCTAATCACATATCATATAGATCTTCTGAGATATGATTCCTTGTATTTTGTTTGTCTTTCATTATTTTGCTGGAGGTAGGGCAGGGAGGAATTAAGGGTCTTCTGTTACTTCTATCCCCTGCTTTCAAGAGGACTCGAAGGTTTCACAGGCCCATTGTTGATATTCATCAATATTGCTGGGGTGAATGAATTCATGTTTATTGGGGATTAGTCAAAAGATGGCACTTTGTGTAGCCCAAACTGTGTAGAGTGTGAGTCATCTTTGTCCTCCTTAGCAATGTAACATCCATGTAAATTACATAGAATTCTCATGAAAATGGCTTTCTGTGTGAGCTATAATACTCATAGTATTCTGAATACCCAAGTGGGGCAATAGTAGACTAATACAGATCAAGACATTTAAATACAAGTCCCCCACACAAGTTTGTTGCCTCTGTTTATATTGGTTTGAAAGTGCAGTGTTTTTTCTTCCCAAGAAAGAACCTGGTTGCTGGTCTCTCAAAAAGCATATGAAGTACAGAAATGGGATCAAGTTTCTTCAAAGCCCAGTCACTAACTACAGACACAGGCAGCTTTCCTATGTTCCTGAATCCCCTCCTTAAAGGAACAGTATTGGAGAGTTTGAAAAGGGAAAATATCATTTGGGTGGTGATCAAAGATGATCAGTTGCCCCATACTTTAAGTCAGGGCTCAACATAGGGTGATAGAGGAGAAATCTGTTGAAGTATGTCCCTCAATGTGAAATCTGGATTTAACATATGAAATGACTTAATGTGATGTTCCCTTCTCTCTGTTTCTCACATTCTGGATCCCTGGCAGATGTTTTGTTTCCTCTTGCTCTTTTGGCTCTCATACCCATGTAAGACCTCTCCTCTTATGAAAAATCATGTATGACTTCTTTCTTATGTATATGATTTGTGCAGAGAAAGGACAAGGCATTTGAAACTTGATATTTATGTCAAAATGAAATTTTAATCTGAAAAATGATACTCCTTGGTTCTCAGATTTTTCCTCCAAAGAAATGGGAAATATGATAAATTGTTAGTCATCTTTTAATAAGGTATTGCGCCTCTACCAGACACTCTCCAGTCTGATCACCTGTGATCATCAACATTTGTTTATTGCTCAAATATATACGAAGCTGTTGATTACAGTTTCACGTGATGTAGCTTCTGTATCTAGGCAGAAATTACATCACATTCTTATAGCAGAAATTAATGTAATCACACACCCTTTAACATATCTTTAAAAATCAGCCTTTATGCTTCAACCCATATTTGAAAGGCAGTGTGTTGTGAGGTTCATGGTTTGTGGGACATAGAATGTGTGGGTCAAATGAAAACAAAAAAAATTATTCTATTCCAACCTCTTACACATACTCTTTTCCCTGTAAGCATGAGACATTTGCTACCTCTTCCAGTGAAAATATCAAAGCATCATCTAATCATTTAGTCACACTACCAGACTGCAGGATCTCACAGCTTCTAGTAGAATGTGTTGTACCCTCATTATTTATAGATGTAAATAAAACTTGCCTGTTCTTCATCTGTCAACATATGACACAGGGCCAAGATCTTTTCAAATACTTTCAATCAGAATGAGGAAACAGTGTTGTTGGGAGCATTCAGCTCTTGTGGTTTTGTGGGAAGTTAGAAATCTTGTAGATAGACATTGTAAGAAATCCCCTACTATCAGATCATCTTTTTCAGTCCTTGTGGTTACTGTTTCCAGCAGGACTCTGTGGTTTCCAACTCCACATTCTTGGAGATCTCTCTTTCTTTATTACTTTTCTTGGCCACAACAGAATAGGGCATTAAAGAACAGTATCTCCCTGGAGGGTGAAGAAAATGTTATTAGCTCAAAGATCATTTTAAGTCTCAAATATTTATAAGCAATTTTGTCAATATAACTCACTCAAAATCTAATTAGTTTTTATTTCATGTGATTCTAATGTGTAATTATTTTTAGGATACACACCACTTGTAGCTTGATGAACCATAATGTAAACAAGGTAAATTTAGTTGATTGGAACTCGAAGAATGAGACATACACTGATTATCTTGGTCCCTTGTGTGTTTTCTATGAGAAGCACTGACTGGATTCTTCAGCACTATATAGTTTGTATCCAGAGTGCCAAATCCTCAAAGGCCCTTGTGTTATAGGCTTGGCTTTCACCCTGTGATGTATCGGGACAGGATGCAGAGATTAGAAGTTGTTCCTAGTAGGAAGTTTCAGTGACTGATAGAGTGCATTCAAGGGTATTTTGGAACCCTTGAATAGTCACTTTATCTTTTTCATTCCTGGCTATTTTATATGGTTAGTGACAGTAGCCAAAGGATGATAGTTATTACCAGTTACCAAACTCTTCATCTAAACTTATAACTATAGTTCAAATCACCATGAACAGCCATTTTAGAAAATATTGTTCTCAATAAAAATTGGGATCACTACATTTTTCTGGATCCGAACACATCTTTGGAACTGTTTGGTTTTTTACAGACTTGAGAGGAGTGTTTTGATCTGGTTGTTCCTTACAAAGGGTACAGCTTTCTTTTTTACTTATTGATTCACTATGTTACTGCCATGGTAAGATATAGCACCAAAATATCACATAATTATAATCACTACTTTCGTGTTTACTATGTCTCCGATAGAGGCCAATTATGGTTCTTCACATTTTCTTCATTCCATGAAGCAGGTTGAAAGGCATGCTGTTATTCTGACAGCAAGAACAAAAGCAACCCCAGAAGCATATTATGGCTCTAAGGCTTATGTTAAAGTGTGACATTTGCCACTAATCCTCATATTTCATTGCCAAAAGCATGGTACATGCCTAGGCAATGAATGGAGCAATAAAATTTAATAAAATGAGAGTCAACCACTGATACTGAAAATGTGATTATTGGCATATGAAAGAAAGATGGGGGAGGAAGTTCCTCATCACGAGGCGCTTTTTGTATAATGTGGGTGATATTATTTTCATAATGTATTCATATACTGTGTTCCATACTTTTAAACTATTTTATTTGCTGGAGAGAAACTAGAGAAATTAAGCTGGGGATACATGGAAAGGCGAGACAATCTTGCTGGCATTTTGCCTCCTTGCTGGAAGCAACATATCTTAATAGAACTTCTATCCTGTTGCTATGGAGATAGAACAAAATACTGCTGAACATTAACTCACTGCTACCCACCTGTTTCTCTGCTGACAGGCACTGTAGAACACTGGACTTTGAAATGTATTAAGGAGATCCCTGATGAAGGTCTCTATAATGTATGCATAAATATACTTGTAATCAGTGATTTTAAATAATTCATAAAACATGAAATTTCAAGAGAAGCAAGTGAATGACAGACAAAGGAGTCCTTAGCATAGTCCTCCAAATTAAGCCAAGAGCATATCTTATGCAATTATGTTAGCTGCGTTGTTAGTCTCTCCTCTCAATGCCCAGGCTCATTCCTAGAAGAATTTTCTGGCTTTGAGACAAGCACAGCTGTTGAGGACCTGCTATGCGATTCACATTGCTACAAGCAGGAACATGTAAAAGTAGAGCAGGACAGTTTAAAGCAGTTCTTCAGCACAAACAATATGCAGGTCTGTTTGTTCAAACAGAGCTAACAAGAACAAAGTTTGTAGGCAGACATCCGGGAAAGCATGCTAAGAAAGAGAAACAGAGATGCCATTCTAATTAGAATATTACAAATCTTTGTTTTTCTTACAGTGGCACAGTTCTTTCTGTCCAACTTAGCTTTTGTACAGAAAGACATGTTGTTGTTTTCTAGACAATGTTATCTGGTCATTAACTGTCAGCTCGAGATCATTGTCTCATCAGATTCACATTTACGTGGTTGGTGTAGAAAAGTACTACCATTTAGAATTATTCTAATATGAAGTAATTTACATAAAATTTCTGGAAACAAAAAATATTACTCCTGAAATTTATTCATATAATGTAGTGTATCACCTAAATTTCAGAAATAACTATTATTTATAGGAAAATACAATCCTATATTATTTTCCCATGAATTATCATAAATATTATCGGTAGTTGTACTTTATGTGTAAAAGTTTAAGGTGATTTAATTGGCTAAGCAGTTTTTCTTCATGTTTAGGAAAACCAGGTTAGTTGATGGTATCATTTCAAATTTTATTAATAGTTTCATCACATAGAAGAAAAATACAGAGAAGAGGTAAGATATGTTTTCAAATGTTAATGTGCAAAAGACCAAATTTTATTATAGCATTGGAGACAAAATGGATAAAATTCAGAACCAGGAGCTTAAGTAAGTAATAAGTAATTAGAAATAGGGAGACATTTCAAAAGTAAATACATAAAAATAATTACAGAAAAGTAAATAAAATCACATCTAATGCATCTAGGACACTGAAAATATCAAACACTTGAAATAAAAATATAAAGAGATAGAGAAAAACTACACACTTTTGATGAAATATTGTGTGCAAACTTGATAAAATTGATATAGCATAAATAAACACATTGAAGAAGTCCAGTGAAATCGTGACAGGGTAAATGCAAATCATTACTGCAAATGTTGGACACTGTGAATAATGAGAAGAACCTTGAAAGAAGCCAGTCGAACACGACACATTTTGTTTAAATGAACTACAACAAGACTGACATATTTCTAAACAGAAATAATTGAATCCAGAAAGCAATGTAATGTTTTCTTGTAAGCAGCAAGATAATTTAGTTATCATGATTTCTGTGTTCAGTGTGAATAATCTTTAATATAAAAAAACAATAGGTGTGTTTGCAAAATTGTTTTTACCAATATATCAGAGCCAAAAGAAAAAGAATATCAAGAAGACTTTTTATATGATCAATACTTACTTTTCCCTCTTCAAATTAGTATTTTAATACTTAAAACCAGTGTGAGAGTCTGTGGATATGGCCTCTGGAAGCTGATCTTAACATGATAGTGGGGCTTCACATGTGACATTGGTGACTTTGTTAGAATAAGCCAGAAAGACAACTAGTTCATTTTTGATTCTGTGGAGGAGAAAATATCTCTTTTCAAACTGGAGTGGATGTAACCAGGATCAACCATACTAGCACCCAGATCTCATAATGCAGACCCCAGAACTATGAACAGTGGGTTTATGTTGCTTAAAGCAAGTTAGCTTATGTGGCATTATGATATAGCAACCTGAACTGTTATGACACCCACAGAGGCAGAAGTTGGTTCCAAGAAGTGAAGGTTCATAATGGATACTTAAATATGTTGAGGCATCTTTGGAACTGAGTAATTGACTGAAGTTGTAAAAGTTTAGAGTTGCATGCTAGAAGAATCAAAGTTTGCCATAAGATATTTTTACAGATGATTCTCATGAGGGAATGGAAGAAAAGGAGAGAAGGGCTAGGGAGAAAACCCCATTTCATTGTCTGGAATAAAAGTTGGTCGGAACATGGATTCTAAATAGCATTAAGATGAGATCTCAGAAGTAAGGAGTGGGTTGCTAGAAAAGACACTGGTGGCCTTTGTACATAGTGACAAAACACTGGCTGAACTGTATTAATGGTCTAATGTTGTATAGGAAACTAGATCTTGTGAACCAGAAACTGAGTGAATGGAATCTCCCTAAAAATCTATGAGGGTGACCCTAGCTAAAATGCTTAGCAGTGGAGGATATGGAGCCTCAACCAGCCATCTTCTGTAACCAGGCAAGACTTCCAGTGGAGGTATTAGAACACCAACACAACCACAAAACCTTCAGCTTAAAATTTGTCCTGCCTACAAGAAGTTCTGGGATAAAGGTCACACAGAAATTGTTAGAGTGGCCAGCCAATGACTGGTCCATCTTGACATGCATACAACGAGAGGGAGCTCACCCCTGATACTGACTGGTGGGCCAGGAACCAGAGGTAGGAAAGCCCATAGACCTAGGATAGAACCAAACATGACTGGCAAAAAGTCAGTGAAATGATCCTTAATGATATTCTGCTATACTCATAAAATTATTATGCATTTAATGGATATTTTGAAGTAAAATGGCCAGTAATAACAGTCAGAAACAAAAAATAACTCAAAGATGTAATTGTGAAGCAACACTGAAGTTTGGATATCCACACAGAAGAAAAATTTGATGTTAGTTGGAGGACACTAAGAACACAGACATATGAACATGACAGACAAGTCAGTGTGGTGTGAAACATCACTTTTATGAACAGCCTTTGTAGAAAAAAATACAAGTCTGATTTCCCACATATCTTCCTGACTTCTGAAACAAGTCAAGTAGGAATGAAGAAAGGCTATCTGATATCTAATATCTAACTTACTAGACATTACAGAGCTATTCAGATAAGGGGATGTTTGTTTGTCAATAGAAAGGGTAAGGTTTATGAGGGGGTTGTTCCAGAGCATTGTTAGATCTATAGCTGACTTGCTTTGGAGGATTGCCCTTCATCCAAAGGTTTTTTCCCCCATGAAATAGGGATGACAGGGCCATAGGATTTTGGCACATCCTGCTTGTTTAATTCTCAGGCTCACAGTTGCAGAGGAATGTTGCTCCCAGGTGAACTGTAATTTAAGTCTCACCCATATATGATACAGCATTTCTTCCGATGATAATTTGAACTATTTGTTTTAGAGGTAATGTTGTAAGGACTTAAGATTTTTTAGGTGCCTAAGCACGGTGGCACATGTCTTCAATCTAAGCAAGCACTGAGGGGGCTGAGGTAGTCATAAATTCAAGGCCATCTTGAGCTATAAAGAAAGACTCTGTACCCATAACACAAAGGCTGGGGTGGGTATTAGTGGGAGAATGCTTGCTATTCATGCCTGACCTTATAGTTTGATTTCAAATACCACAAAGCAGAGTTTTGAGGCTGTCTGTATGAAATGAATGTATTTTCCATGTGAGGGCACTTATACTGAGAGGTGAAAGACAGAAAGAAATGAAAGAGATGTTAGTGTCTTTGTCAGTTTTCAAATGTTGACGCTCCAGCTCCAATATTATGAGATTTAGAGGTAGATCCCTTGGGAAATAACTAGGTGATGAAGGCTAAACATTTATTCATGTCACATGCATCAGATAGAAAGAGTCCAGAGAGCCTCTCCCAGAAGCTCACACACCCAGATAGCAGGATTTGCTACCAAACAAAACAAGCAGATCCAGGATGTGAAAATGATCTTGTTGTTAAATAAAGGGGATATCAAGCACATCAAAAATCAATCGTTTAAAGTCTCGATATAAGATATCTATGGTTTCATTTTATTGTTAATGACACAGGAGGTTTAAAAACACAAAAATATGTATTCATTCAAATTTTGACAAATTTGGAAACTTGATCCATTTTTCTTGAAATCTTCTGGCCTTCAGTATTTTGTGTTCAGCACTTACTGAGCCCAAGCACTCATATATCTAACTCCTCCCTGTATCCCAGAAGTACTGTGATTTTGGAGAAACCAATGCACTCCCAAAGCTCTCACCAGGTAAAAGTCTTCCACAACAGTCCCGAGATGCATAGTTCTATTGTAAGGACTTTGTACAGCTAACTCATTTAAATTGGGCATCTATGACATTGGTAAAAATGAGAATATGGTATAGAGAAGTTAAATAATTTACACAAATCCAGGGAGCTAGTAAAAGCACAAGCAGGTTAGGAAATGAAATGATTATGAGGTGTACTGTTCTCCTGTTCCTTGCCTTTCCAGTTTTTCAAAGTATCTAAAATGACAGCAGGAAGAAGGATTGATAAGGGGCAGAGCAACATGTAATGTGCAATGACAGGAACAGCTGCCATGATATATTTAAGACAAGGAATGGAAAATCCTGTGAAAGTTGACCAGGGTGAGGTAAGAGATCAGAGAGCCAGAAGGGCTCTTGTTGGCCAAATGGCCAGAAAGAAGGCACTCAAAGAATGACTTGCGTGAGCTTGGAAACATGAGCTATGCCCTGACCAGCTGTTCTTACACCAGAGGCTCTGAGAAGAGCCTCAGACTGCAATAGAAAATAAGGGGATCCATGTTCCATATGACTGACCTAAGCCACAGTCAAGAAATAAGTATCTGGAGAGAAGCAGTATCCATTGGAAACTAAATCATATTGAGACTTCTGGGGACAGAGCTTGTGATATTTAACCAAGCAAGGGCACATACTGGGTGTACATAGGTAGCTACAGAAAATTCTGCCATTCCTGAACATCAGCAATTAAAGATTTTTCTTTGTCTTTCCATGTTTTTCATCTGAACCTGTGCCTGTCTCATGGGTCATATCAAGGGGATGGAGTGTAAAGCTGTTTTTCCATTTTCAGCCCCCTCCTTACATGTACTCCAAACACGTGGTTTCTAGGGGATGTTCTTATTGTGCATGTATTTACTCTGTTATGCATATCTTTATCTGGTTTACTCCATCTTGAATTTCTTTTTTGAGACAGGGTTTCTCTGTGTAGTTTTGATGCCTATCCTGGATCTCACTCTGTAGACCAGACTGGCCTCAAATTCAGAGATCCACCTGGCTCTGCCTCCTGAGTGCTGGGATTAAAAGTGTGCACCATGACCGCCCAGCTCCATCTTGATTTTTATAGATACACATCTTCCTGTTCTAGGACTTGAGGATGATTCTGAACATCATATATATATATATATATATATATATATATATATATGTATATGCAGAAAATGAATAAATATACAATAAAAAGTTCAAAAAGTCTTAATTTTTGTTTTATTTTTAATTTTCTGTGTTATTTTTGTTTTTATTTTGGAGAAAGAGGGAAAGAGAGAGTGAGACAACATGGGTGGATAGATATTAAATTAAATTAAGAAAATACCAAAGACTGTGTGAATAAAAGTTACTCAATACACAAAATGAGATACAACTGACAAATTCTTCACAGTATAATCCTAAAATAATTAAATGTGTATATATGAACACACACACACACACACAGAGAGAGAGAGAGAGAGAGAGAGAGAGAGAGAGAGAGAGAGAGAGAGGCCAGCATGGTAGTAATTATTGTGGACCTAAACAGACTAAAGAGACAAATTTACCAACGTCATAGACCTTATTCAGATTTTGAATAAAATAAAAATTAAAAGCCGTAAGGCATATGGAAGATTGAGGATATATATTAACATTTTTCAGTTGAATTACCTTTGAAGCTATAATGCCATCATATTTGTGCAGTAATAAAGCAAATATGTGAAGATGGATTGTCGGTGGATAAACAGGGGTGGAGGTGGATGGATAAATAGTGAGCAAGAATGCTAATCTGCCAAATTGTAAATAATTGGTGAATTTAGGTGAAGCTATTACAGAAGACTACTTTATTATCCTTTCAACATTTCTTTGGGTTTGAAATTTTTCAAAATAAATAAGTAGGGGAAGAAAGAGGAAAATTGCATGGAAAAAAAGCAGGTTTGTTTTGTTCTGGGTTGGGTGAATGATCCATCTTTGCTGCATTCTGTCCTGTCTAGGTCGCCGACCCCTAAAAGCCTCTTCTGGTCAGGCTCAGGGATTGGTTGTTGTGAAGTGGCCATATTGTCACCAGATTGTTTGAGTTTTTCTTTTTCTTTCATTCTTTCTTTTTTTTTCTCTCAGAAAGGTGCTGTATCCAGGCTAATGGGGAAAAACAGGATGGAGGGAGGAAGGCGAATGAGTCAGTTGCCATGGCACCGAGCAGTGAAGGGCCCCTCTAGCCTGGGTTTGACGTGTGTTTATAATCCCAAGAGGTGATGGGGGTGGGGAAAAAGAGGAGGAAAGATGGGGGCTTAATTTGCTCTCACAGATTCTGGCTGCCCACGGGGCTTATTATCCTTGATTGCCTGTTTTCTGCTTTTTGTCACCATGGAGACAAGTGAAAACGTGATTCTACCCAGATTCGCGCACTTTGTTAGATGAATGCCTGGCCCTGCTGGGCCTGCTGGGCCTCTGTGGTAGGACAGGGCCCCTGCAGAATGCGTGGGTGTAAAGCCTTGTGATTAGAAGGGTGGCAACCATGAGGAGTGCTGTGCCTCTGCGGGTAGGGTGTTTGCTGGAACAGTCCCTCATTCCCTGGCCAGTACATCTCAATCAATTTTGTTTTCAAGGCTGTGGATTGAGAACACTTTCTGTGCCATTGAAGACACACTGTGTGGTGTGGTGTGGTATGGTGTGGTGTGGTGTGGTGTGTGTGTGTGTGTGTGTGTGTGTGTGTGTGTGTGTGTGTGTGTCTGCAAGACATTCAGAATTTTTATCAACCCCCATCCATCCTCCATGGAATGGTATTTCAAATAAACAGAATCTGTTCACAAGAATAAATCAGGTGGCAATGGCCTGTTGATAAAATGGAAAGGCTCTAGCAGGTAGGCAAGCACTGGTAATCAAGGACACACCAGCTTTCAGCATGAGGAGGTCCTAAGAGAACATGCTTTGTTAAGTGCTAAGATCGACACTGGTGAGCCATTTTTCAGGTATTTGACCTAAATGACATAGAAAGGTGGAGTGTCTTAGATACCAACCATTTGAAGAGCACAGGGGTCTTCTCAAGTGTTATCACTTCCTTCATGGTTCCATAAACAGAGACAGTTTTTGGGTTCTCTTTAGCTTCTTATCTCTGAAAATGTTGAGTGGTGGCATTTACAAAGGACAGACAAATATTCAATTTATAAAGATTAAGAGTATTTATTTTCCAGGAAAGAGTGCTATTCAAGAATATATGAGTAACCTTGCTACCCAAAGTGATGAACATATTTAAACTAGTCAAATTTGTGATATCATCTTCAAAGAAATAAAACTTAAAAAAGTTGGTGAGGCTAGAAAATATTCCTAATAGCCTAGACAATCTTTAGGAAAAGGATTGAATATCAAGGCACCATGTTACATGTTTTCACATATTACACAGATTAGTAAACGAAATGATACTAGCATTAAAATAGACACTTCAGCAAATAGAATAGTATAAAGAACTACAAATGAAACTACATACTTATGGTCACTTGGCTTTTAACTCAGGTATCCTGAACATCACAATGAGAAAGAGATATGTTCTTCAAAAACAATATAGTTAAGTGATTATAAATATTGGCAAATATGATGAAAAGGAATCCTTTAAGTTTTAAATTTTTATTATAAGCACATGCATGAGGTGGAGATTACTTTTATGGAGGAGCCAAGAAACAATTTAGTGGACTCAGTTCACTCTTTTTTACCTCATGTGGCTTCTGGGGCTAGAGCTCAGATAGTTTGTTAGTCCAGAAAAGGAAAATTTTATACTTTTGTCAACAGGATTCTGAAATGATACAGCAAATTATAGATAATAGCACAGAATCTCCCCAAAAGGCTGAGAAGAGAACCATCATGTGTCTCAACCATCTCAGGTGGTGATTTATCCTAATGGAGTAGCAGAATCACAGAAAGATTTCTGAGCCATGTTCATGCAGCATTGCTCACAGTAAAAGGATGTTTATGCCACCCAGGTGCCTGCCGGTGAGTGAACAAGAAAGTTAATGGATTTTATAATCACAGTTGCCTATTTCATCTTCAAACAGCAACAGTGTGCTTGGATCTGGAAGACATTATGCTTAAGTAAGGCAGGTACTGAAAGATCAACACTTCATGATACATGAAACATCGAAAACAGAAATTCATGTAAACAAATGAAGAAAGATGGTTACCAGAGGCTGACAAATGGGAAGGAGAAACAGACCAATATTACTCAAAATATTTAAAAAATGTCATCCTGACAAAATGAATAAAAATTATGAAATCTATTGGGAAGCATGATTGCCTATACTTAAAATGCATATTCAAAAATGCTAAGAAACTGAATTTAAAATGTTTTCCTGCAAATCATTGTGTCTGTGTATAGTAATTAGCTTGATTTGATGATGTAAATATATAAGAAACATCACATTGTGCCCATATCACATTTATTTACTGCCTCAATTAAAGTAAAATATAATTTAAACAACATTTGTCATCACTATGAAACTGAAATTGATGTGAATTCAGTTTTTATTTGTCGCTTGTTTTCTCAATGTGTCACTAAAGGGAATTCAATTTGTAATCTTCACCTAAAACTATGAAGTATTGAGCATGGTTTATCTTGGATTATTTCCTGATTTCTATCCTCAAAGGAGATATTGTGTCTTCCTTCAGTGGCCTGCAACATACCCATTGTGCCCAGGTGGAAGCATCATCATATTTTCTTATCTTCCAGCCATCATGAATCAATCAGTTCTCTGTTCACAAAACCATTGGCTCTGCATAACTCCTATAACACTTTGGAACTGGTCATGGAGTTCACATTAAACATGTCAAGTAAACAGAAATTCGAAGTGTTTTGAAGCTTCCTATTTAAATTTTATGTAAGGATTCTCATCTAAGACTGCTCATGCAAAGAAAGCACGTGTATGAATTATGAGTGTAGCAAACCACAAGTCTTGATGCAGACACCAAGCTGTGTTTCTGCTTACTCACATACACCATTGCAGAAGTTTGAACTTGAGCATCCCGGACTTGCCACAGCATTGAGACAGAGCTGTGAGTTATGCACATATCTGAAACAGTTGTTTCTGAGGATCAGTGCCATGTCACCTCAATGTAATTTAAAGAGAATCTCACTGTCCAGTTCCTAAGATGTGTTCCAGCAGTCCAGATAACTCAAAATTTCTGCTTGTGGCTTTATCTCTTTTTGTTAGCCCTACAATCCTGTAATGTGGTCATATGGAACTTAAACAGAGGCAAAGGATATATGGCAAACAAATATTGGACTTTCAACTATAAGAATTGTGAAGTAAATAAACTCCTTTTCTTTAGAAAGTTTGTAGCCTCCAGTTATTTTGTTATAGAAAACAATGGATTAGTAAAAAGGTAAAATCCAACTGTTGTCTAAGATAATAGTTTGTCAGGATATGTGCTTTTGCGTTTCTGTGGAAAGAGTTTTCAGGGTGCTCTTTAGAAACTTCTTCCTACTTATCTGTGGTTCTCTCTGTGTATAACTGGAGATTACATGGAAATGGCTCTGGAGGCGTCACAGATAAGCATAAATACAGACAACATTTACAGCCTTACACATGAAAAAGCAGTGGCTCATCAAAGCAGGGCCTGATAGGACAGGAGAGAGGCCAGAGAGCATCTGATGAAAACTGAGACCTCTTCCTGTCAGCAGAGCTTCATGATGAATCTTGGTCTCCATGATCTCTCTGCGTAGCTGCCTTGTATTGGAGCTGCAGTCATTCCATGGAATGGGCTCTGCCAGGGAACTGATTTTTTGTCCTACAAAAATTGAGATTATGATATAATTACATTTCTCCTTCCCTTTCTTTTTCTAAAGTCTCTCTTATGTCTTTCCTTGCTTTTCTTTCAAATGTATGACTTCCCTTTTCAGCATCTGTCATCACATACAGTCAGTATCATGTTACTTTAATGTGTGTTTACAGGGCTGACCATTTGGTGTTGGATACCATCTGGTGTGCTCTTTCCTGGGGAAGCCTATTTCTACTAATCTCAGCATTCCTTAGATGCCTATAATTCTTTCTGTAGGGTTGAGGCCTCATGGGGATTACCTTATCCACTTTGGCATGTCCATTTATGTCTTTCTCGTTGAGGCCACATTTGGGAAGTCATATTTGGTACAGCTTCTGACATTACTTTGAGACACAATATCACACAGACAACTTGCTGATCTTGACTTTGCAGTTTTTCTTCCTCCTTGTCCACAATGTTGCCTTGGTCTTCAGTGTTAGAGTAACTTTGTAAATATGTACATTGAGACTGGGCTCCACAACTCTGAATTTTGATGGGTTGTGGTTTTCTATAGTGGTCTTTCATTGTCTGTTGCAAAGAGAAGTTTCCTTGATGACAAGTGAAGACTACACTTATATTACTGAAGACAACATGTACTTCAGAAACAGGTTCCAGGAATCCCTGAGTTGGAACACACCTTTCTCTCTGAGGACTAGCTTTCTTGTTACCAACAGGTATAGCACAAACTTCCAAAGGAGGAAATCAACCAATGGTCCTACCCAGGTGTCATGACTATGAATCATATCAATGACCAGCACAGCATAATATCACTAAGGCTACTTTAGTGGCACACATATCTTGGTGGTACTCAACAGATCACTAATTGAACTTAAGATCCACTCACTCACAAGTGGATATTATCTGTAAAGTAAAGGACAAGCACAGTGTAATCTATAGGCACAGAGAGACTGGTAACAAGGAAAGTCTAACAGGGGAAATCCATGGATCTCCCTGTGAAGGTGAAATAGAAGAGACCTCTTGGCAGGGTGGTGGTGGCACAAGCCTTTAATCCCAGCACTCATGAGGTAGAGGCAGGTGGATCTCTGTGAGTTCGAGGCCAGCCTGGGCTACAGAGTGAGTTCCAGGAAAGGCACAAAGCTACACAGAGAAACTCTGTCTTGAAAAACCAAAAATAACAAAACCAAAATAAAACAAACAAACAAAAAACAAGAAGAGATCTCCTAGGTGGAATGGGTCAGGTGGCAATGGGAACTTGAGAAATCGGGCTGGGAATGGATGCAGGGGGAAAATACTGAAAGAGATGACTGGAAAGGGGAGGCATTTGGGGATCAGGTAGAAACCTGATGCAGAGGAAACTGCCACGAATCTACAAGGATGACCTCAGTAAAGACTCCTAACAATAGTGGATTTGTAGCCTGAATTGGCCCTCTCCTGTGATCAGATTGGTGACTACCTGAATTGTCATCAGAGAGCCTTCATCCAGTAACTGATGGAAACAGACACAGAGACCACAGCCAAACATTAGGTCCACCTCAGGGAATCCTGCTGGAGAGAGAGAGGAAGGAGCCACAGGTGTCAAGGTCATCACAAGAATACCCACAGAAACAATTAACCTGCCTCATAGGAACTCACAGAATCAGGAGCAACAACCAGGGAGCCTCCAAGGGACTGGCCAAGGCCCTCTACATATATGTGACAGTTGTATAGCTTGTTCTTCTTGTGTAACTTCTGAAAACAGGAGCAGGGTCTGTCTGTAATACTTTGGCTGGCTTTTGGGAACCTGTTCCTTATGCTGGATGGCCTTGCCCAGCCTTAGTACTCGGGGGGGCTGCTTAGTCTTGTTGCAACTTGATATGACATGCCTTGTTGATACTAAGTTTTCCCCGTTCTGAATAGAAATTGAGGAGGAATGGATTGGGATAGTGGTGGAAGGGAGGCAGGGTGAGGGAATGGGAGGAGATGAGGGAGGGGAAATTGTGGCCAGAATGTAAATTAATCAATAAATTTAAAAATGAAAAGACTGTTGTTTGGAATTTGGTTCTTAAAGGAAAATGTGTTAAAAGGCATGCAATACCTTGGATACATTCTCCAAAACTTAAGGTGAAATTTAATTGTTCTTTTTAATACTATAGAGGAGTAGTATGCTCATGAGGACACATCCTTAATGCATGGACTAAGGCTGATAGTAAAGTGTTATCTTGAGAGTGTAGAGGGTGCTAGTAATGGAAGAGTTCTTGGCCAATGAGGTCCCAGAGACCTCACACTATCACAGACTATGGACATTAGGATACTGTCTAAACATTGACAATAAAATAAAATAACATATATAAATGTTAAAAATGTCATAGCTCAGTATGATGATATGCATTTGTAATCATAGCACTGGAGAGGTCAGGTCAGGCAGATCCCTGAAGCCAATGGGCTAGATAACCTAGACTACTTGGTAAGTTCTAGGCCATGGAGAGAACATGTCTCAAATACACACACACACACACACACACACACACACACACACACACAAGCACACACACATGCACACACACACACCAAGGCAAGGGCATTTTGGAGTAACTCCTGAAGCAGGTTACATAGCCTCCACATGCTTGTGTATACACATGCATGCCAATACACAAAAATGTGGACTAACATCCACACTCAGTCACACGTAGACTCTTCTGTATGTTCTAAGCAATATGTAGTTATAGACCATATATGATCTTTAAATATTTTCTGCCAATCTTTTGGTTTTATTTTCATTTTTAACGGTGTAATTTGAGTCATAATATATCTTAATCCTAATAAAAATCTAATTTATTTTGGGTTGTGACCTATGATTTTGATTCTGTATATGAAATCTAATATTTACTGTAAGTGTGTAGACCTGTAAACCTATTTTTATCTTTTTTTAATTTTTGAGACAAGGTTTCTCTGTGTATTTTGGTACCCATCCTGGATCTTGCTCTGTAGACCAGGCTGGTTTCAAACTCACAGAGGTCCACCTGGCTCTGCCTCCCAAGTGTTGGGATTAAGGGCGTGCGCCACCACTTCCCACTATCTTTTAAAAATATTGTACAGTAACATTTAAAATTATGGTCAGTTTGAGTGTCTGGATGTAAATAAACAAGAAGTCCAGCTTGCATGTATACATGTATTCATGTGTGTTTTTCAGCATCATTTGTTGAAAGCATGTTTTTAAACATTGAATTGTTTTATTTTTTTTTAATTTTTTTTTCAAGACAGGGTTTCTCTGTGTAGTTTTGTGCCTTTCCTGGAACTCCCTTTGGAGACCAGGCTGACCTCGAACTCACAGAGATCCGCCTGCCTCTGCCTCCTGAGTGCTGGGATTAAAAGCATGCGAAAAGTACAAATTTAAGTGATTATGAATCTGTTTATATTATGTACTCTCATGTTTATGGATCAAACTAAATCTTCATCTATATACCTGAGCAATTTTATTCTGATCACTGTAGCTTTGTGTATGTGGGAGTGTTGAAATCAGGAACTCTAAACCGAGTATTCCAACTTTGTTATTATTATTCAGGGTGTTTTGTTTATTATAATTTTACTGTATTTTCAATGAAATTTAGAATTAACTTTTCAATATCTGCAAAGAAATAAGGCAGTAGGAATTTGATTAAAATTGCATTGAGTGTTTAGACTATCTATAAATTGTTTACCAACTTAATGTAGAGGTTTGTTATTAAAAAAGTATGATATAGTTAGCCATGACATTGAGTTTTGTTTACATTTTGTTTTTTAAAATTAGTTCTTTGAGAGTTTTAAATAACATGTTTTAATCATGTCCATGTCCCAACTCATGCCCCATTTATCTACTTCTCCTTGCCCATGCAACTTTGTGTCATGCTTTTTAATATTTCAAGACTACATTGTACTACCAGATATTCTTGAATATAAATCTTCCACTCTAGAGTGGTTGACATAGCAGAAGCTTAATAATTACAGAAAATACTCTCTCTCTTTCTCTCTCCCAGCAGCTCCACAATTGCTCCACAGCTTGGGTGAAGATGTGTCTCAGCTCCTCCTTCTTGCTGGGAAGTGGTCTGGCTTGGGCTCATTATTTATTTATGTATTTCCTATAGACATTAATATGCAATCTACTTGCAAACTTTGTATGTACAATACAATGCAATTTTTAGGCATCAGTTGTGAAATATCTCTATGACATTCATCTTGCATGTAGAAAGCTTACCCTATTCTACTCTCATCAACTGATATAGCTTATTGTGATCCCATGAGTTGAATTATTTTATGTCTTATAAGTGAAACTGCACAGGACTTTTTTCTGCCATGACTACCTTTATCTCACTGAAAAGTTTCCTCCATGTTCAGCCATCATCTCACTTATGGTACAATAATATTCCAATTAATGCATGTGTTCCTTGGTTTGGCATCTCCAAGTCACATAGTAGTTCTATTTTAATTTTTAGACCTGTTCATACTCTCCTGCAGAGCAATGGTATCATTTTACATTCCTGCCATCCATGTGTAAGGATTGTGATTTCTATATAATTCCCTATGCAGCCAGGTGTGAATAAATATTTTTCTGCGATTTTGATCTAGTCCAATGATTAGGGATGATGTTGAACATTGTTTAAATGCTTGTTGGTAATTCCTTGTTTCTTCTTGGAGAAACACCTTTTTAAGTCATTTTTAAAATTTAAAATTTGAGGTTTTAATTATCTGTCATCTATCTGTCTGTCTGTCTCTCTATCCATCTACCTATTATCTATCCATCTACTTATTTCTATTGTTAGGTTGTTGAATTTACTTATACATTTGGATAGTACTTATCTAATACAGGGTTTCCTTGTATTTTCTCCTGTTCCAAAGCTATGTTTTCTTTGTTTGTGTGTGCGTGAGTGTGTGTGAATGTTGGTGTTTTCAACTTTTTTTATGTTGTCTCACTTTTCTATTTTTGTTTTCTCTTTCTGACTGCTAGATGTTGACTATTTCTGTGTTATTTTTCTTTCTCAGCACTACTATTCAGTGTTTCTTATAGGACTTCTATTAGACTTTTGTCTAACTTTAGAATGGTATTTCAGTATTAGGTGTGCTTGTTGGCATTCAAATATTGCTGTAAAAGCAGCCCACAAGTAAATTGTTTCTAAAACTGTTTTGCAATAAAACTATGCATCACACATAGGGAAATATTAAAGCAAACATGTTTACCAAGCTGGGAGCTAGTGGCAGATGCCTTTAATCCCAGCACTCAGGAGGCAGAGCTAGGCAGATCTCTGTGAGTTTGAGGCTAGCCTAGTCAACAGAGTGAGATTCAGGACAGGCACCAAAACTACACAGAGAAACCCTGTCTCAAAAAACCAGCCAAACAACCAACCAACCAACCAACCAACCAAACAAACAAACAAACAAACAAAAAAAAAACAACCAAACAAACAAACAAAAAATATGTTTACTATGGAAGAAACAATCCAGTCCAGAACTATACCATTACTATCACCCTTGACATGGTTAATGTATGCTGGATACTGACAAAACTTTTCTCCAAGCACTCATCTTTTGTTTTTCGTTACTTATGCACAGACTGATTTAAATTTGTCCTCATTTATCTTGCACTTATGCCAGCATCCATTCACTGTGGTGGATACTGACTTGTTGGAGAAAAGAGTGGAAAACATCCTCTTGGTCAGCTGTTTATACATGCAAAATCGAAAGCAGATTGGACCTTGGCAATGGTGAGTTGAGCGTTTAGAAAAATGAATACACTCCATGAAACCTTATGGAAGCAACAGAACATAGGCTGTTTGGTCTGTCCTGAGGTGTGTTTGTGATGAATTCCATGAGCAGAGCATCAGTCTCACAGGGAATCCATCAGGGTAGGATTCAGAGGTAGATGTTAGTTAGTTCACATTATTGAGATTTCTACTTTCTAAGATGTTGACAATTGGACTTCTTAAGGAAACACGGTTTCTGATATTTAATCACAGATTTCTTTTTTGAGGACAAAAGTGTAAGTATTAGTTCAGCTCCAAAAGCTTGAAAAGGTTTTGTGGTTCCTTCTTATTGGCAGCGTTCCCATGCTTCATCAGGTAGCAGAGAGCCATTCCTTCACCTCTTCTTGCTCTCTCATAAAACTTGTCCTTCATACTAACTATTCTGGGAAAGGATAGAACAGAGCCTGGGGTTAATAACATGCAATTGCGTCACCTTTTTTTTTTTTATACACTGTTTCCTTTTGGTAGTATGATTCTGGCTTTTTCTTAAGATATGTCAGTGACATGAGGACACATGATCCTACGTGTGCTCTACAACAGAGAGGACAGCCATGCCAACAGTCCCAAGAATGAGAGTCTTAGCAGGATAGTTACAGTACAGAGTGAGCTTCTCTCAGCCTCCAGGTCTGAGCTGTACCCTGGCAGCCTTGTCCTCAGTGACAGGCACCTTGGTGGAAGCTTCTTTCTGCTCAGTGCTGAGGCAGGCTACTGAAGACCTGATACATGGTTTATCACAATGGAGGGTTCAAATTTCAGCATATGGTAATATAACATGAAATTAATTTCTCCGGTGAACAAAATTCTTCCGGTCTAATTATGATAATGACATGAAGCCTAGTAATACAACAGTCAATAGAAAATAATACATTTAGAATATGGAGAGGAGTATACGAGGTTAGTGTGCAGGCTGGGAAAAGTATGTCTGTAACTTAAAGTATTTGGGGAAAAGCTATATAGACCTTTCCTTGTCTTTAGAATATAGACAAGCCCTGGCTGTGTTATGCCAGGGCTCTTTGCTTTTTTGTTTATGACATCTTTATTGATGTGTAATTCATATACCATGCAATTAATCATTTAGATCCTGAATTTTAATATGGTCACAGAGTTTTAATAATGGTGAATAAAATTAAGGGCTATGGAGATGGCTCAATGTTTAAAATACTTGCTTTAGATGCATGAACATCTGAGTTTGGATCCCTAGTATGTGTAAAAAAGGCAGACATGGCGTAGATGCTTGTGACTCCAGTGCTGGAAGATAGAAATAGGATTGGTGGGCATCTAGTGTAGACAGTCTCAGAAAAAATGCTGCCATCAACCTAAAGCCTCCATATATAAATGGACCTACACACATGTACATATATAGATGACAGAAAGAGTATGTGCATACGCATGAAAGAGAATTTAGAAGCAAATTCAAGAAATTTAAGATATCTAGAATAAACAGAAACTCTGTACATTTTATTATCATCTCTTCATCTCATGTACTTCCTAGCCATATACAAACACTAATATCATTGCTGTTTCTAGTTATTTGATTATTGTAGCTATTTTATAAAAGTGGAGTAATAAGATATGTAGTCTTCTGTGACTGGTTACTTTTGCTTAGCAAATTGTTTTTAGTGTTTGTCCATGTTGAAGAAAAATTTAGCATTTAATTTTATGACCATATAATATTCCATTGGAGCATATACCATATTTTAATTATCTCTTCCTCCAACAGATAGACATTCATTTGTATTTATATTTTTGCTCTTACAAAACATAATATTTTGTGAAATTTTAATGTACTAATTTTTGTGTGAACATGTTTCACACACTACTTAGAAGCAGGGATACAGCCTAATTCTGAGAAATGCATATTTAGGTGATTTTTTTCATTGTATAAACATCATAGGAAGCATTTACACAAACAAGATTTACTTAGCATTAGAAGGTAGTATTAACTTTGAACACATGTTAACTAATGTACCAGTTTGTGGCAGACAAGTATTTAAATAAAAGAGTGATGGCATTGCTTTATTGGGCTGAATGTTATACTGGTTCGTGTATAGGCAGTACTTTGATTATCACCTCATTAGTCAATGGAGGCTTGATTTGCCTTGCATTTTGTCTATTGCAGACTGTGATACCACAAACACAGATATACCAATATATCTTTGAGGCCATTAGTTAATTACTTTTGTTATATATCCAGGAGGGGAATTCTTGTAATTCTAGCAATGGATCATTAAATAAGTCTACACATTTTACATACTTAGAAATGTGGTTTAAAAGCTGTAATAATCTGCACATTCTCCATAATTCAGATTTTCATTAATGTCCATGGAAAGATAACTTTTGTGGATTTGAGTTCTTTTTTTTTTTAATTTTATTTTATTTTACAATACAATTCAGTTATACATATCAGCCACGGATTCTCTTTTTCTCCCTCCTCCCGCCCCTCTCCCCTTCCCACCAGCACACCTCCCATTCCCCACCACCTCCAGGGCAAAGACTCCCCTGAGGACTGAGATCAACCCGGTAGACTCAGTCCAGGCAGGCCCAGTTCCCTCCTCCCAGGCTGAGCCAAGCAACCCTGCATAAAGCCCAGGTTTCAAACATCCAACTCATGCAATGAGCACAGGACCCGGTCCCACTGCCTGGATGCCTCCCAAACAGATCAAACCAATCAACTGTCTCACCCATTCAGAGGGCCTGATCCAGTTGGGGGCCCCTCAGCTATTGGTTCATAGTTCATGTGTTTCCATTCGTTTGGCTATTTGTCCCTATGCTTTATCCAACCTTGGTTTCAACAATTCTCGCTCATATAAACCCTCCTCTTTCTCACTAATTAGACTCCTGGTGCTCCACCCGGGGCCTAGCTGTGGATCTCTGCATCCAGATCCCTCAGTCCTTGGATGGGGTTTTTAGCATGACAGTTAGGGTGTTTGGCCATCCCATCACTAGAGTAGGTCAGTTTGGGCTGTCTCTTGACCATTGCCAGCAGTCTATTGTGGGGGTATCTTTGTGGATTTCTGTGGGCCTCTCTAGCACTTTGTTACTTCCTTTTCTCATGTGGTCTTCATTTACCATGATCTCCTATTCCTTGTTCTCCCTCTCTTTTCTTGATCCAGCTGGGATCTCCCACTCCCCCAAGCTCTCTTTCCCTCATCCCTTGCCCTTCATTACCCTCACTCATGTCCAGGCTGTTCATGTAGATCTCATGCATTTCTCAGTCATTGGGCAATCCCCGTGTCTTTCGTGGGGTCCTGTTTTCCAGGTAGCCTCCCTGGTGGTGTGAGTAGCAGTCGAGTCATCCCTATTCCACATCTAGTGATCTCCTCTGAGTGAGTACATACCATGTTTGTCTTTCTGAGTCTGGGTTACCTCACTCAGGATGATTTTTTTTTCTAGATCCATCCATTTGCCTGCAAACCTCATGATGTCATTGTTTTTCTCTGCTGAGTAGTATTCCATTGTGTATATGTACCACATTTTATTTATCCATTCTTCAGTTGAAGGGCATCTAGGTTGTTTCCAGGTTTTGGCTATTACAAACAATGCTGATATGAACATAGCTGAGCAAGTGCTCTTGTGGTATTATTGAGCATTCCTTGGGTATATGCCCAAGAATGGTATAGCTGGATCTTGGGTTAGGGTTAGGGTTCAGGATAGTACCAAACATGATCTTTTCTTCTCATTCTTCCATCCAACCAGGAATGTCACACCTGGTTCCCAGGGGCTATTGTTCTGAGATGTACATCATCCTTAAAACATCCGTGGATCTGTGGTGTAAAGTAGCCAGATTTTGAGAGCACAACAAGCTTTTCTTTTGCCAACACCTTATTCAATTGTCTTATAAATGAGCTTCTTAAAACCGTTGTTTAATTAGTAATGTAGTGAGCAGTATTCTAGCTACCTTTGCAGAAATGATTGAGTGTGTTTTGGTTTTTATTGGACTAAGTCAATTTAAATGAGGAAGGAGAAATCTCATATATTTCAAAAAAAGAGATTAACTAGGAATTCCAACTTTTTCATTAGTGAGTTAAGAGTATGGAAGGCATAAACACCTGTAAAATGTGACATGGTAACACTGCCTCACTTAGAAAAATGAGGAGGTTTGCCTACATCCATTAATCTACAGAGGTCCTTGCATTTGCTTTCTGAGACCATTTGTGGTAAGATGCTTTATATAGTAAATCTCCTATTCATTGCCAAGGCATGTTAACTACAGGGAACTCTCAAGAAAGATGTACGCTCTATCCACTGAGTTATGCCTAACAAACAACCCCAAAGAGCAGGTTCTTTCTTGCATAATGTTCCATGAACATATGCCCATCAAAGAATTCTGTAATCTTCCACATTGTATCAGAGACCTAAACTGTGAAGACAGGAATATCTGGGGGGTGATTCTAGAAGGCAAATCTGGGAGCTTATAGAAGCTTCCTTTTATCATTTATGATATTCCTGGACAGGGACAATTTAAAGCCTGGAGCTATCAACATGAATTCTGTATGTGGTCTGAGCTTTTTGGTGTATAAAGTCCTGTGGTAATTGTGTGTTGTGAATATCAGCAGGATTCTTCTGTGACTTCAGCTCAGCTTTCCACATATCATCCTGTACATCCTCTGTCCATGGAAATAGTCACAAGTCTACCCAATTAAAAAGGGAGGAGCATAGAAACACTTCTCCATAGGTGTAGTATTAAATCACTGTGAATAGTTTCTACAATGACTAAATTTTTCTGGAAAGAGTTGTGTATTACTAGTAAAATTATTAGATGGAATAGATGCTATAATAACTCATAATATAAGATATTATTTCTGACTATATGTGTAGTTTTTTTTTTATAAATTTGTTGAATAATATTTTGAAAGAAGAGAGTGACTGTAAGAAGAACCACACAACCTCATACTCTAATTCTGGTTATACATACTGGTCAGTCCTTCCTAGTCTGATAATCTGATCCCCATTATATTTTTCCAGTGGCAATCAAGACAAAAGCTAGTGTATTTGCTTTATGGTTTCATCTAAAAGCTGCAATTATATTTAATATTTTTCATTTATTGGTTTGAGAACATGGTGCATTTGGCTAACCTTTCTGAGTGCAGAACAAAATAAATTGTTCCTGCTGGAGGGGCCTCTGAAAAGCATGAAGATGGAGCTGGCAGCCTTAAGTGATTTCAGTGGCCTTGAACACTTGACATTTCTACCCCTCCCTACTTTTCTTCCTCTTTACCTCCCTCCCTTCTTCCCTCTCTCCCTCTCAGCTCATTTCATCTAATTTCAAGAATCTTGATAGTTCTAATTATGAACTTCATCTCTATCTCTCCCTCTCCCTCTTCAGCTCACCCTTCTCTCTTTTATGGAGACAGCTTCTTGTTATTTATCTGAATCTGGCCTGCTATTTTTTTTGTAGCTCAGGTTGGTCTCAAATTCATGCTCTTCCTCCTCCTTGCAGAACATTAGTGTAACTTCCATGTGGCCCAATATCTGGTCATTTTCTGGCCCATGACATGAAATCTTGTAATGCTATTGAAGCCAGAAGCCATGAACTTATTGACCTCATTCTCCAAGTATTTTTTTAATAACTACAAATTATGACTTTAGCAACATGGACCACTCCCCTTTCCTGAATTGCTGTGCCCATGATTTGAAATAAATACTAGAGTGAATTTGATAAAAAACATAGCTTATTTGGTGATTAGAGCTTTAGTGAGAATAAAGTCAGGGTGAGAAATGAAATCTTCCATATGAATCTGCAGGTTTATAGTCTGTGCAGCTAAAGCCTGAAGAAAGAGCAATAACAGGATACATGAAGGTCAGAGCTATCTGCATTCTTGAGAGAATGTGGCAGAAGGGCTCCATCAGTACTTACACTATTGCAGCATGAACGAAACAGAGCATGAACTACATTAGATTAAAGTGAAGGCATTTTAAAATACCTGTGTCACCACAACGCACAATAGCTTAGCACAATGCAGCCAGCACCACAGCAAGAACAATACCAAGCAGCAGCTGGCTGCAAGGAAACTGAAATGAAGACCCAGAAAGATGCTGCTTATCTTTTGTAGTGACAAGACACAAGGTTACTCCATTGGCGGGCTGTCAGTGGTCAGGCAGACGAGCTGCATGCAGAGCTTACAGTTTAAAAAGGCAACTTTGGGAAACTGAATCTCTGTTCCTAGTGGCTTATATTATCTTCAAATAGTAAAATATCACAAGAAAGAAATCAGCTCAGAATAGACCAGAGCAGTGCACAATCAAGAAAAAAAAGCAAGTGATGAAAAGAACATATATTTAAAGATTAAAAAAGCAAATGCAGGGTTCAGATAGATAAGCTGCTTTCATCTCTGGGGAACATACTTGGATATGCTAAGGGAGTGCTGGAGGAAGGTTAAGTGGCTTTGTTTTTATCTGTAGGTTTTTCTTTATTATAGGAAAATATATTCATGCCAGTATGTAAAGTTTATCCTTTTTAATTGCAATGTAAAGTATGAAAATCTGTTGTTTTTTATTAAAGAGTCAAAATATATATTTTTATCTGAATAATAGAAAAAAAGAACCAAGCAGTAATAAATCTTTAAATGACCTCAAAAAAAAAAACATTCCAAACATCCTAAATTTGTTAACAGTTAACAAAACATTACTTGGTGGGAGCATTCCTACACTCTGTTCCAGGAGGACAGAAAGATCTGTTTTCCTCACCTTTGATGTTGAATAGAAAGTCATGGCCATAAACATAGAAATGGGTTACTGACTAGCCCTCAAAAGAAACTGAATGGAGATACTGCTTCACTGTGCTTAGTAGAAGCACATACATTCATTACTAGACTTCTGTGTCCTTAGGAGACTTACAAAAAAGTAACTATGTCATCTGAAGAATTAAACAGCTTTCAGATCAATAGTTCTGCACCACAATATGCCAAGCCAATAACTTCACCCTAGTTACTTACTCATAAAAGTAAAACTATACGTCTGAGAAAAACACTGCTCAAATTCTCATACTCCAATTTATTTTTAATAGCCCTTATATAGAATATACTCCAATGCCATTCAACAAGTAATAGATACACACTTGCCATATTTATCAGTGGAGTGCTACTGCCCAATGAAAAAGGGCTATTGATAGATGGATGATACAGCATACACAAATATCAAAATATTACGTTTAGTGGAGGAAAAGATAAAATAAAGGTTTCCTTTCTTATAATTTTATTTATGAGATTATGAGAAGCAAACTGAATCTGCAGTGTTAGATCATCAAGAAAGTCATAGACCTCAGAAAAATGTCTGGGAAGTTCTCAGTCTTATGTAACATCTTAGATGAGCTTGGGAAGGGCCAGCTCACTGTCAAGCAAGGGAAAAAAGGCTGCTTCTCCTCCAGGAGATGTCTTCATGGTGCTTGCCAGAGTCTCTGCTCAAGCTTTACCCTTGGAGATTTCTAAGTTCAAAGGGTGAAAGGTTTGTCTTTTTATTATTATTTTTAACCAAGCTTCTCATACTCTTCAGCTTCCATATTCCCCATGTGTTCCTTTCAACTGCAAACATGACCCTTCCTAAAAACATTCATTTTCTATAGAGTTCTTTTTTTTCTGCAGCACACACATGAACACCTGAATATGCATGCACGCCCCCAACATATCAGTGACAATAGTTGGAGTATGCAGACTGAAATCTTAAGTGAGTGTTATATAGACCCGAGAAATCCACAGAGAACTGGACAGTACATTTAATGTGGCTATCAGACACAATGTCAAAATAGGATTGATTATAGGTCTGTTTACTATTATTTGGCATGTTGCTTGATATTAAAAAAAAGAACTAGTACTTATATTAGCAAAACAAACATGAAAGTAGACAGATGTGCTTTATAAAATGTGTGCAATACCTCAGCACTAAAAATTGATATGATAATTTTAAGAAGATCTATATAAATGGAAACAATGGTTATGAACAAAAGAATCAATAGTGAAGGCATCGAGTTCACCTTCAGTGGTTACATAGGTAAGTTAAAGCTAATATATATACACAAGTATGTATATACATTTTTATTAGATTCAAAGATCATTCAATCAGCAACTCAGCATTTTTGTTGAGTTCTGCAGTCCTTGGTCACCAGAATGGGAGAAATGAGCTGTTACTTTTATCTCACAGGATACATACATTTAAGCAGAGATGGATTTCAGAAGTAAATAAAAAGACAGTATGGTAAAGCCTCTACAAAACAAAGGGGGTAATATTCATTACCTCAAGTTGGGCTAAGTTTAGTGATTCAAAATATAAACTACATTAAAAAATAATTGTTTGACTTTTACCAAGAATACTTTTACCCCAAAGGAAAGAAAATCCCTAAATTGTGAAAAATTATGAGCAATGTCTATTCCTAGGGAGCAAATTATATCTAGATTACATAAAGAGAACAATCTTATGATTCAGAAATAAGGCAAACAACTCAGTGAAAACTGAAAAACAAAGAGGCTTCAACTTGAAAGACATACAAGCTGCTGTATGATCTGCTCAGGGTGGCTAGCCATCAGGGAATAAGAATTGCCATCCCAGAAAATGCTCCTGCTTACCCATACAGAGACCAAAGCCCAGAGCAATGAAAAAAACATTCTTATAATCGCTCTGTGAGGACAAACCCATGCAGGTGTTCTGCAAAATAGGTTGATGCTTTCTTAGACAAACAAACATATATTTACCTTAGAACCCACCCAAACTTAACTCTGTTTAAAAAAGGAATAAAATTATATCTGCAGAATTAGTTAAAATATTATGTGTATTATGTTCAGGCTTTTATAACAGGGAATACCCCAAGTTTTCTCAACAATTGAGTAACTAAACAAATTCTGTCATATCTGTAGAGTAGAACACTATTCATCAATGAGAAGGGGAAAACTACTGACTCACAGCAAAATGAATAGAGCTCAAAACTACTAAGAAAAAGAGAAGAGAGTACATAGAATTTTGTGATAGCTAAAGTTGATGCATATGGAATTGAAAGGTAGGAAGAGTCTAATTGTCATGAGTGTCATTAACTTTTGCATGAATTGAGCTGATTTCTTAAAATGGATAAATTATACTGCATGTAATCTAAGCATAAAGATGACATTTAAAAAAGGAATGAAGAGATATGGTTTTTATCAATCAGTAATATTGAATGCCACAGATGGGAAGTGCAAGGGTCTTGAATGTACATTTATACTGAGGTAGGTTGGGAAACGGAGGAGTCACAAAGCACCTGAAAGAAGAGTGATGTGTGTGATTTTGCCGGCACCATTCTCTGCCAAACAAGATGCTGTGTGTCACTGCCACTACATTCCCAGGTTGAAGTCTCTTATGTCTGTATGGTCCAAAACAAATCCTTACTGATCATATAATTTACAGGATGAGAGGTATCAATATACTTGATAACTCTTCTTTCAGCAAAATTTTGTTATCTGGGTAATAAACAAAGTACTTTGATATCAGGTTTGTGGGAAAGGGAACATGTGCATGGGTCCTTCCCATATCAGAGATGTTTGCAAGGGCCAGTTAAGGCACTTTGTCTGTATGTTTACCAGTGTGGTAGGTAGATATATGCAGGCAGGAGAGAGATTAAATGAGAGATAAGACAGGGTTTCACTCTCATTCCCACCTCCCTGAAGATACATCTATGCACTGTAACAAATCCATGTTCTTATCTAAAGTGCAAGGACACATTTACTATAGTTTAATATGTGTGGCCCTCTCTGCAGATTGTCTATAGCATTGATTGTGTGGGACAGCTATTTTATTGGAGGTACAAATTTCTTGATTTAGAGAAGCTAATATCCATATTTTAATGTCTTAGGAGTGGGGGATGAAGAGTCTGAAATTTGGCATGTAGTTATGAACTTGGAGGTGAGTAATGGTTTCATAAAGAACGAATTAAGAAAACAGATGTATCTTAGGAAGCCTTGCCCAGATCTAAGAAATGTGAGCAGTGTTCCATTCAGCTGCTTTTCCTGGTCTATGTGCTGTCATTGCAGAGACTCTGCAGAACAGCCTTGCTTAACTCTAGACCCTGGGGTATTACAGTTGGACATGAGGGTTGGCCTGCGATGTGGTACATATATTACAGACCAAGCATTCATACTGAGGAAACACCTGTGACATGATTTGAGGAAGGCTTTAGAGGCAGGGGATTAGAATAACTTTGCGGTGTGCTATGTGCTTCACCAGTTACATTTATCTTTCTAGGCCTTCTAAACATATACACATTGCCAGCTAGAGCGTATACAAGAATTTCAAATCTCAAACCATGGTTCTTTGTAAGCTTATAGAGTAGTTTCATATACCATGGCATATGGAATGAGGTGGGCCCTGTATCCTCCTAGAAAGCCACATTTGCCTTTAAAGCCTGGGCATGGGACCATTTTGGTTTCTTGTTTAATCTGTATGGTGACCACTCTGAGATTTTTGTTCAGGTTGTGTTGCACATCCTTCCCCAGCTTCCTGCTTGTTCTCCATGTCTGTGGGCTACTAAGGACATTGTGAAGAGGCACATCTCTGAGGAAGCCTCCTTAGGGCCACACAAAACAAAACAAAACAAAAACTATTGTGCATCATGAAGCTGGCCATATAATGTAAGTAGGGACAATATATTCCAAGATTGTAAGATTTTTAAGAAAAGAAAGCTGTATTAAATAAAATGAAAGAACTGGCCTAATTGAAATCTTGATGAGAATTGATCACGTTGTGTTTTCTTGTGGGGTGAGGTCAGTACTTGGAGCGGCAGATGCTTTATGAGGGCTAAATGGAAACAATGGCAATCTCTAAGGGAAACGAAAAAGAAAAAAAAAGAATGAGAAGGAAAACAGAGCCCTGTTTCCTGTCTTTGCTCTGCTCCATCCAGGTCCCTAACTCCCCAAAGAGGGTCCTGTCTAAAGCTGCAGGATGTGTTATTTCATTCTGTTTATGAAAACAAAGAACATATTTTGTGTTTCTGACATGGATGGGCAGTCATATGCGTCTGAGATCGCTTCCCTAGGCACATGGGTGGAGGGGGGACAGTGGGGGAGATGAAACAGACTCAACATGCAGAGCTCTTTGTCCTGAGCTAACATCTTCGGCTTGCCCTCTCCAAGTGTTCAATCCCCCCTTATCCTCTCTCGGATAGGTTCATGAGAAGGGATAATTTATATTTTATCTGCCGTTATGCCTCCCTATTAGATCTATTTTTTCACAACCCACAGAAGAATACATAGTATGTGAAAATGAAAAATAAATGTATGAATAAAAAAAAACTCTATGCACTGATAGAAACCTTTGTCTTCTGCCTTTCTCAAATAAGTTGATCCCTGGTGTTTTCTAGTAGTGTGTGCACAAACATGGGTATGCTTCTGGTCAGCTGATGTGGTGAAGTTCTCTGCCCATCGCAGAAAAAGGACTTGGGTCCTACAAGTAGGTGAAACAAAATACAGATCTATCCATAAATATAAGCTATACATATTCAAACTTGTATTGACTTCATGTTCTGTTAATGTGCCGAAGAGATAAGGGCTGGTGTTTCCAATGCTCCCTGAACTTTTGAGTTTAACTGAGGATTCACATTCTTCGGCCACTTTAGTGGCTGAAATTGCTTGTGCACACCTTTTGCCTGCCTCACACGTTATTAATATTAAACATAATAGCCTAACTTGAAAATTCCTTAAATGTATCTTTAAATGTTAGAGTGAACAGAATTTTAACTTAGAAATCTAAAATATGACACAAAGGTAACTTTGAAGTATTTCCCATTGTTTCAAGGATATTAGCTTTAGATAAGTTCCAACTCTGTGCCATGAAGGGTAGCTGAAAATACAATCGGAAAACTTGCATCTGTATAGGATACTAATGCCAGAGGACAGAGTTTGTGACAGTTAAATCAGATAGGTATGGGAGAGTTTCAGAAATAAGAGTCATATGGGAGACCTACAGTTCTGTAAATCCACTCTGTCCAACTCCAAGTGATCCTAAAGTGATGCATAAATGGTAGGCTTGACTTCCTACTGGAAACCTGAACTGAGCCCGGGTTTCCACCATCTGCAGAAGAGGCTGCTTGCAGTTGTGTTCAGCCAAGTTAACTGTTTATTTATGCATCATATAATGATGTTTTGTTTAAGAGAACCCCATGCTCCTCACAGGACACATTGCTCAGAATGTAGCCCTGCTGTTGACTGACAGATAACAGTATACATGTATTTATCCTAAGAACATGTAACAATCAAGAATGTTTATACTGTGCAGTCTACAATGACTAGACATATGGACAAACAGGAAAGTGTGATGGCATGCCCGAAGCAAAGACAGGGAACAGAAACACAGCAAATGTTAGTTGAAGGTCTGGTCTTTTTAACAACTGGGAAGGTGATTTGGCCATTAATAAAAAAAAAGCTTAAAGTCTTGTCTTGAGGCAGTTTTTGGGACAAAACATGAACTCAAATTGGAAAATTTTGAGTGCATAGGTGTGAATTTTGCTGTTGTCAGCTCCGATCTTTATTTTTTATTTTTCTTTCAAGACAGGTTTTCCCCTGTGTAGCTTTGGAGCCTGTCCTGGAACTCACTCTGTAGCCCAGGCTGGCCTCAAATTCACAGAGATCCACATGCCTCTGCTTCCCAAGTTCTGGGATTAAAGGCATGCACCACCACTGCCTGGCTCTCAGCTCTAATTTTATTTCAGAGATTTTGATATCTAGAAGCTGCATATTTCTGGAATCTCTGAAAAACTTAGTAAGTAGACTACTGCATGACATTAGTGGGCAGAGATTAGAATGTTTTTGACTACACTGATTTGAAGAAAATTCTGTCCAGTCTTGGTAACAGACGAAAGGGTGTAAAGTCAGTAGTTGAGACTGAGATTAGCCTCATAAGAACTCCCATGCCAACCTGCGGCTTCTACTTGTATGGACTCACCTCTTGATTTGGAGCCAGGACACTCATTGTAATGTGTATTTGTGCATGAGCATAAGCACACCATTGCTTTCTCTCCTCCTGTCTCTCTTGTCTCTCTCTCTCTCTCTCTCTCTCTCTCTCTCTCTCTCTCTCTCTCTCTCTCTCTCCTAAAAACAGTTAATTTGTTTCTCCTTTAGGTTTACTCTTTTGTTTACTTGGGTTTTGTCATCATGCTCTTAAGACCACACCCCCGTTTCAAGAACCCATATCCAGAATCGCTTGGTGTTTCCTTTCTGTCTAGCCTCCTCAGATCATCCCACTGTCATAATGTAGAATGGTTTTAATGTAAAGAAAATTCCCAATGTAGCCAGAGAAAGTAATTTCATTGCCTCTCAGTGAATATACTAACCAAGTATATGAGAAGAGTTTATGGGACCACAGGGGGGGGAAATCATCCCACACTCTTTTAATCACAGAAACTAGTCAGCTGCTTTTTGTAAGAAAACTTTTAAGCAGTTGACAGGATTCTGGAACACTGAATGAGCACAGCAGTTTAAAGGAAAATTTGATATTTGCACCTGGTTATTCTTCTGTGGTCCCAATTGGCCAGGACTAAGAATTGGGATGAGGGGAAAGGGGGTAACTGTGGGCGGGTGTCAAGCTAAAGCCAGCATAACCCAGAGTGCTCTTTTGCATTTGTCTGAAGAAACCTGGTATTCAGAGCCAATTTTCTGCAGACTCCCAGCCCCTTCAGCAGTGCTTACATCAGGCTTCCAGAAAGAAAGATTGCTGAGGAGAGCACCCCTTCAACAGTGCCCCACCCTCAATGTGCAGAGTGACTGAGCCTGGTGGAGCCTGCCCGGCTGCCTTGATGTGGTGCAGGTCCATCCTTTGCATCTTTGATCACCATGGTATGGTGGGCACAAGATGGCTTCAGAGGTCGAGCAGTCCATCTTCTGTTTGCAGTAGTCTGCTTCCTGCCCATCCTTGGCTTCACAGTGGCAAGCAAATTAATTTCTTGGTCCTCACATACAGAAATAAGTGTGATCCTGCTAATGAGCCTCAGCATGACTAAAGGAGCTTGCTCTGAGATAAGCTAGTGAGAGTGTTAAATAGACCCAGAGGACTCTTGATGTAGGCACGACGGGGCACTTTGGTAGGTGAAAGTTAGCATTGAGAAGCTGAAAAGAAGGTGAAGATTGGCACAGTAATTTTCCAGGGAACCTTGACATCACTTCTTTTGAAATAAAAAAATGAAAAACAGACAAGCAAACAAACAAAACCTGGCAGAGCCCCAAAAGGGGCAGGGAAAGGCAACCAAAAAGGGTAGACTGGGGAGCTCTGGAGGATCATAAGCTGGGGTCAGGTAGGAGAGGGCAATGCTGGCAGGAGTGATGCAAGGCCTTGTCTGATGATCACTATCAAGAGACCTGAATTGAACAGCCAGAATATCAACAGAGACATGATCAAGAATATTGGCATGGTAGAATGAGAACAAAATTCTTCTAGACCCTAGCAGGAAGGTAATACTGTGTATAATCCTAGAAAGAGACCTTCCTCCTGCCCTTATATCCCAGTTTATTCTGAAGACCACTAAAGCCAATTTCTCAGGGAGAATACACACACACACACACACACACACACACACACACACACACATGCATACACAACCACACACACAACAAAACATATGCAAATACTCATGATCAGACACACACACACACACACACTCACAGACACAGACACAAACATGTACACATTCTCCAATAGACTCACACATACACACATAGGTACACAGATAGACTTTAACAGACACACACACACACACAGAGACAGCCTCTCTCTCTCTCTCTCACACTCACACACACACAATCTCTCTCTCTCTCTCTCTCTCACACACACACACACACACATGCACACACACAGAACATACTCTTTCAGAGACTCACATACAGACATACTCAGATGCACACACACACACAAACATAAACATACATACCCACAGACACAGGCACACAGACATATACTGAGTCATGCACACACAAACACACACACCTATCTATACACGAGTACACTCACACAGATATCCATGCAGACACGCATATGCAGACAAACACACAGACATACTCACACAGATGCACACACAACATGCACACATTTACAGACACAGACACACTCACACAGATACACAAACACACATATACAAATGCACACATAAACATACATTCCCACATATAGACATACAAATACATTTTTCTCTCTATGAAAAAACAAACAAAAAAACAAACAAAAACAAAAAGAAACATTCTTAAGTTCATTTCTTTCTGTGTGTCTTTCTCAAAACAAAACAAAACAAAAAAATACACCAAAAAAACCCACTAAGAAACATTCTTGAGTTCAATTTCTAACTGTCCCCAAATCCTAAAGGAACATATGCTATAACCTCTGATACATTTCAGGGACTCTAAAGACATACCACCATTCCAGGCTCTAGTCCTTCCTTGGCCGGGAGCCCAGATTAGGTTTCATGGATGGATAGGTCCAGCTGGAAACCTAGAGCAGGCATTTTTGTGTTTGAGCAGGACAGGGGCTTGTGATGATCACGGTAACTACATATAACCCTTAATGTCATATTTATTTATTAACCTTTGAGGTGTTATTTGGAAAGAATCATCAGAAAACTATTTAGTATTAAGCAGACTATTAAGGACTTTTATGTTCATTGTTATATGTGAGTACATATAGAGATGAGTATATGCTCTGAAAATTCTGTAACAGTTTAGTCATTTCAAAATATGCAACACACAAATGTTCTTAAACATTTGTGATTGCCTCCAACTCCCTGCAGATAAAGGTAACAAAGCGTTCCCCATTCAGGCTGTTCCTAATCTCCCTGCGGGGTTTTCTAATGTAATTTTAAGACATAAAATGTATTCATGATCACACCAATAATTACATGCTTGGAAAATAAAATGATTTTCTTATTCCCCATTAACATTAATTGTTTCCAGAACTTCAGCCTCTGGCAAGAGCCTATCAGTGCCGTAGGGCAGCAATGCCCATGGGGCCATGCTGTTGTAGAAAGGAGAATGGAAATACAAATCATCAATACCCACATTTAAATCTCATGTTGCCATAATTTGATTTTTCATATAATTTGCCTAGTTTCCTATCACCTCAGCAGCCTTTTCTTCCAGTGATTTATAGGGGTTCCTTTTGTAATGTAGTTAGAAAATTTGCAAATATTTCCACGAAGCCAGTATCTTACCTTTTTCACTTTTTAAAAACTATCTTCCCTGGTTTCAAAACACTGGATTTATTTATTTTTAATGATATGAGATAGTATTTTAGCTACAGTTTCTCCCCATGGAAATTAACCAAATGTTGTGAAATGATTTTTAATGTCTCAACCTTATCCTGTGGGGAATTATTTGAATTTGTTTGGATAAATCTCCATGTATACATATATTAAAGACAGATCTTTTTCCTCCTTCCCCCTCCTTCTCGTTTTCCCCTTCAGCCTCCTGAACACTGGGATTACAGGTTTTTGCCACTCAATATACACTGCCTTTCTTTAATTTATCGCTCATATTTATGGTAGGAACACCCTCCAAGTAAGGTTTTTTTGTTTGTCTGTCCAGCTGGCTCCACCAACCCAATCGTGGCAGTCCATCCGACCCCAGCATAAAGTGGCAAAATTCAGGACAAATAAAATTTGATGAAAGACTTTTCTATTTGGTTCCTCTTGTCATCTGAAATGTGTGAAGTGCCATGACACCACCCTACCCTCAAACACAAACAATTGCCAACTGTCAGCCATTTCCCCAAATCCTGGGCAGCAACTCTTTGCAAGGCTGCCCCTTTACGCCTTGTTTCTATCGATTCCAACAAGGTAGGTTCCTGAGAACAGTCTACTCTGGGCTCTCGTGTGCATTTAGGCCATTTCCCAAGAGCGTGTGGGATCAGGAGTCTGGGTGATGAACAATAACTTAAAATGCCTTAAGCTGAGGAGGCTCTTGTTCCTAAGATAGCTGTATTTTCAGCCTCAGGAGGGTTCCTGCTTCGCCCTCCACCCAAATCCTCAGACATCTGCTTGTAACCAAAGGTACAAATCCCCACTTCCTTGAGGATGAATCAACTCCAGGCACATCCAACTTTTCTGTTTCAAAGTGATTTTTATCCCCATTTTTCTTATGGCAGTTGGGAGTCTTCACTATTCAGGTTACACTGCCATCTAGCAACCAGGACAGGAAGTCTCTGGTGGAGGAAAATACCTTCCATCCAGCTCTGCAGCCGCCGAAAAGAACAGCTTCTGACCATCACAGGCACCGACGACCGGGCGATGATGGGGCTGGTGAAGCAGAGCATTTAAAACGACAAAAATCATACCTACTCTTAATATATAAATAATGATCCATTGTGTAAAGTGAGAATTTGTGCCCCGTGCCCTCCATCCAACAACCAGATGAAATCCTTATTTCAAATTGAACAGCATCTAATAAAGACTGATGAATCTAAATACACAATCAAATGTGTCTACAGAAAGACACAGATTTTTTTGGTGTGATTTGTAGTTGTTTGTGCGATTTGTAATTGTTCTCAATCCGTAAAATCTCACAGACCATTTTCCTTTCCCTCTCTTCCATATACTATTAAGTCTGTTATACCCAGGGTCATAGGCACCGTGTTTTGTAGTCATTCATATATCCATAGACAACTAGATAATTTCTAATTTTTCTGCTATTGTAAATAATTCTCACCTCAAAGTTTTTATTCTCTCTGAAAAAATATACGTGTGTAGAAGTAAAATTGCTATAAGTGTCAGGATATTTCACATTTTGAAGGTAATTAAAAAAAAAAAACTTCTTTCCTACTAAAGACTTCTAGGATCACAGAACAGAGGCTCCAAGATAGACTCGCTCTGATTTCAAAAAGGGAACTATGAGTCTTCTCAGTCTCCTTGCTCTTTCTAGACAACTAATCCCTCGAAACCTTCCCTGGCTGCTGGACAGAAGTGAGTACCGAGGACTTCCTATGTGATTCAGACACACAGAGACCAAGATATTAAAGACGAGGCCACCCATTGCGAAACTGGGGACTTCCAGGGAAAGCAGGTTTCATGCCCAAGTGCAAGCACATTGTGTTCCAAGGCAGCGAGAGCTTGGTGAGCTTTGTTCTGGACAGTGTAGAAAGGGAAGAAAAAGCAAATGGTACGGAGGGGTTTCATTACCATCACCTTGTACCCTGCCAAGAATCCAGAGTTTTTGAGTACTGTTTCAGAGACCAGTAATTCTGCCTTCGCATTTTTTCTAATTCACTTTTCATTCTCTCTAAGAATATTCATAGTTCCTAACCTGTCATTTCATCTTAAGACCTCACTATTTATTTATCCATTTACTTATCTATTTAGCTAACAAATATTTCTTTGAACTCTGCTGATTCTGTAATCCGGTCCTCGGAGCTTTTGAAACAGTTGTGTGTAAAATAAAGGCACTTGCTTCCATGTAGATTTTTATCAGGATCTCACTATATTTGCATGTTATGCATATTAATACAGCGAATAAAAGGGTGATGAATATAGCAGACAAGAAAAATCAAAGCACACAAAGATTGAGTGTGCTAGATGCCAGAGACTTCAAAACTAATCAAGGGAGTCCGGATAAAATGTGTTTGACTTGAATTTTGATCAAAAATTTACAAGAGCTGAGTCAATCAATACAAGTGGAAGATGAGTCTTCCTCGGCACGGTACAAGACACTACAGAGCTCATATATGCTGTGAATGACAATAGGGTCTGTGTGGTTGGGAAGAAGCTGGAGTCAGAGGGCTATTCAGAGTGTTCGGCGTGATTTTTCTGGCTTCCACTCCCTGCACAATAAGCTACCATTGTAGCTTTTTTGAAAAGAGGTTTACTTCAGTGCGACTCATCCTGCTGTACGGATGATATGGCTGTCGGGAGGCACAGGGGTCGAGGCAGGAAGCCACGTTAAGGGTTTACTTCACATACTCAAAAATAGGTGTGGTGGACTCAGGTCAGGTTTCAGCTATGTACCAGGTTCTTTCTAGCTACCTTTTAGTTTGACTTAACTGTGGGGTTATGTGAGTTCCTGACAGAGGTGTGAAGGAGAATCTATAGTAGCTCTATGTAGTGTTCCAGTAACAGTGTTGAACCTCAGTAAGCATTAAAATAAGGTGAGAAACAAGTGCTTTGCTGTGCTCCCCGGTCCGTGCCACTCAGAGAAGCCTTGTTTAGCAGGGCTCTGGGACAGGATGCTGAAGGTGTGGCTTGGATCACAGCCAGTTCAAAACCAGAATGTTTAAACTTGAGTCTACTGGGAAAATGTGGTTCTTTGCCCGAGGAGAGGGAAAAAACGGCCCAGGGAAAAACTGTGCAGGCATTTATAAGTAGGGCAGTACCCAGGAAGGCTGCAATCTTGCCTCTCCTCTGCCTCCAGACGTCTGGTTACAGATGAAGTCTTTTCTCCTCCGCCAGGCTCTCTGTGCCTCTCATAATTTCCCATACCTGTGAGTTATTAACATTCCATGGAAGCTCAATGCCTAATTGGTATAGGTTCGCCCGAAGTTTAAAAACTGATGATACTGATAACCCATGATTTAAGAAGCAGGAAAGTCAGAGGTCAATTGCAAATGCCGTCTCAAGGCTGTGAGGCCAAAGAGCCTTAAATTCAGTGAAGCTTAGGAAAACCTGATTTCAGAAATCTGAGCTAATCTGACCTTGGCTAATTGACCCAGAGTTAGCTCACTTCCTTGCTTTAAACTGTCACCCTGGAGTCAGGGGCAGGTACCTGGGTTCTGTTCCAGCAACTGAGAACATTTCAATTACATTTCTGTAGGTGAACCGGTCTCTCAGAGCCACCATTTTACAAGCACTCACCACCCCTTGGGGGCCTCATCTAGTGTCAATCACCTGAAATGAGAGGCCGGAAGGAGATGGGCTGAGAGCAGCTCACAGTCTTGGAAGAAGGGGGGCCTGCTAGCACATGCGCACTCTTTTCACCGCAGTGCAGGGGTCTGCTCAGAAGGGAGGGGGATTTCTTGGCACATGCGCAGTGAAAACACACTGCAGGCGCTCCCTTCGCTCGGGGAGGGGGCTTCCTGGCGCCTGCGCACTCTTACTACAGCATTGCAGAGTCTACTTTGCGACTGCGCCAGTCTGGCAGCTTCTAGAAAGATCGAGGGCTAGGCAGGGGCGGGGGACGGAGAGGGATTCGGGCTGTGGCTCTTTGCTCCAGCCCCTCCCTCCGCAGCTCAAGCCACAAGTGTTCCTTTGCTCAGGTTACTGCGCCAACAGGCGGCTGCCGCATGGAACAGAAGAGGCCTCTTTCTGTCCCCTGACAGTTTCTGACTGCAGCGTTTGTTAGGGCTTGGAAATGTTGGAAATGTGCTGTGTGGGTCACCAAAGTAGAATTCGTGTCAAATAACACATCCCAATTTTGGAAAGAGCAGCTGCATAGGGAATTTGGGTGCCTTGACAAGCTAGAGGTGGGCTGCCTCAGAAAAGGATCACCTCAGCATGTGAGCCTGATGCCCTCATCAGGCCCCTAACCCCAGAGTCTTATCCCCTGGGGGCTCAGTTCCTTGCTGGGCATCCACATTAATGCGACACTGTTAGAAATGCAGATTCGCAGCTTATTCCAGTCAGAAAATCCACTAGGAATTCTGTGAGGACCCACCCTGGTTTTAACAGCTTTGGAGTGATTTTTGACGACCATCCCCACAGAGACGCTAAGGGAGGGTGCAGGGGAGAATGTCCAGTCAACAAGGGCCTCACGGCATCTTGGAACATTGCTTCCCAGGATCTCACCCTGAAGTTCCACTCTCTTGTGGCTGACCAGAACAGGTGCTGGCGATTTGGGCAAAGAAATGGTGGTGGCTGTGAGCCTAGCAAAGGACTGGGTCTTTCAGAAGCCTGTTTGTTAACACCAGTGCGACTTAACACCTTCTCTGTGCTTCCTTCCCTACATGGTTGTGTGACAGGCAGAAAGTCTTACGGAGCTTTCTAAGGACAGGAGGTTATTCTTGGAAAGCCTCTCACTGTCCACTCTTTCCTGAGCTGCTGATCATTCGATTCCCCCAGACCCACGACCCGCGGGCATTTAGCTTAGAGATCTTTAGAAAAATGGAGCCACACATTTTCCCACAGCCTATCTGCTGGATTTCTGTCCATACACCCCAGTATTCACAGAGATTTTGATGGGTTCCTGTGTTGGGAGGACTGTGGATTACTATGGAATGGAAGCTATGTGATAATGTGACACACACAGGCTGAGTAAGACCACTCACAGCTAATAAACAACTTCAAAGTCTCTGGGAGAGAAAGTTAGAAGACTTTTCCCATACTTGAGAACTCAAAGCAGGAGTGTAATGGTGGGAAGAGAAAAAAAAGCCCAGTGCAAGTTCTGATGTTTAATGTGAAGAATAAATTGGTGAAAATTCAAACAGATTTCAAGTTAACTGTATTTTATATGCGTGCACAACTTACAGTCTGGGCTGGAGGCAAAAATCATGAACGTGGGTTGGGGGATTTAGCTCAGTGGTGGGTTGGGGATTTAGCTCAGTGGTAGAGTGCTTGCCTAGCAAGCACAAGGCCCTGGGTTCAGTCCTCAGCTCCGGAAAAAAAAATCATGAACGTGAAAATTATTCACATGCTGATGATATTTAAAGCCTTAGTATATGAATTGTTTTCCTCATTACAAGGCATGGTAGAACCAGTGAGGTTTTATTACAAATTTCTGAGTTTTCTTTAGCTTGTACATGAAAAATAGTTCTTCCCTACATTTTGTTTCCTCTATGATTCTTTAAAAACTTAGTTTATGGATTGAGCAATTCATTCTTAAGCTCATCTGTACCTTTTGTTGTATTTTATGATAACAACAAAAGGCTACCAACTCGTTTTGCTTGTAAGCCATTTTGCTGTGGTCCAAAAAAATCATAAGTAGGTCCTTCAATTCTTTAACAGTGACATTTATCAGTTTTCTGTTTCCCAACCTCCGGCCACCAAGTTTGCTCACTTTCTCTAGTTTTCTAATGCATTTTCTATGTGTTTTCAGTTTATGCCATCTCAAAGCCGCTGACATGGTTGCTTCTTTCTTACTCAAGGGTTTCACCTTGGGGAGTGTAAGCACACATCTGTGTATGTGTTTATGTGTGTGTGTGTGGGGGGGAGACAGAGACAGAGACAGAGAGACAGACACTCAGAGAGAGTGGGAAAGGGAGAGCAGTTTGGGAAATATGTGGCATCAAAGACGCTGTTTCTCTTCCTTGCATTGAACAGAGCTTCTCTGCCAACACTACTTCAAAAGCATTCTGAATACTTGAAGTTATGTGAAAAATAATCACAGGGCATGTGATAATCTCTAGTGTATTTTTATGGCTTTAAGAGAAATGCCAGACTCCTGTTCTGTCTAGAATTCTTCAGCTTTGATAACTGTGTTGTTGAAACCAGAGGGAAATTTGTAAAAACAACAACAACAACAACAAACAAACGAACAAAAAACCTTGTTAATTTCACCTGTTTACTGAAAACTTAAGAATGTATTACGTTGTTCTGAAAGACTTCATAGCATTCTAAGTACTTGAAGGTAGCCTTTTATTTCATGAAAATATTACAACTGCCATAGTTGGAATTAGCCAGTGATATTAGTTCATGATAATGACAAGTTATTTTATCACACACAATTCTCATTTTATTCACACAGTTAGGATGCTGTTATCAGTATCAATATAAAAACAAACGTTTTAAAAAACAAACAGCAGTGTTCCAGGGTCCTACTCAGCATATCACATTTACTCGTCATGTCCCCTTGGGGTCTGCTGAACTGTCCCTTTCACTGTTTCTCATGTTGCCTTTGAAGGTCACCATCTGAGTCTTTTGCAAAATGTCCCTCAATAGGATGTATTTGGGGTTATTTGTGAATTCACTGCATCTCCAGTTTATAAAGCCCTTAAATTCTACCTGGAGAATGTATGCTAATCTCCTATTCTTGAAAGAGGTTTGATAGCCCTGACAACTCTGTTTTTGGTTAAAATCCATTTCATTCGGTTAAGTGTCTATTAAAAAGTGTAGGGAAATATCATAAAGTTATTCAACATCGCCACCTGGCATTCAAAAACGGAAGTACATGGGTAAACTAAAACCGAGGGCTGGGAACCCAGATCCCCAGTAGTGAGAGGTATTGCAAACAGAAATCAGATTCTGGAAACAGCCCAAAAAATTAGTGCTGATGGACTTAATGAGGAACAGATTTAAAACACCTTTTTGTTTTGGTAAGCAGGATGGTACAAATATATACACATGACTTAAAGGGCTTAGGCATTTGGATTTTGAGTTCAACATCATCCTGGGCTCATCTGGAAATTCTGGCTACAAAACAACAAATAACAGCAAAGCAGAGGCCAGGGAACAAATAATAATAAACCAGAAACAAGGGAATAGTTAAAAGGTTGGCATATGATATCCCTTTTCTATTTATTTGCAAACTGCCTTTTAAAATGAACATGTTCAAAATTTTCAAGACCTTAACAATGTACTCAACTTTGTATTTCCAACTGTATGAATATGGTGATTTCTACCAATGTGAAGACAGAGATTTGAACGTTGATAAAGATACAAATGTCATTATACATCACCTTTAAATAATGTTGTGGTTGTTTTTTGTTGACTTCATGCAAACCTAGACATACCTGGGAAGAGGGAATCTCAATTGAGGAACTGTGTTCAGCAGATTTTCCTGTAAGCAAGTCTATGGAGCATTTTCTTGATTTATGATTGGTGTGGTGGGTCCAGGTAGCTGGTGGCCCTAGGTGGTATAACAAAGTGGGCTGAGCAAGCCCTGGAAAGCAAGCCAGCAAGCAATATTCCTCCAGGCTTCAGTACCTTCGTCCAGGTTCCTGCCCTGATTTCCTCAGTCTTGGCTTCATTCAGAGGATTATCACTGAGGATATATAAGCCAAATAAACCATTTTCCTCCTTAAATTGCTTTGGTATTTTATAATAGTAATAGAAACCCTACCTAAGACAAATAACATTTTCAATTGCACTAAATCAAATCTATGTATTTCTTCACAACTGTCATGAAAAGTTCTATAGCTAATATATGAAACTAGCTATATGTGATATGCATTTTCCCGGTGTTTAGTATGAAGAACCTCACTATACTTTTATCATTGGGTAGACATGCATCATTTTTATACTTTATGTTACTAAATATAAATGCCTCTTAATTTATCTATGGACTATCAATACATACTTGATTTATTGTTTTCTGTTTTACAGAAAATACTGTCAAAGGTATTGTAAATTTCATACTTCACTAGTAATAAAATTCTTAAGCCCCCAGAAGACTATCATATTGATTCTACAATAAATGATGACATTAAATGTGCAGTGTTCATGCTTCAATATTAGCAACTCTCCTTGTATGAGCTAACACAGCTAGTGTAATCTGTTTATTTTAGTGTTCTTATATGCCCTGTGTTCAAGCACAGATTTTGCTCCCACACAACATATGGAAGTTAAACTTCTTTTTCCTCCTAGAAAATTCGGAGGTGTGTTTTAATATTTATCAAGTTTATACTTGTTCACAAGTATATAAAGTTGTGTAAAGTAGTGCTATCTGTGCATTTTTCTTCTGTCAGTCAACACAATATATAAGTATTTAAACTTATAGGTTTGAATTTTCTCTTTTTGTTTCTTTTTGTTTTATTTAACAAGACTACATTAGTTATGAAAAGCAAGTCTAGGTCTGATTTTACTTTTGTACATTGTAAATTTTTTCTAATTTATTTTTCTCTTTAGAAAATTGTTTTTAATATTTTAAAATTTATGAACTGTTATTTGTGTTAGATAATTATATATACTACTCGTATATCATACTACACAGGTACTAAATAATATCAAGAGAGTAACTATTTTTAGTTTTACTCTCTCATGCTTAACCTTTACCAATAGTTTAATAGAAAAATTGTAAAAACTTTTGATTTCATGTGACCAACTTAACTATCAAAAATATACAAATGCTATCTTTCACTTAAAACACATAGTATTCATTATATATGTAATTATTTACATATATGATAAAAGGTAGAAAGTTCATATTATTTTACAAATAGTTGAAAATCCCCACATTTCTACATTATTAAATATAGACTTTAATTAGTACAGGTTCTTGATTTTGTAGAAAATTAATTCAGTGAACGTTATGTAGGACTGGGAGTAACCTGCAACGTGGGAGACATTGCCTTTTTTACCATTTTCTTATTTTACTTCACAAATATTCAACTATACACATACATGTATGATTTCTGTATTTTGTAATCCTAAATATTAATGCCATTTAATTTAAATCTATGTACTGGTACATACTTAATTATTTTCAGTCTTGTAGAATATGCAGACGTAAGTGTTATTGTAAATTTCATACTTCCTGTAAGCTACTAATTAAACTGGTAAGACCCCAGAAGGCCATCATGATATGAATTCTATATTAAAAGGTATAATTAAATGAGAACTAACATGTTATATGTTTTAAGTGAAAAACAGCAATTGTAAATTTTTGCTAGGAAAGCTGGGCACATGAGATCAGAAGTATTTATAATTTTTCTATTAAACTTTAGGTAATGGTTAAGCATAAGAAATAAAACAAAAAACAGTTAAAATTTGGGAACTAAGTGTCTAACTCCTACTTTTAACATTCTACCATTATTGATTTGTTACTTTGTTGATTCCAAATCTTCACAGAAATTCTTGTTTTGGGACATTGTAGTCTATTCTCTTAAACATTTCAATTTTAACAAATTCAGGAACTATCTGTTTTAAAAAAAGTCTGAAATGTATAAACTAGTGTTTCTTTTTTTTTTTTGGTTTTTTGAGACAGGGTTTCTCTGTGTAGCTTTGCTCCTTTCCTGGAACTCACTTGGTAGACCAAGCTGGCCTCGAAGTCACAGAGATCCGCCTGGCTCTGCCTCCCGAGTGCTGGGATTGAAGGCGTGTGCCACCACCGCCCAGGGTAGTGTTTCTTTAATGAGGAGAACTTCATTGTGCTTTGTGCTCCACAGGTGGTTTTCAGGTGACCGTGGGTGAACTCAGTGGCAGGGTGGCGGACCCTCTGGAACTTCAGGAACTTCTGGCCTCCTCGGTGGCCCCTGGGGGACTGCTCAGTTCCAGTGCACCAGGCTGGCCACCCTCCGGAGACCTACCTAGGGACACTGGCCGGCTCAGTACCAGGGCATGGTGGGAAAGTCACCTGTTGGCAGCAAGGACAGCATCTGGCTCTTATTTGTCAGTGAGACAGCCAGGTGCTCAGCCTTTGCCTGTCCAGGCAGCAGTTCAGAAGCTTGTGTGAGCAGGTCTCAGTTTCCTGCTCTCTAGGGGCTTCCCTTCAGAGTTTGTGGCTGGATCGGGATCTTCCTGGCCAGCTCTGTTTTCAAGCTTATATTCTGCTCCAGCACAACATATGGAAGTTACACTTTTATTCCCTCCTTAGAAAATGTGGATGTGTATTTTAATATTTATCAAGTTTATATTCGTGCACAAGTACACACAGTTCTGTAAAGTAGTAGTATATGTGCATTTCTTTCTTCTGTTAGTCAACATAATTTTCAAATATTTAAATTCATAGGTTTGAATTTTCATTTTTGTTTTTATTTTGTTTAACAAGACTACATTAGTTATGACAAGCAAGTCTAGGTCTGATTTTCTTCTTTGTACATTGTAAATGGTTATCTGCTAGTTCATTTTTTCAGTATTCTGAATTTAAAGAAAGAAATTAACAGAAAAGACAAAACAGAATCCGAAAAGTACCAACATCAAAATCTCTTATGACATTTAGGATTCATGTCCATCTATAGCCCTGGAATTATTTATAAAGCATTCAGAACTATATGTGGTTAATCATTTCATTATGTTGCATTAATTTTTTTAAAAAATAAATTTTTTAAATTTTTATTTTTTGGTTTTTCAAGACAGGGTTTCTTGGTGTAGCTTTGCACATTTCCTGGCTCTCACTCTGTAGACCAGGCTGGCCTTGAACTCACAAAGATCTGCCTGGCTCTGCCTCCCGAGTGCTGGGATTAAAGGTGTTCGCCACCACTGCCCGGCAACATTAAAAATTTTTGAAGGGAAAAAAATAGAATTCAAATAATACATAGTAAAAAAAAATATACAATGAAAAAAATCACAGTCCGACTTTTAAATTCTGCATTTTGTAACCATCAATATACTTTTCAACCTATGTGTGCAGAATAAGTGTGTGTATTACTATTGGTGTTTTAGATTACATATAAAGTCTACCAGTATCACTGACTTGATTTTGGGTTGATATATTTATTGTGCCATAGCAAAACCATGCATTAATATTATTGTCCCTTTCACTTGGTTAGAATTTCCTTACTCAGAAAATAAATGTGTCAGTATTGTACAGTGTCTCAGGTAGGAGCAGTAAAGGTGCAATAGGTAAACAACTTGAAAGGCTCTTAAGGATTAGGTGGTGCCAAAATACTGTCTTCTTATACATTTTTTTCATCACTGTGCACAAATGCTCATTATTTTTTTTCTTGACAAAGATTTTTTATTCATTTTACATACCAGAGATTCGCCCTCTTCCCTCCTCCTGCCCCTGCAGCCTCCCCCTCCCAACCCACTCCCTATTCCCTCCTAGGAGAAGGTAAAGCCTCCTATGGGGAGGTACAACAAATGCTCTTTCTTACTGTCTTAGTGCCGGGTAGTGATGTTGTTGTTGTTGCTTGTTGCTGTGTTGTTTTTTTTTTAAGCTGTGGATGTTTAGATATCTAAACTTATTAAACAAGCATTGGATTGTTGGTAGTATTTAGAAATCTGTTTTAAGTCTGTTTTAAGGCATATTACCATATTATATTATCCTTATTTGATTAGCATGTGTTGTGTTTTCCATTTTATTCGGCTTAGTTTGCATGTATGTTTGCTTCAGTTTGCACAAACAATATTGAAATGCATATACCTGTACATTTGCCATCACTACCAACATGTCATTTTGTAGAACATAGTTTGTAATTAGATTTCTAGGTCTAGGTCAATGGATGTGAGCCCCTCAAATCTACATATCAGCACATGGAAACCCAAGCTTTCTTATTTCTTTCTATGGTATCAACTTGCACTATTATTTTTATATGATATAAGGATAAACTTTCATATGCTAACTGTCCACATGCAGTTTATAAATTATATTATTCAATCATTTCACATTAACAACTACTTAAATATTGTATAATACTTCTACTTATACCTGTCACATGTCTTTGGCAAATATGTTTGTAGATGGCTAACTGGTGGATTCACTGAATATACATAATAAACCAGAGTGGAAAGAGCAGAATGTAACCAGAGAGGAAAAATAATGGTGTTTAAGGAAGATCACTGATTGAGACCTACTGGGTTTGAGGAGAAGGTAATGTGAGTGCTGCCCACATGTAAAAGAAGCTAAGATGCTATGGTTTTTGTTGTTTTCATTTTTGGTTTTAGAATGACTGTTTCAAAGGAAATTTGAACTCCTGTTTTAGTTTTTTTTTATGGTGTAATTATATATTTTTTAATTTATTTTCAACACCATTCGGTTCAACATAATAGCCACAGATTCCCCTGTTCTCCCCCTCTCGCCCCCTCCCCCTCCCGCCAGCCCACCCCCCATTCCCACCTCCTCCAGATCAAGGTCTCCCCTAAGGACCGGGATCGACCTGATAGACTCAGTCCAGGCAGGTCCAGTCCCCCCCTCCCAGACCGAGCCAAGCGTCCCTGCATAAGTCCCAGGATTCAAACAGCCAACTCATGCAACGAGCCCAGGACCCGGCACCACCGCACAGCTGCCTCCCAAACAGATCAAGCCAAATGACTGTCTCACTGATTTAGTTTTTAAAAATTGAAATGAAGATTCGTTTTCAAGATGTCCTAAAATTCTTTTGCACCATAATCAATATGTAGACATGATACTGAGGAAAAGGGATGTCTTATTCCTTTGATTCTTGAAGAATATATGCTGGAAGCAGGAGGAATGCACCATGAATCTTGTTAGAATTCATGTGCAGTGGTCACTCAAAATTTTTTCTACTATTTTTAAAATTTTTGAGATTATAATATAATTACAACATTTCTCCCTGCCTTTCCTTCTTCTAAACACTCCCATATACACCACCCCACTCTCCTTAAAATCTGTGGCTTCTTATTTCATTAAATGTTATTTCATGCATAATAAATACACACATATATATTTCTAAATATAACCTTCTCAATCTGCATAATGTTACTTGTACTTATGTTTTCAGGGATGACTAAGTTTTGAAATACATCTGTATTACTAATGTACCTCTCACTTAAATTTTCAGAGGATTAGAGTCACCTGCTAGTGAATTACCTAAGCTAACAGTTACTTGTTATAGTGTGCATGATTCAGTAGAAACCCTTTGATCAAATTTTTGACAAATAAGATGGACATTATGGCCCATGCTGGTAATCCCAGTCTCATTAGCCTGGGGTAAGGAGATCACTGAGTTTGAGGGCAGGCTGGGCTACTTTGAGAAATTCTGACTCTCCAATTTTCCTGTGAGATAACAGAATATGTTAAATACTTATCAGCTATTATCTTAGAGATTGCAAGAAGTTTCTCTGCTACTGTAAAGATGAATACAAAACCTAAGCAATGGTAATCTGATAGGGCATCTTTATTAACACAAATGATGTTACTCAGTGTTAAGTGTGAGATATAAATTGTTCCTCTTGTACTTCACTTTTGTTTGATTTTCATTTTTTTCTTATCCTCTACATTCATGAATTGTTGATACACTACACTGATTTTTTACTTTGTCATAATCCACAGGTAAACAGACAGAATGGAGAATAATTCCTTTTAGAATTATATTTAAATATGTTTCTGAATGAATAATGGTAACCTACAGAATTAGTTAATTCCTTATATGTCCAATGTGTTGTGAAATCCTGAACAGTGAAAAAAGGAGTCTTGGCTTTGAGAAAATCAAAGGTACATATTTTCTAGAAAAGGTTTTGCTTCCAGGTGACATCCTGAAGAGCCCATCTTACTACCCCTCTTATTACTTATACGTAATCAAGATTCCAGAAAAGTGAACATGCAAGGAATGTGTTGGTTCCTGGAATTTTGCTTAGCATAACAGAACCATAAGCTATGCTTAATAAGATCACACTTTATAAACTATGAAAATACAGTTCTGATGCATTGTCTAGGCATTCTCCCAACAAGACCACTTTGTGTAACGGTAGGATGGTGCTAAAACCAGAAATTTGATATTGGTGAAAAAACATTAACTGAACTACATATCTTTTCCTTTCAACTATTGAAAATGCACTGTAAAATCGTATTGCATTCATGTATTTGTGTGATAACCATCAAATTCAGGATACAGAATTTTCTACAACCCCATCCCTAAATCCGTGTCTTGTCACTATTCTCTTCCACTTCTCCTGGCCTACACAGATTTACTTTCTGTAACTCTACTTTTAGGTTTTGAAGTTGTATAAATGAAATCATACAGAAGATAACCTTTTAAATTGTGAGTGTGTCTCTGTCTCTGTTTCTGTCTGTCTGTTTCTCTCTCTCTCTCTCTCTCTCTCTCTCTCTCTCTCTCTCTCTCTCTCTCTCTCTCTCTCTCTCTCTCTCTGTAGTGCACATGTGGAGTCTGGAAGACAACATCAGGTGTTTGTCCTTGCCTTACTTCTTCTTTAGGACAAAACCTCTTCTTACTCATTGCTGCCTTGAGGGAATTATCTTGTGTCCACTTGCCATCTAGCTGGACAAGTGCACAACAGATTAAAAATATGTCACTGATCAGGCTTTACACGAGTGTGGAGGAATCAAACTCAGGTTCTCTAGCATAATAGCTCATGCTTTCCCCTGTGTACTACCTCTCCAAACTTCTGAGAATTTTTTTTCTGTGACTAATGTATTGAAATATGTATATTCTTTCAAAAATCTATTCTCATGTATTACTAGGACTATATTCACTTTTATTGTTTTTTCTTTGCCTATTGAAGAAAATTCAGGTTATTTGCACTTTAGGGACAGGAAATGTAATTCTGCTATGAACACATCACTATTGCGAATGCACAAGTTTTCATTTTTGTTGTTATCAAAACAGAATTTCTTTGTGTAACCACCCTGGATGTCCTGGACTAGATTTGTAGACAAGGTTGGCCTTAAACTCACAGAGATCCACCTGCCTCTGCCTCCTAAGTTCTGGGATCAAAAACGTGTGCCACCATGCCCAGCTACATTTTTCTTTCTTTTGTTTTTTTTAAATTGGGATGAATGACCAAGAATGAGATTGCTGGGCCAAAAGGAAGGTGCAGTGTCATTTCATAATAAATTGTTATTATTTCCCCGAGTATCTGGACTATAAAATATTTGAAACACCAGTTGAGATCTCTTCAGTTGTAAGAATTTCAGCAAATATGACAGGCATGGTATATTAGCTCAAACTTGAATTGCTGAGTAGCAATGATGGTCACCTTTGTCATCACATTATCAATGAAATTTCAAGATTATTTTCTTATGGTTTTGTGTTTCAGTTTCCAATTTTGGTTTAATATACCCCCACAGAAGCGTGAACACTCACATGCGTATTCTGCGTTGAGGGTGTAACCTAATTAAATTTGAGCATCAATTGTAGGAATTTTTAGTAGTTTTCTTGAAAATTTCAACCTACATATATCATCTGATGTGGGAGCCCGTTCTGGGGTTCCTCGTGGCTTTACCCAGCAGGTCCGAATAGAGGATGATCAGGACCACGGGCCTGAGTGCAGGTGTCTGAGATGGTCTGCACTTGGCTGTGCTGGGGGAGGAGGTCTTTTGCTCCACCCCTTGGCGTCTCTATAAAAACCCTGGACCAGAGACAGTCGGGGCCCGTTGGAATAGGTTCCAGGCCCTCTCGAGGCTATCCTTTATTTTCTATCTGTTTATCTCCACAAGATTCTCTGCTATAAATCCTTCTATCTAATATTTCCTGCTGCTCGCACTCAAGAAAACTCTGGGAAGCTGTGGGGGTGGTGGGTAAACGCCCCACAATCTGAATAATACTTAATTCATTCTTTACTGAGCTTGACAGCTTCAACCCTCTCCTTCCTGTTTTCACTGTCCTAAGCCCTAGCCCTTCCTCTCTTTCTTCCTATTCTTGTCCTCTTCTGTTTTTCCCCTCTATCTAAACTTTCCTTTAAAGTGGGTGGAATGCAGAATAGAGACTTTTCCTTCTTTTTCAACTTCTAAACAGGACACATTAGTATTTACCATTGTAATGTTAGACACATATTTTAGGTATAAGGTCATTACTAGTTATTCACAACTTTGTACTTCGGCCTGTTACTATTTGCTGACAGATGTTATTTTAAATGAACGGTACTACTTCCCTTTCTTTCTTCCTTTCTCCCTCCCTCCCTCCCTCCCTCCCTCCCTCCCTCCCTCCCTCCCTCCCTCCCTCCCTCCCTCCCTCCCTCCTTTGTTTGTTTCTTTGTCTGTTTCTTTCTTTCTTTCTTTCTTTCTTTCTTTCTTTCTTTCTTTCTTTCTTTCTTTCTTTCTTTCTTTCTTTCTTTCTTTCTTTCTTTCTTTCTCTCTCTCTCTCTCTCTCTCTCTCTCTCTCTCTCTCTTTCTTTCTTTCTTTCTGTCGCTCTCTCTCCCTCCCTCTTCCTCTCTTATGTATTTTTTTTTCTGGTGTGTGTGTGTGTGTGTGTGTGTGCGTGCTTTGGATTTATTTAGGCTGATGTTTTGTTCAAACATATAGTCCACCTTACCAAGTATTCTGTGTTTAATTTAAAGAGTATTCAGATGTTATGGATGAAGCATAACATTATGTAGGTGACAATCAAATTAGTGAACTGTGTAATTCCAACATTATCCATTATTAATAGTTTCTTCTCCATTTCACTAAGCATTAAGATATGATATTGCAGTTTTCAATTAAAACTTTTATTTCTCTACCTGTCTTTGAGGTTCTATTAGCTTTTAGTTCATGCACTTAAAAGATAAGTGTGCAGTACCGGATATTTTTGTTTTCTAGATCCTCTTACAGAAAAATATATATTGCTATAAAATAGCATTTATCTCCAGTATTATTCTAGATAAACTCAACTTTGATTTTAATTAATATCATTTTTTAAAAATTTTCAAATGGCATGTATTTATCTATGCTCTTACATTTACTCAATTTGTACTTCTATACATGCATGTGGCTGGCTCTACAGGTTGTTTTATTTTCAACATGACAAATATTCTTTGAGTTTCTGTCTTTAGCAGACCATTTGCCGATAAACAATCATTCTATTTGTGTCTCTTCTTAGCAACCACACTTCTTCCTTAAAAGAAGTTCATAGATGGCAAGCCTATTTTTTTGAGGCATCAACATAGCAGTGGCTGTAGGGTCCTAGATGAAGACAGGAAAAAAAAACAAACAAAAAAAAACCAAAAAACAAAAACAAACAAACAAACAAACAAACAAAAACAAAACACAACTGCATTGCAATTTCAAACAGCAATTCCAGGGTAGTTTTCTTCTTAAATATTTTGGGGATTTTCAATATATTGATCACCTTTATTTAACTGCCAAGTTACTAAGTGTATAGAAACCAACAGTTAATCTTCCAGTATATGGAAAACAGTCTTGTAAGCCATTTCCATTTAAATCCTAGCTTCCATTTTATTTATAAGTCAGCTTTAACTAACATAGCCTCCTTAAGATGGGTCTCATTTAAATGTTTTTACCGGTGTGGTGGGTACTTATTGAGGAACAGGAAATGGGAATTTTATCTCGATGGGAGATGCACATTTTTGTATGTCATTAATATTGAGCTTAATTATAGAATATGATAGGAATTAATTTTATTTTTTTCTATATTTATAGTTACTATTAATTAATGGGATTGTATTTGAGCTAAGAACAATTTAGATTGCATAGTCAAAATTACTTCTGAGACCTCTTTCCCATGCCCTGTGAATCTTGAAGTGCAGATGAAGAGAATGAGAAGCATCACTTTAGGCAGGTGTTAGTGTGAAACACCTCTAATACTTCTCAGTGGTTCCTCCCTCAGTTTCAGCTGTGTTCTTGTTTCAGACGATTGCAGCAAACTTTGGGAGTCTCCGTAATCCTGCTCCTGCTGAGCAGTGATATTTTTTTTTTGAGTGGGGCACTGGGGCATCAAACCCTGAAGTTTCTTCAAACTCTCATCAGAGTCACCTTAATTTACAAATCTGAGCAATATCCTTTTCATACACAGGCTGAATGCTGTCTGAAGCCAGAAGTTGGTGCAAAGTGAGTCTCAGACATTCTCTCTCTCTCCTCTTTGATATGTAGTCTTAATTCACATATTCTATCCATTTATAATTTTTCATGTAGCAAGGCATATCTAACCCTTATTATTTTTTCACAACATCTTAATACATTCTCCTTCAGATTACCAATACTGTACCCTAGTTATGTCATTCCAGGTGGAAGTCTTGATACAAATAAGGAACCAAGTGAAGCAGTCCCACCGGCATTTGTGACAATAAAGGAATTCAGGCAGAGGTTTTGATCTCAAGGCCTCCCTGGGTTACATGTTATCTAAAAATATCTTTATGGGAGTCATACACTCTATGTCAAAGGAAATCTTAAGATATATTAAATGAAATGATTATATCACTGTCAACTTATTATGTAGATAATAGCATCTTCCTATAATTATTTGTAAAGTCCTACAATTATAGGAATTTTATTCATATGAAAATATCTATGTGTAAATTAAGGCATCTCAATATTCTGATTCTTCTGAATCTTATTTGATCTAACATTTTAGAATCTCTGTCTCCCCCTTCCTCCAACTCCTCCTTCTCTTTCTCTCTCTCCTCCTCCCTCACTCCCTTCACTTCCTTCATTTCACCTCTCCCTGTCTCCTCTCCATCTTCCTGCTTCATTCCCCCATCCTTTTATTTCTCTCTCCCGTCTTTCTCCTCCCTCTTTACCTCTCCTCTTTCTTTCTATGTGGTGTGTGTGTGTGTGTGTGTGTGTGTGTGTGTGTGTGTGTGTGTGTGTGTTTATGTCTTTATGTGCTCACCTGTATGGGCTGAAGTGGAAGCCAGAGTTTGATATTGGAATGCCTTTCCTTAAAGGCCTCTTAACCTTATTTATTTTGAAAAAGAGACTTTTGCTGAACCTGGAGCTTGCTCTTTTGGTTGGCAATCTGAGAGCCTCTGAGGTCCATTTGGCTTTGCCTTGTCCCCAGCACTGGGACTGCAGTAACACGGTAAGCCCTCATTTTTTTTGTGGGTGCTGAGTATCTAATTCTGGACCTGATACTTGCATAGCATGCAAGCACTTTAACCACTGATCTATCTTATCTATTCCTAGAGGTTGGATATTTTAACATCATTGTGCTGGTTATATTTTTTTTTGTCAGCTTGATACAGACCAGATTTACCTGGAAGGAGGAAATTTCAATTAAAGAATTGCCTCAGATTGATCCATGGGTGGGTCTCTGACACATTTTTTGATCAGTGGTTAACGTGACTAGTTCTTGGTTGTATAAGAAAACAAGCTGAGAAAGCCATGGAAAGGAGCAAGTAACTAGCATTGCTCCATGGTCTCTGCTTCAATTCCCATGTCCAAGTTCCTTCCTTGAGCTCTAGACCTGGACTCCCTATATGATGGGCTGTTACTTTCAAGAATAAATAAACCCTTTTCTCCCCCAAGTTACTTTTGCTCATTGTGTTTATCACAACAATGGATAGCAAAATAGTGCAGTTACCTTGTGTGGTATGAAAAATATAAACGAAATACATTGCTTAACTAAAAGATGCTATAGTATTGCTTCTTAATTAGGCCAACTTTGCTGCCTGCCTCGTAAGCCAGTCATGAAGGGACTGTTGTCAAGGAGGACTTCCTTGTGTCATGGTCAAGTCTGAGGATAGCAAATTATGTCTCAAATATGATTCCTCAGACAAAAGCATTTGCAAACATTTAGAGGGTAGAGAATAAGTGTGATTTAAGGCAAGGAAAAAGACAATTGGAAGAGAGTTAGTGAGTTCAGGTGTAATCCATCCTCATAGTTATCCATGTGAGATGTGTTCGGAAAATTAATGATATTAGACAGATTTGGAGGTAGATTGTTTTACTTAGTGACGTTGTTGGTCACTCATTGGTTATATTCAGAGGACCATAGAAGGTATCAGTGGTTTCAATGGAGTGACCTTCAAGATGGAGGAAGATAACCTTGATAAGCCGTATAAACATGGTTCACATCCCACCTGTATTTTCTTTTTTAAATTTTTTTCTTTTCCACAGTTTTCCCCTCCACTCCTCCCAGCTCCCCCTTCACTTCCCTCCTGTCCTGGATCCACTCAGCCTCTGTCACCCATCAAAAAAGAGCAGGCCTTCAAGAGACAATAACCAAACATGACAAAACAAAATATAATACGACAAGGCAAAAGCCTTCACACTGAACCTGGAAAAGGTAACCCAACAGGAGGAAAGGTCTCCCAAGGACAGGCAAAAGGGTCAGAAACACCTGCTTCCACAGTTAGGGGACCCACAAAACCAGGACGCTAATAGACACAATATATGCGTGGAGGGCCTGGTGCAGACTCATACAGGCCCCATGCTGCTTCTTCAGTCTCTGAACCCGTATGCACCCTGCTTAGTTGATTCAGTGGGCCCTGTTCTCCTACAATTCCTACACTTGGAATTTCTCAAGCTCTGAGGGGAGGGACCCAAAGGAGATCTCTAATCTAGACTCTCTCTCTGCATAATGTCTGGCTGTTGGTCTCTGTATCCCTTTCCATCTGTTTCCACAGGAAGCTTCTCTGGTCTCACGTTATTTCTGACAGAAGCTGCTGGGAGACTGATGAGAGATTGCTCCACCCTGTGACTTCCAATGTGAGTATTTTCTTTCTTTCTCTACTGAGTATGCTTTTATGACTTCCATGTTGTACACATCAAGGACATAAAATCTGAACAAATTTATAGGTCATATGGTAAAATCCATTCTTAGAGATCAGACGTGCTATAAAAACCCTGCTTCTGATATAAATGTCCCTGAGTAATATTCATCGTTAGGTATTAATCAATGTATTCATCATCGTTGTGTATGCATGTGTTCATATGTGCTTGCACCTGTCTTTACAGATACAAACGCATGAGTACATGTTTGTGTTGGGGATAGGCTTCTATGTCAGGTGTCAATTCAAGACATCTCAATTCAAGAATTCTCAATTCTTCCACTTTACTTTTCGAGGTAGTCTCTCACTGAATATAGAGCTCACAATTCAGCTACCCTGGATTGTGGGAGCCCGTTCTGGGGTTCCTCGTGGCTTTACCCAGCAGGTCCGAATAGAGGATGATCAGGACCACGGGCCTGAGTGCAGGTGTCTGAGATGGCCTGCACTTGGCTGTGCTGGGGGAGGAGGTCTTTTGCTCCACCCCCTTGGTGTCTCTATAAAAACCCTGGACCAGAGACAGTCCAGGGCCATTGGAATAGGTTCCAGGCCCTCTCGAGGCTATCCTTTATTTTCTATCTGTTTATCTCCACAAGATTCTCCGCTATAAATCCTTCTATCTAATATTTCCTGCTGCTCGCACTCAAGAAAACTCTGGGAAGCTGTGGGGGTGGTGGGTAAACGCCCCACACTGGATGACCAGTAATCCTCAATTACTCCTGTCCCTGCCTTCCTTGTGCTACGATTATAGGTGTATGCCACAGCACCTGGCTTTTTGCATGGGCTATGGAGATTGAACTCAATTCCTTATGCTTATATGGCAAGCACATCACCAACTGATGTGCTTCTTCTTAGTCCAGTAAATTAATTTCAGAGAAAAATTATTTCTACAAGAAGCCTATGGTGTGTCAAAATAAAGATGATTGGGAAATAGGGGATAATAAGTAAGGAGACTCAGAAAAAATAGAGTCTTAATGTGAGTTGTATATGTTGGTAAATTCGCAGCATTCAGAAGATAGTGGAAGGAAGAACAGGAGTCAAGGCCACCCTTCAGCTACATGGTGAATTTTAGGTCAGCCTGAACTGCATGAGATTCTGTCTTTAAAAGTATGTGGGGAGAAACTTCACATCCACTTAAAATACAATGTGAGGTCTCCTTTGAAGTCCAATTCAAGAACAACAGCAATGAAGGAAAACTTTGGGAAAGTTACTGGTATCAGATAAAAATTGTTCGATTATAGGCCATAATTTAGCTTTGTGATTATGTGAGGAAATGTCTGGTTTAGAGGTGAATGCTAAAGTATGTATTGATAAAATGATATAACTCCAAGACACCTGGAATCTGCCTTAAACAATGCAGTAAAGAAAAAACATAGATATATCTATCATAAGAGTGACAATTATAGAATATAAGTTAGGAGTATAGGAGGATTCATTGCTTTACTTTATTTTATATGTGTTTAATCATTATTAAGGAAAACTTTCAATGCATAGCTGTACTATAAAGGCTGGAAACCAACACGTGGGCTTAGGTGATCCTCCTGTCTCATTTTACCCAATACATGGGACTTCAGGCATGTAACACAGTATGCTATCATTCTTCAACTGTCTCTCCTTCCCTCCTTCTTCCCTCTTTGTATCCCTTTCTTCCCTCTCCTTCCCCTGGTAATGAGCTTTAGACATATAGACAAAATTGCTCTCAGAAAACATCCTACTTATATTAATTGACAGATCTATCTTTCTATCACCATCTATTATCTAGCTATCTGTATTAGTCACGGTTCTTTGGAGTAACAGAAATTATAGAATGAATCTCTCTCTATCTATTATCTATACCTATATTTATATTTATTTCTATATGATTTCTTAGAAATGTTTACAGGCTTTGGGCCAGCTAATTCAACAAGAGTTGGCTATGAATGGAAAGTCCATGAATCCAGTAGCTGCTCAGTTCATGAGGCTGGATGTCTTGGCTGGTCTTCAGTATAGGCTGGAATCCTGAAATCCAGTGAAGGAACTGACTTGCTATCAAGGTAAGAGCAAGCAGGCAAAGAGCAAAAGCTTCCTTCTTCCATGTCCTTATACAGGCTTCCAGCAGAATCTGTGGCCCAGATTAGAAGTGGTTTTTCTCAGCTCAAATGATCAGGATTACAGGTATTTCCTATCTCAAAGATCTGTATTAGAAGTGAATCTTCCTACTTCAAATTAAACAAAAACGTCTCAGAGGTGTGCCTTCCAGTTCTGTGTTTTAGTTAATGCCAGATGTTTTCAAGGTGACAACCAAGAATATCCATCACACTATTTATCTGTGTATCTATGTGTGTGGGTATGTGGGTGAGGAGATCAACACTGGGTATCCTTGCTGAGGAGGGGTATCCCTTGCTTTTTGAGACAGAGTCTCTCACCGGGACTTAAGCAAATCTATTACCTAAGGCTGGCTTAGATCCTTGGATCAAGCAATGCCTTGGATCCTCTTCTCTATCTCTGCCTTCCAAGGGCTGAGATTACAAGCGTATGTCAAAAGTTGTCTATTTTTAAAGTCAACTAAAGCAGGTAAATAAAAGCAAGTGAAACTGGGGCAAGAGGGACATTATTCAGATTTTTCCAAAGTTCTATCATCCTCTGTGTGATTTATAATTTTTTATGGATCATAGTCTGCAAGGTTTGATAGAAGTGATCTCTCAGAACATAATAGAAATTTCAGGACCTATTCATTCATGAGAAGATAGTGAAGGTCATGACATGTTGCTACCAGGCCAAAAATCTTATACATTTTAAAAGCAAAGTACACAGAGTGATACTGGCAAAAGGTGGTACCTGGTAAAGATTTGAAAATATTTGTCTAGAGAGACAGGTCAATAAAGCTGAATATTGGATGATGGTTTAAGAGAGACAGTTTAACCAGAAAAACTACAGATGAGATGAGAAGCCTATTGTCACTCTGTTAACCAGGGTTTGATAACAGGTGGTAAGAGAAAGGACTTGTAGTGGGAATTAGAGGCTGTGTCTTAACTTGAGAACACGAGCAGGAAGACAAATCTTAGTCTTCAACTTCAAATCCTCAAATCAAGGGTCCGTTTTTAATTGGAAAGCAGGTCTAACATAGGTGAGGCATTTGAGAGATTATTTCCAATGTGACTCCAGTATAAAGGAGAATCTGTGTCCCTTTTCCCCTTTACATGTGTTCAACTTACAGGGAGGACCATGAGCACAGTTTTCATGTTCCCTGGTATTTCGTTTTTGAAGGTTGCATAAAACTTGACTCTCAAACGCAGTGGGGAAGAGCTGCATGGGAACCCAGAGAGCAGCATCAGAGCTAGGTGGCATGCATTCTTCATGAGAAAAGTTGGAGGGTGCTCTGAAGACAAAGGGCAAGAGAGTCAGGCAAGGATGTGGGGTGGAGAATAACTGTGTCTACGGCAGCAGGCCAGGAGATGACAAGAGAAATGTGGATTTGCAGCACAGCTAGGAACAACCCTGGTGACCATGCAGGACCAGGAAGGGCAAAGCTAGGAGACCGGACAGGTGAGAGGGATCAGGTAACGAGAAAATGTGCATGTATCTCCCAGAATTGCTTCTTGTGACGATGAATTTTGAAATTTATTTATCATTGGGGTTGTTTCTTAAAATATCCTCTAACTCAAGAAGTCTGTCTGTGAGAAAAGCACAGAAAGCTGTTTGTTACGCTATTTCCTGGAGGGCTGGGTGTAGGCAGGGGATGCGTTTCATTAAAAGGACTGCTAGGCACACGGGCTAGCAGGCTTGGGGAACGTGCTTGCTTTTGTCCACCTTTCTCTCCCTTTCGCTGTTTTTGGTGACTCCACTCTACAAGAACAATAGGTTAATGTCAGTTTGCTTATATTTTCAGGTTTAGGTGAATTCTCTAGATCAGAAATTCAGACTGACACCTTACATTGCCACCTAGTGTCCACTAGGTGGAGGCTGCGAACAGCCTGCTAGGAAGCTGCGGAGGGGCAGGGTCCGCAGCTGCGCAGAGAATGAAATGGAGGGTCCATCACCGACCAGGCAGGCCTCTCCTCAGGATGAAAACCTTGGCAGGGGGTAAGCTTTGAGGTCTGTGGACTGCGACCCGGGATGGGCATCCAGAGTCTGGAGAGGGGTTCATTGTAAGAGCGTGGGTGGAAAGGCACCGCGCTGTGGGCAGTCTTCTCCGGGTTCTTAGCATAGGTAGAGATTCTCCCTTGTCTGCGTCTTGCTTTGTACTCAAAGCATCTTCGTGATTTTACCATGTGCCTCAAAATCATAACATGAAATTTAGCCTTTTTCTTTTTCTATATGTCCCCTGTATGCCTAACAAGCAATACTGTGAGGAACTGCGTTTTTATTGTTCGATTATTCTTAAATAATTTAGCAAACAAAGGGAATTGCCAAATACTGGTATATTTTTATTTCATCATTGCTAAATAATAGTATCTAGCTATTTTTTAAGGGATCCATTTTCGCATGGCCTAAAGCAAAGGTTGTGCTTGGGGATTGGTGTGTATCTTTTTATTGTTGCATGTTTCTGTTACGCAAAATATTAAACTAACAGTATTCCTCTGAAAAACTACATTGTATTTGTTTAATTTGTTTGGTTTCTAAAATGTGCTGTTTAAATTATTTCTTGAGAAGTTCATTTGTGTATACAGTGTATTTTGATCATATCTATCCCCAAACTCCCCCTACCCCTCAATGTGCCCCTCCCAATTCTTGTCTTTTCCCCCCTAACAACCTACTGAGTCAGGTGAGTGCTCCTTGTATGCAGATGGATGTTGAGCCATCCATGAAAGCTTGGGAAAGCGACCCCTAGCCACACTCCTAAAGAAAACTTACTCTCCTATACCTCTGGCAGCCATCAATGGCCAGGCTCACAGAGAAAAACAGCACACGTTCTCTCTAATATGTGGGTTTTAGCTTTGAATCTTTAGATTTGTGTGTTTGGCTTAGAGTTCTGGTAGAAACCAGAAAATGGTTTGTTGGAGGAGTTAAGGGAAGGGGGATAGCTGAACAGGTGATCTACCTTTTTGGGCAATCTTTAAAATGTTATAACTTTCTCTACCTGCATGCCTTAGTTGTATTTTATTGGATCTTTCCTTTTGGATTTCATAGGATGGAGAAATCAGATACTAATTTAGATGTTCTTCCTTTTCTAACCTGCATTCTAGCATTTAGATTTTGTTTAAACTTTTGATGCTACAAGGGGACCTATGCTAATTGTGTTTGTTCTCTGCCAAAGCCTAAAATCCATCATTTCTTTACAGATTTCCACTTTCTTTCATTGAAGATTTTATTAGAGAAGAAAAATTTTATACCAAGTATAAATATGCCCACAACCATGTAAAAATGTGACTGCAGGTATGATCAAATCCAGTAGTATATGAACAGTCTATCTAATTCCTTTCATCATACATAACCCCTATATTCATTGATTTGAGAAATCAACCCAAAGATACTTGCAAAGTGGTTGCCAAATCAGAAGTTCATACCAAGGAAGCAATGTTACCAACTAAACACAGTGTTCTCAGACAATTCCCTTTTCATTTGGGGGTGGAATCTCCACTTATTTTCTAAGCTACCTGGGTCAGATCCTGTTTCCCCACTATTTACAGAAATAAGGGATATTTCATATAGACATAAAAGAGTTATACTGTTTTGCCCATATTTTTATGTAGGAAAATCCAACTTACTGTTTAATTTATAGAGAGGGTAGGCATACAAATTATTTTCAGAGCCATATAAAAATTATGTTCATCTCACCTATTCAGCCTTCCTGAGACCCATGCACATTGTAGCTATTGATAATTTTATTAGTTTATTACCTCCTTACCTTTTTCACAGTGTTGCATAAACGAGTTTATGCAGTATTTTGATTTTTTTTCAAATTTGATTCTTTTTTTTTATTTTATTTTGTTTTTTTTTTTTAAGACAGGTTTTCTCTGTGTAGTTTTGTGCCTTTCCTGGAACTCATTCTGTAGTCCAGGCTGGCCTTGAACTCACAGAGATCCACCTAGCTCTGCCTCCCGAGTGCTGGGATTAAAGGCATGACCACCACTGCCCGGCTCAAATTTGATTCTTGATTGTTTTGTTTAATACTATGCCTCTTGAATTATAAAGTGCATTTCATGGCTATTTTTACATGTGATTGCCTAAGAATGAGAAGTATTGATAAGTTTTAATATGCTATTACAATATTCCTCTAACTACTATGGAGAAATGTCTATTTAAATACTTATTTTTCATTAAGATATTTATCTTTTAACTTTAGAGTTGCAGTGTATTTTATTTATTTTGGAAAATACATCCATGTCAGCTATTTAAAGATCATTCTTTGCTCCATGGATTGAGCTGTATTTTCCCTTTTCACTCTACATTTTGTTTCTATTAACATTTTTGTTTGTTTTGTTGTTGGTATTTTAGGTGTTAATACTTTATTTCAATTTATAATCCACTGCAGGAAGAATACAGGAGAAGTGAAGTAATAAAGGGGAGGACATGAAGAGACACAGCTAGCAAGTATGTGCCATCCTGTCAGGTATTTATACAGAAGCTATGTGGGATAAGTTCATTTGTCTGCTGCGCATCCCCCAACAACATATCAGTTGATTAGAAATAGAAGGATTAATTTTGAATGCTGAATTTTTTCACTAATCTGCAAATCTAACCATAAACAGTATCAAAATGTTTTAACCACTATCAATTTGTCATAAGTTTTGAAAGGAAGGAGTATGTGTCAAGTAGTCCACTTTTCATTGGTTTTCAGGAATGTTTTGAGTACACAGGGTAGCTGCTTGCATTTCCATAGAAATTTAAGCACTGTGTTGTTCATTTCGATGACAATAGTAAATTATCTAGGGTGTAGACTGTGCCTTTACTTAATCTCTAATTGCCCAGGAAATTTATGTTATCTTAACAATATTTAGCCTTATAATCAATGAACCTGGGGAATTTTAAAATTTGTATAGTCCTGTTCTAATTTTTATTCTGCAAAATGTAAATAAATGTAAGTGCACTTAGCCTATATAATTATTTATTTTGTTTATTTCTTTTATTTTTCTGCTTTCTTGTCTCTCCACCTTCCAATGCATTCCTTTCTTTGAAAGCATATATATTTCTAAATATTTTATTTTTTAATGTTATTTTGTTTGTTATTATTGCTTTTTAAAACAAAACACAAAGCAAAAGAGGACAACTCATTGTGTTGATGCTGCTGTTCTCAGGCTCATGCACTTTGGAAAGGCTCCTCCCATCCTACTGCAGCGTGTGCTGTAGACACAGACCTCCATGATAGTGTGGTAAATGTAATTCTTATCTGAGTTTCGTTTTTCAGTGGTTAATTTTTGTCTGTAAAATACAGTTGAAATTTGATGTTATCACATATACCGATACTCCAATGAACTCATGTTTATTTATAATCATATTGTTTTGTGGATGTGGTCTTTTATTTTTCTCTTTCTCTCTCTTTTTGGTTGCTTCTCGATTACCTGTATGTTTGTGTAATCACATGTGGGTATGTGTACATGAGTGGCATTATGACAGAGTCAGAAGAGGGGATCTGATCACCTGGAGATAGGGTTATACCTAGTTTTAAGCTGTCTGATGTGGGTACTGGGACTGGAAGTTGGTTCCTCTGCAAGAGTGTCAAGCGCTTGTAGCTGCTGAGCCATCTTCCGGCCCCTAGATTTTTTTCAATTCAGAAGATTATGTCCTTTGCAAAGAGATGCAATTTATCTTAAATGTAATGTGGAAAAGACATATTAGAAATAAGCATACATAATATTTATTTTGCTCATGGATTGCTCTTATGGCAAGCTTCAGTACAAAATACAGTAAGAATGCTGTCTTGGCATCTTGGTTTCATTTCTTTTCTTTTTTTGTGGTAAGGTTTTATTTTTGTGTGTGCGTATGTGTTTGTCTTCATGAACAACATGTGTTTATGTGCCAGGGGGCACTGGAGATTAACCTGTGGTGGTGTTTTTCAAAAGACAGCCTCCTTGGTTTTTATTTTAAATTTAATTGTTTTTATTTTGTGCGTATAGCTATTTTTTGTTGTTTTTAAGACAGGGTTTCTCACTTGATCTTTGCAAAAGGACGAGAAGTGATGGGACAGGGTTTCTCTATGTAGTTTTGGAGCCTTTCCTGGAACTCACTCTATAGCCCACGCTGGCCTTGAACTCACCGAGATCGGCCTGCCTCTGCCTCCTGAGTGCTGGGATTAAATGCTTGTTCCACCACCACCATGCATGCATATGCCTATTTTGCCTATTTTTATATCTGTGCAACACTCTGTGCCTGGTACCTGCTAAGGCCAGAAGAGAGCACTGGATGTCCCAGAAATGGAGTCACTGATGGTTGTGAGCTACTGTGTGGTTGCTGGGAAGTGAACCCAGGTCCTCTGGAACAGCAGCCAGTGCCCCTAACCTTTGAGTCATTTCATTAGATATAGCCACATTGGTTGTTTTTGTTTTGTTGTGTTGTTTTTTGTTTCTGACACAGAGTCTCTCACTGGGACCCGAGTCTCACAGATTAGGCTGACTGACTGACCAGGGAGCACCAGGGTTATGACTGTCTTGACTTCCCAATTTTGTAAATTATAAGCATGCATCTCTACGCTTTTGTTGTTGTTGTTTATGTTTTTCAAACAGGGTTTTTCTGTGTAGCCCTGGCTGTCTTAGAATTTACTCTGTAGACCAGGCTGGCAAGAAACTAAAGAGATCTGTCGCTTCTGTCTCCCAAGTGTTAGGATTAAAGGCATGCACCACCACTGCCCCATGCTTAGTTTTTTAAAATATAGGTTAAAATGTTACTTGGAAGTTATTTTCTAATTAAGCAAATTTCAGGACAGTTCAGAGGGTTTTATACGGCCTTCACCTTCCTGTCATGTCAACACTTTACTTAACTGTAGTATGTTTATGCAAACAAGAAAGTGAACAGTCACGTGAACCCCTAACCGAATGTCACAGTCTTTTATTATATAACCACATTTCCATTGATTGTCATTGTTTTCTGTATGTTGGGACAAACCACATTAGACTTACTGCCAGTTGTTTTAAATATTTGCATTTGTGTACTAACTTTCTAAGTGGTTTGTTGGCTCAAAGCCATACATGGATCACCCCTAGTTTATCTGGGCCAGAAATGAAGATGTGGAACAGCCAAGGCTGAGGACCCAACCTCTAGGCTATTGCTGCCAAGCCTGATAGCCCAGTTTCCCAAAATTTACATGGTAGAAGAAACTGACTTGTGCAAGCTCTTCTCTTACTTCTATGCACACAATATAGCACGTTCGCACATGCGATGCACGCACTAAATAAAATGTAATTAAGAAAAAAACCTAAAATACATATTTCTTAATCTTTAAGATAAGTCCTGAAGTGAAATTTCTTAACATTAAAATGAAATGCATAGAATCATATTCTTTATTAAAATGATTTATTGCCGGGCGGTGGTGGCGCACGCCTTTAATCCCAGCACTCGGGAGGCAGAGCCAGACGGATCTCTGTGAGTTCGAGGTCAGCCTGGGCTACCAAGTGAGTTCCAGGAAAGGCGCAAAGCTACACAGAGAAACCCTGTCTCGAAACCCCCCCCCCCAAAAAAAAAAAGATTTATTAAGTTGCTCAAGGTTAGAAGTGAAAGAAACTGAACTGGATAAACAGCTTGGATAGTAAGTAATGTGCTTGGTGCAAAAGCATTGTAGAACTGATCTCAATACCCATAATCTACATTCTTAAAAATCTAACCATGGGGTGGTGTTGGTGCATGCCTTTAATCTTAACACTTGGGAGACAGAGGCAGCAGATCTCTCAAGTATGTAGCCAGCCTGGTCTACAGAGTGAATTCTATGACAGCAAGGGCCATACAGAGAAAATCTGTTTGAAAAACAAAAACGAAATATAACATTTTGTATTAAAATGGTATAATTCCCATCCCCAAACACAGGAAAGTAATGGTAGGCTTCAGAGCTGAATGGACCTATAGAACTAGAAGGCCAGAACAGCTTTCATTTTTATCCGAAATCCAAACATCGCCTCTGGCATCCTGCTCAAGGTTCAGTGACCTTTCTCCTTCCCCCCCCACCTCAAATGCTGTATCTATTGCCAGTGGTTTGAATGGTGGTATATATACCTCACTACCCTCAATCTACAATTTCAGACACTGTCTTGTAGATTATCAAAAGAATCTTAAGAGCTGGAGTGACGGGCCTCCCATTGAAATGATATAATGTCCTCAGTTTGCAGTACACTTATAAGAAGGCTCCATCACTTACGTGCACATAACACCACTACACCTAATTAAAAATAAGTAATAAAATATATCTGAAGGATCCAACTAGTGACACTTTGTAATACATGACTTCTGATAATTAGATGCATTCTGGGAAACATCACCTTTCCATTGGTTCACCAGCCTGGACTTTATAGGACCTTCTTAATTTCTGGGCAATCATCCATGTCCTATCTGGGCCAAACAGACCCCTCTTTATGTCTCTCCATGAAAATACACACAGCAGCAAAGAAGTATGTCCTGACCTAGTTTAAGAATCTTTCCTTGCCAATGGTCTGTGCATTTTAGAATTTCATTAAATAGTATTTATATTTAGAAGCAGGGTGTTCTCAAAGGTTCTCTCTGTGTTGCCCAGGCGGGTCTCTGGCTCTTAAACTTGTGTGATCTTTCTGATTTAGGCTTCAGTGAGCTGTGGCCAGGAGCACATCACCAAGCCTGTCATATTTTCCTTTAATATATTTATTTTTTGGGTTCATATTTGGAACATATTTTGTGTAGAAATGCAGCCTTTATGCATTAGAAAAAAAATGCAGTAGAAAAACATTTACTTTGATCATTTGCACTGCAGCATTGGTGAACTCCACAAATTATATATATATATATATAATTTTTTTTTCAGAGACAGGGTGTTTCTGTGTAGTTTTGGTGCCTGTCCTGGATCTTGCTCTATAGACCATGTTGGCTTGGAACTCACAGAGATTCGCCTGGCTCTTCCTTCCAAATGCTGGGATTAAAGGTGTGTGCCACCACCACCCGGCTCCTTTTATATTTTAAGAAGAGTTTTGTGTTCCTTAGAATTTTTGTAACCACAAAGTTATGTCATTTTCATATAGGTGTGTTATGATTTGTTTAGGCTTGATCAATGGGCTGTGGTAAACACATGATTCCTTTTATTATTTCCTCACCTAATATACCTGAGAGTAGCCTTGTAACAAAAGTTGGTTAGAAACATACAGAGAGTGCGCATCTGTTTATTTTTTTGATCTGGAAAATTGAGCCTTTGAAGATATAATGGTGTGTGTGTGTGTGTGTGTGTGTGTGTGTGTGTGTGTATGTGTGTGTGTATGTGTGTGTGTGTGTTTGTGTGTGTGTGTGTGTTTCCTGATACTAATTTCGTTTAACAAATTCTTTTCTCTAACTTTCCAAGTATTTTATTGTGAATAAGTGTTGGATTTGTGAAATATTTCCTCTGCCTTATAGGTAACTACTTAATTTTTATAATTTTTCCATGTGTATAGTGTAACATATTAACTATCTTTTAAATAGTAAATGAATATTTGTGAGTCACCTATGATTGCTCTTGCTCCTCTTTTGTTGTCTTTGTTTAAATAATATTTTTGAAGAAGTTTTCTTTCATATTTTAAAACTTATTTTTAATATGTGCATGTAGGTCTTTGAATACCTGTCTGGTGCCTTCAGAGGTCAGAAGATGGTGTGAGATCTCCTGGACCTGGAGTTATAGACATTTGTGAATTATCATGTGGGGTCTGGGAATCAAACCTGGGTTCTCTGTAAGAGCAGACAGAGCTCTTAACTATTGAGCTTTACCTCTGGTCCCTGTTCTGTATTCTTAAGTCATATTTGTCTTTAATATTCTGCCACCTTTGTGGCGTTTTGTTATTAGGTTACACTGGCATCATTTAAAGACTTGAGGAAAACCTTTAATCTATGTTTTGCTTTTCAGAAGTTTGTAAAGGGAAATTATTGTGTTTTCTAAAAAATAATTTTTATATTAACTATTACATGCATCTGTATGCTTATCATGATGTTTCAGTGTTAATTATTAACGTGACTGAATCTGAAATAATTTTGGTGCAAGCCCTTTGGAAATTATCTGTGAGGGCCTGTCTTGGTTTTGTCAGTTGATATTTGAAGAACCACCTTAATTGTAGGTAGGAACATCCTCTGGGCAGGAGACCCTAAATTATATAAAAATGAAGGCAGGCTGAGCACCAGTATAAATACATTCACTGCTCTCTGCTATTTATATTGAGAATATTTTTTCATTGAATATATTCTGATCATTGTTTCCCCTCCCCCAACTTCCACAAAGCCCTCCTCACCTTTTAGCCCACCTAACTCCATACTCTCCTTCTTCCTCTCTGTAGAAAACAAATGGACAAGCTCTCTGCTTCTTGGCCATGGATGCAATGAGATCAGTTGTCTCAAGCCCTTGCCTGCCACTGTGACTTCCCTAGTAATGGGAACTAACTAAAAAATGTTTGTTAAAATAAACTATTTCTCCTGATTTTTTTTCAAGTGAATCATTCCAGTTCAACATGGAATTAAACCCCCAAGCCACAGCAGAATCCTGAAGGGGACCTGACCAGCTGAGCCATCAAGAAAACTTCCTTCATGGATCTTAATCTATATTCCAGAACAGAGCAACAAGTGAGTGGTGCATAGATTACATATTTGAGATCAGGTATTACTATTAAGTATATTCAGCCTCTATAAAACTGTAGAGGATGTCATGAGTTTTTATGAGAGTGTGTGGAGCATTAGAGGAGTTGGGAGGCAGAGGAAGGGTACACATGATGTAAATACAGTAACCACACATGAAATTCTAAACAACAAAAAAGTATCAGAAAGCCTCAGAATACTGTTTACACAGAGTTAACTGTACATTGTCCTAAACTTGATATTTTGACCATTGTATCTCAATTGCTCTTTTGAAAGATATTTTACAAGTTTATTTCACTTAGTTGCATGCCCCTTAGAGTTGTTCAGTCTGTCTTAAAAGTATTTAGATTTGTGCTTCCCCAAAACTAAAAATATTGATTTGTTTTTAGTCTCTTTTTGTATCCTTATAAAACTACTTTGGAGACATGTCTGCTCAGGCAATTATTTATGTAGGTAAGACATTCTTCTTTTAACTTTACAGTGGTAAAGCATTTAATCTATTCACGGCAGTAGTTTGCTTTCACCTGTGTGGTTTTAAAATTTGTTACTTCATTGATTATCATTTTACTTAGTTGTGGTGTACTTGGGATTTTGTGGGATTGTTGATGTTCTTAGTTTTTGTTGTCTATCATTCTGTGGTGGTTGTTACTTTTCATGTTATCACTTAATGGTCCTTAAAATGCACAAGAGGTACAATGAACAAACTGAAGGGAAGATGTAAAGAGACAAATGTGCTGAGTGTACCCCGCCCCTTAGGGAATGTGTACAGGCTAACTACTCATATGCTCAGGATTTCCTCCCCATTCCCGATCTCCCATTGGTAAGCATTGTTATACCAAAATTAAGCTCTGTTTTTGGTTCATTGCACTCTCTGGAGTCTATAAGTTGTATTTCAAGGTTGCTTAACTTGTATTATTTGTAAAGTATCTTTGTTTAAATTTTACTGTTTTGACTACAAAGATTATTTCTTTAATTGTAAGACTTTTTCATATAATATATTCTGATCAGTTTCTCCTCCCCCAAATCCTCCCTATCCTCCTCCACTTTCCACTTACCTGTCTTCATGTCCTTTATATCACTTTCTCTCAAGAAAACAAAAAAATAACAATAACAACACAGAAAACCAAATAAACTATAATAAAATATAAAAACCCATAAGAATAAACAGAGAGAAAAAGAAAGACAGAGAGAGAGAGACAGACAGACAGACAGACAGAGGGGGGGGAGAGAGAGAGAGAACAAAATATATAAAGCACAAAGTTAGAAACCGTAATATACAAGCAAAGGGCCAATAATATAAAAAAAAGTCCCCCCAAAAAACCAATATGAGACAAAACGTCTACAAAATTCCATTGAGTTCATTTTGTGTTGGGCATATACTTCTGGGCATAAGGCCCACCCTTTAAGTGTGGTGATATACCCAGTGAAACTCCATTGGAAAAAAAAACCTAATTTTTCCTTGTAAGAAGCTGTCTACAAGCGATAGCCTCTTGGTTAGTGATGGGGGCCTGTGTCTGTGTTAACATCCCCTTCTCAGTGCTGGGACCTTATCTAGCTTCAGCCTGTGCAGGCCCTGTGCATGTTGCCACAAGTTCTGTGAGTTCATGTGTGTGTCACCACTACTGTGTCTGGAAGACGCTGTTTCCATGGGAGTCATTCTTCACCTTTGGCACTTACACTCTTTCTGCCTCCTCTTCCTCATAGCTCAAGCTCAAAGTGGAATTCTAATAGACATCTCATTTAAGACTGAGTTTTCCACTCTCTCCATATTGTCCAGTGGTGAGTCTCTGTTTTCAATATATATAAATAAAATGCGTGTGTGTGTGTGTGTGTGTGTGTGTGTGTGTGTGTGTGTGTGTATTTTAGAGAGGGGAGAGAGAGAGAGAGAGAGAGAGAGAGAGAGAAGAAGAAGAAGAAGAAGAAGAAGAAGAAGAAGAAGAAGAAGAAGAAGAAGAAGAAGAAGAAGAAGAAGAAGAAACCATTTTATGGGAAAGATTTCCTAAAAAGATTTCCACTTTTCTGGAAGTGGGTATCATTGATATATTTTTAAAATTGCTTAAATTGTGGGTGATTTAAATTATGTACATATTTTACATACACTTAAGCATATGGAATTTCATTTTTGTAACTTGTATTTGAGTGTTTTTCTTCAAATCATAAAGGCATTTAGGGAATTTCAAAGTTTTTCTCTGTATACTTGAAAAGGATCATAGAGTTTTTATCCAGTCTTATATTAAAGTTGTTTTTTTACATTAACTATGCATTTTAAATTAAATTACATATTTGGGTCACATTTCCTGTCCATGTTATATAATATTTTCTTTATATTGGAAGGTTTGGATTGTATTATAATATATGTAATTTTAATTTTTTTAAAATTCATTTTACATACCAACCACAGATCCCCCTCTCATCTCTTCTCCCACTTCCCCCCTTCCCACCTTCCCTCTACCCCCGACCCATCCCTCATCCCCTCCTCCAACAGGTTATGTTCTCCCATGGGGGGACAGCTAAGCCTGGTACATTCAGTTGAAGCAGGACCAAGCCCCACCCTTCTGCATCAAGGGTGAGCAAGATGTCCAACCACAGGTAATGGGATCCAGAAAGTCAGCGCATGCCCCAGGGATGGACCCTGATCATACTACCAGAGGCCCTTCAAACAGACACAGCTACACAACTGTCTCTTGTATGCAGAGGGCCAGTCTGGTCCCATGCAGGTTCTACAGCAGTCGGTTTGAAGTTCATGAGATCCTTTGAGCTTGGTTCAGTTGTCTCTGTAGAGTTCACCATCATAATCTTGACCCCCCTTGCTCATACAACACCTCTTCCCTCTCTTTGACTGGACTCCTGGAGCTTGACCTGATGCTTGGTTGTGGATCTCTGCATCTGCTTCCATCAGTTACTGATGGAAGCTCTTTGGGTCCAGTCAGAGCTGGCAGAGTCAGTTTCCTCTTCATGTTTCTTGATGTGTAATTTAGAATTTTTTGTCTGCAAGGTATTGTTTCTTGTTTTCCTAGAGAATCTCAGACCTTGAAAATTGTGAGTTTTCAAGGAACCTTATAAAGTAATAAAAATATTCTGAGCACAAACCTAGATTCAACATTCTAGGTAAATATTTGTTCTGATGGAGAAAGCTAAAAAACGGAATTCTGTGGAAGTGGACATAAAATGGTGTAGTTTAGATTCACATGTGTTCCTTTACTATTAGACCAGTCCTCACTGACCAGTATTTGATTGAGTGTTTCAGTAGGAAAATATGGGAGTGAGTCCAGTGTTCCAAGTGAAAATAGTCAAAAATCGCATTAAAAAGTGAGCCCAGTGATGGACGAGTTGAAAGCCTTTAACTGTAAAAGGGAAATTTTAAATGGATCATCATGGAGGTCAATAGAACTATAATGTGGCCTCATGATGAGTTTCTTTTTTCTTTTTTTTTTTTTTTAGAATGTATAATTTTTTTCTCCCTGAGCTGAGGACTGAACCCAGGACCTTGGGCTTGCTAGGCAAGCACTCTACCATTAAACTAAATCCCCAACCCCTAGAATGTATAAGTTTTTAATTAAGATTTTTTGATTCATTTTATATACCAACCACAGATCTCCCTCTCTTCTCTCCTTCTGCCCCCTACCTTCCCCCAAACCCACCCCCCATTTCCTCTTCTGACAAGGTAATGCCTCCCATGGGGAGTCAGCAGAGCCTGGTGCATTCAGTTTCAGGCAGGTCCAAGCCCCTTCCCATGCATCAACACTTTGTAAGTTGTACCTCCATAGGTAGTGTGCTCCAAAAAGCCAGCTCATGCACAAGGGATGGATCCTGATCCTAGTGCCAGGGGGCCCCTTAAGCAGGTCAGCTACCCAACTGTCTTGCTTATGCAGAGGGCCTAGTCCAGTCCCATGGAGGCTGCACAGGTGTTGGTCTAAAGTTCATGAGTTCCCACTAGTTTTGTTTAGTTGTCTCTGTAAGTTTCCCCATCACAATCTTGATGCCCTTGCTCATAGAGTCCCTCTTCTCTCTCTCTTTGACTGGACTCTAGGAGCTCGGCCTGGTGCTTGGCTGTGGATCTCTGTACCTGCTTCCATCAATTACTGGATGAAGGCTCTATGATGACAGGATATTCACTGATCTGATTACTGGGGTAAACTAGTTGGGCACCCTCTCCACTATTGCTAGGTAATCCTTGTGAATTCCTAGGAACTTCCCAAGCACCTGGTTTCTCCCTATCCCCATGATGTCTCCCTCTATCATGGTATCTCTTTCATTGCTCTCCCACTCTGTTCCTATTCCAGATCAATCATCCTGTTCCCTTATGTTCTCATCCCCCATCCCCTACCCTCTATTGCCCCCCATCCCAGTTTAATCATGGAGATTTCATCTATTTCCCCTTCCCAAGGTGATCTATGAATCCCTCTTAGGGTCCTCCCTGTTTCCTAGCTTCTCTGGGGCTATGGGTTGTAGTCTGGTTATCCTTTGCTTTACTTCTACTATCCACTTATGAATTAGTACATACCATGTTTGTCTTTCTGAGTCTGGGTTACCTTACTCAGGATGATATTATCTAGTTCCATCCATTTGACCAGGCTTCTTCTTATCTTTTCTCTTCTCCTGCATCCTTAGGAAATTTGCGTTTGTCCAGGATCATGAAACAGCATCACAGCTTCTGCCTTTGCAAACACCAAGGTGGTCCCATCCACCAGTGGGGACATAGAGGAAGTTTATCTTTATAGTAACTTCCATGGCTGCACAACTTAGGAACTATTGCTTTTAAGAGTGCTTCAGGGATTAATTTTAAGATATATGCGCTTGATTGCTCTTTAAATTATTGATACATTTTTATTTTATTTTTAGGTTTTTGAGATTTTAACATAGTCACATTTCTCATTTTCATTTCTTTTCTCAAAAATGAAGGCAGTGTTGGACATGGGCTCTCTCTCATGGTGTGGGCCTCAGGTTAGACCAGTCATTGGTCGGCCACTCCCAGAAGCTCTGAGCTGCCTTTCCCCTACCACACCATGCAGGCAGGTCAGGCCATGGTCATAAATTCTGTGGCTGGGTTGGTGTACCAGTCCCACCACTAGGAGCCTCGCCTGGTTACAGAAGTTGATTGTTTCAGGCTCCACATCTTCATTACTAGGAGTCCTTGCTAGCTAGGGTCAATGTGGATGGGAAAAGGAGTGATCAGTTGTGGGAGGGAGGAATGGAGGAAGAGAGTACAAAGAGAGACAACAGAATTAGGTGGGCATTTAGGGGTGGTATGGAAATCTAGTGCAATGGAAGCTTCCTGGAACCTATAAAGTTGATCCTTGTTCACATTCAAATTCATGCCTTCTTTTTTGAGTAGTTGTTTTTACACACACACACACACACACACACACACACACACACACACACACACACACACACACCCCTAAATACTTAAATACAAAAATCAATTATGTTTGTTATTTGAGTTAAAAATCAAATTTTCCTGTGTTATTCAGTTGTCCTAAAACTTTTGGGAAACATTTACTAGTATGTCTTTTGACAATTTGTAAGATGAGTTAGTGACAATTAGTATATAATACTTTTGAGCCCTCAACTTATATCAAGTAATTATATATATATATATATATATATATATATATATATATATATATATATATGTGTGTGTGTGTGTGTGTGTGTGTGTGTGTGTGTGTGTGTATGGTCACACTGTCATGCGTTTTGAAACCAGATCAATGCCTTGTCCAGTTGGCATCAGAGAGGCTTTCTCTGGCAAAATATGGGTGTGGGTGCAGAGACCCACAGCCAGATGTTATGCAGAGAAAGTTTCTAAATTTGGGATTTCCATTGGTTCCTTCCACTTAAGGCTCTAGGAACCCCACAGAAGAGGATGAGAAACGATTGTAGGAGTCAGAGAGGATGGAGGACACCAGGAGAATGCAGCCCACTGAATCAGTAATCAGGTCTGATATGGGCTTCCAGAACTCAAGTGGCAAACCTGGAGCCTTCAAGGGTCTGCACTTGGTTGTCTGAGTGTATGTCATGGCCGTTAGCTGGTGTTTTTGTTGAATTCCTAACAGTGAGAGCAGGTGTGTCTCTGACCCTCTTGCCTGCTCTTGGGACTCCTCTCTCCTATTAGGCAGCCTTGTCCAACTTCAATATGAGGGGCTTTTGCCTTGTCTGGTCATATATTGTTTTGTCCTCTTTGGTTGTTGTGTCTTGGAACCCTGCTCTTAAATGAAGGAAAACAGAGGGGGATTGGATCTGGGGAACAGGAGACATTGAGAGGAAGGATTCTGGGAAGAGAGGAAACTCTGGTCGGGATGTATGGTATGAGAGAAGAATATTTTCAATATAAAAAAACAAGGACATATGAGTGGAATGTTTTGATTTTATTTTTACTTTAGTAATAATTTCATTGATGTTGAATGTTTTGATTTTATTTTTACTTTGGAATAATTTCATTGATACTGGATTTCTTGATGTTCTGTATAAATTTTACAATTATTTTGATCATTAGCACAAAATAATTACATGCATGGGAACCTGGATAGCTACTGCACCCAGTCTCTACATTCCTTGTAAATACTGTATTCATAATAATGTTAAGATTTCTTGTCAAGGAATTTGGGACATGCTATACATTATAATAATATTACTAATAATATGCAAATGATTTACTGCCTAAGTGTACATATTTTACAATTACTCTCTATTTATTTCCAAACATTTGCTTTCCTTTTATGATGTTGATGCAGGGTCTCACTATACTGCTCACTGACAATCTCTGACTCAGGCCCTGAGGAGGTGCTTCTCCCCTGTCTCCTGTGGCGCTTTCACTGAAGATGCAGACCCCACACCTAGCTGGTGGTATTGTAAATGCAGGGGTTTTTGCTTTTCATTTTCCATTGTTAGATTCTTATGTGTAAATTTGGATGGAATTTCATATAATTTTAGATTTGCTGGCCATATTTGAAAATCTGGATTTTATTTACATTTCATGTTATTTTTTTCCAACTAGAAGTAGGTGTTCTTCCTTGTCAAAAATAAAAGATAGCATATCGACCTAGTGTTCACTAATCTATTCTTAACTATTTTACCATATACAAATGTCTTTATTGAAACTAATTTGTATAAGTTTTGAAACAGATCAAAAGTTCACGTTTTCCATCATGACTTTTAATTATCTGAATATTGTGTTGACATTAGCTACATTATGGCAGTTCCTTGTGAAGTTTAGATGAGTTTTGTCTTTGAAAAAAAAGGAAGATGCCTTGTCTTTGGATGGGGATACCCTTAGTCTGTAATAGCTTTGATAATCCCTGACTTTAAAGTCTATGAATTGTGACATTAAAATACATTGGTGTTGTTAATAACTTTAACTGCATGTTGGTAGCTTTAGGTATTTTTACACTCATTTATCCCTGTTTATCATTTAAGGAATGTGTTTTTCTGATAAAGGTATTTCTGATAAAGAGTCTGACTGCTGCTCAGTGAAGTTGCAACTCAAGTGACCCCATGCTTCCTCTCAGCATCCTAAGAAGGTCACACTGGAGACTGCTACTCTCAGCTTATGGTATTGTAAAATCAATTGCTTTGCAAAATTTGTCTTTGATCATTGACTACTTATGTAAATAATTACATTGAGTTTTATATTTTGTTATGCTTTACAGTTTGCAGATGTTATTAGGCCTAACAGCATTTTTGGATTATTTATGTTTCCAAGATCAGGATGTATTTTGGCTTCTGTAATGAACAAAGACAAAGTGATCTGTGTGATCACTACTCCTGCACAGAACAGATTGAACAGGGCAGTATTAGGCACAGTCAAATTTACAGGAGTGTTCTTATTTCCAGTGTTGGGAAGATATGTTTCCTTTTGTCTAGTTCCTTACAAGGTTAACTCTCCAGCACACATATTCAGCTGCTCTGAATTTTCTTTCTTCTTTCTCAGTAAATATTCCATGCATAGAATCTTACTTGTTCATGTATATTATAAATAACACCCCTTATTAATATTTTCATAAAGTATATTTTGATTAAATATTACCCTTTCCCAACTCCATCCTGATCCTCCCTATCTCCCTCCCCACCCAATTTAATGTTATCTCTCTTCTCTCTCTCTCTCTCTCTCTCTCTCTCTCTCTCTCTCTCTCTCTCTCTCTCTCTCTCTCTCCCTAAAAAAGTGAAAACAATCAGAAAACCTAACAAAACATCAAATACCACAACAAAACAGACACAAAACAAACAGCAAAGGATCAAAAACACAGTTTCCATTTTGTTAGCCTACTACTCTTGAGCATGGAGCCATCCCTTTATTATAGTTGATATTTTTGGTGATTCCATTTGAGAAATCTGATTTTCTCATTCTCAACACATGTAAATTGCAAATATGTACCAGATTAGGACTGGGACTTTTTTCCACACTCTTTATCAGTGTTGGAGTTGTAAGTGGGTTGCAACTTTGAAAGTTTTGTTCATTTCTATTAATGTAGAAGCTTCCCAAAATATGTTTATTTATGATAGTAATTTTAAGGCAATTGCCATATATAAAGGGAACAATTCTCCAGCTAGACAGGCCACCAAGTAAACCTCTAGGAATGGGTTAAATTAACCAGCTTGATGGGTCACTGGTTAAGGAGCTCCCATACATCCCCACCTGAAACATGATTTACTATTGCTAAAGCTATTATTTACAATCCACAACCTGATAGAAAGGCTCTTTGCTAAAAATAACACCTAACTTGCATCATCAAACATGGAGAAATTGAGTTTGTACCTAAGTAGATAGTTCATTCTTATTAACTAGACTTTACGTTGCCAGAAAGTGCTATGCATACAAATAAAGGATAGAAGTATTCATCAATATTAGGCTTGATCATGTTTGTTAGTTATCTCAGTCTCTCACCTAATGGTTCATTATGAAAGTTGATGGAGGGTATTTGCTTGTGGACCATTTTACTCCTGACTGCCTGTGCTTTGAAAGAGTGGTTTTCTTACAGGAGGCTCATTTTATCATCAGAATATCATTAGCTCATTGTAGGGCCTCTGGTCTATTCATCGTCCTGTTGTTTCCATTTCTTGGGATCCATAGCAAGGAAAGAACATGAGGTCAGGACTGTTTGATCAACTGAAAAAATATGACACTCAAAAGTAAACAATACTGAAATATTTTTCTCTTGAAATCTTAGAGCAGGGAGAGAAGCCCGCTGACAAGTAATGCACAGTTAGGATGATGGAGCAGACCTAGACGAGCTCATCTACATGATGGGATACCAAATCCTTATTACTGCCCACAGCCCACAGCCTTCTCTGACACTTCTCTTTCAATGTGGGACTGGAGGAAGCATAAAAGTGTTGTTGTTTGTTTTTGCTCTTTTGGGGGGCCTGCCACCCAGCTCCCAAATAAATCACATGTGGTGATTTAGTCTTAATTATGAATGCCCGGACTTAGCTTAACTTGTTTTTTTGCCAGCTATCCTTACCTTAACTTAAATTACTCATCTATTTTTTGTCTCTGGGCTTTTCCTTTTCTATTCCTGAATAACTTACTTTGCTTCTTACTCCATGGTTGGCTGTGGAGCTGGGTGGCTGGCCTCTGATGTCCTCGTATTTCTCTGGCTTCTTCTTTGATCCCCCCTCCCAGATTTCTCCTTCTATATATTTTCTCTGCCTGCCAGCCTCGCTAGCCTTTCTCCTGCCTTGGTATTGGCTTTTCACATATTTATTAGACCATCAGGTGTTTTAGATTGGCACAGTAACACAGCTTCACAGAGTTCAACAAATGCAACCTAAACAAAAGTAACACACCTTAAAATAATATTCTACAACAAAAAAGCATTCAGGTGGCCATACTGTATCTAAGAGTTATACAATGGGTTTTATGAACAGACTCAAGAGTTTGTGGATTAAGAGACTCATTTCTGCAAATCAAAGGTTGTATCTGACTTTCTTTAAGGAGCTCGTCACTCAAGAGTAGTCACAAAGAATGGATGAGGTGATGGACCATGTGGAGGAAGATTGAGGAGACAGAGAAATGACATCAATTGTGAGTATGCTATTATCATTTCACAATAAAGGGTAAGTTGATACTCAAATATATGTAGAAACAACACAAAATTGTGATCATTGGTGATAACATAGTTTATAACTGTAACAATGCATTATTAATTGAAGTATATAACCAGAAAGTATTAAATTGTGTTATATTATTGATATTACACTGGTGCATGTTTAATCAGTGTAGAGCAGAGTGTAATATCTGGAGCTCCATTTCTTTACTCATGAAACGTGAACTCATGGATGGAAATGCATGCATATATTCACAAAATAAAAGGGTTGACAGTTATGTCAATGACACATTTTGGCAGTATAGTCATCTCCCCCAAAGTAACTGAGTTTATGTTTTGTATACAACTAAATTAAGTTTGTGGGATCTATACATAGTTACTTTATTCAGTCCTAAAACATACCAGCACACTCTCACTGCCTTGTCTCTTGCTAAATTTGAGGTAAGATCCTGGAAGAGAAAAAAAAAGAAAAACCTAGAAGACCATTGATTTTCTTGCCTTTTTGTAGCTTCTTATATCACCTATGAAGAATATTTCTTTTCAATGTTTTTTCCTCTGAATGAGACATTCATACATGTTAGGAGGAGGAAAGCTCATAGCATTCAGACCTCATTCAGATACTGGCAAGTTTCATGAACGTACTTTGAGCAATTATTAACAGTGAACAATTGTTTGGGGAAAGGTGACTTTAGTGATGCTGCCTGCTGTTATGGCAGTATTCTCCTCTTCTGCACCTTCCCAGAATCATTACCCACTGTTTGGTAAGCGTCTTTAATGCAGCTAGTTCTCTTTATGTAACCCATGATCCAGTAACAGAAATCACTCAACTCAATTGTTTTTGTAATTGTTGTTCTGTCCTGGGTCACATTCATTCATATCTCTCAAGAGAATATCCCTCAACAAGATCATTCAAATATAACATCCTAGGATTCATAGACTCACAGAAAACCCCATATTTCTTTTTATTTTACAATTTTCTGAGATTTATACCATAATGTTCCCTTAGTCTTAGGTTGAGTAATGTTTTCTAGGTGTATATAATGTGACTGGTTATTTTGATTGGTCCCCCTCTGTTCACAGAGAAGTTTCCTTCATAATGGTTGAAAGTACACATATATGTAGGCATAGGGAAAACCGTGTCAATTGATGTTAGGGATTATGCTTGTTTATTAAAGCTGAAAATTTTAATAGGTTGCCCTCTAAGAACAATGAATTTATTAGTACTCAGCAGTCCCAGTACTGAGTATCGATTTCTCCAAGTTGAGCTTGTTTTAAGTACAATTAAAGAGCTCTTGGTTCCTGCTAAAGTGTGCATGCTACAGCTGCACTGTTAGGTTTATTGTGCCATCTGGTGGTTGTTATGTCTCATAGGTGTCACAGCTGATTGCTTCCTTCCTTTAAAAGTTTGCATGGCGTTTTCTGGTATCATGAAAGCTAGACCTCAGAGAGGAGAAATTTAGGTCAGTTTCAGCTCAGGGAACCAGAGCCTGTGTCTGAAGTGTATGTTGTCTTCAGTAATAGTGACTTACTTTCCACTTCTGGGGGCCAATCACAGGCATTAGAAATAGGCTGTATGTTTTGGGAATCTCTTGGACAGACCTAAATGGCAACTCAAAAGAGGCTTCTTATACCTATTTTGGGGGTTGTTTGGTGGAAGCAGCAATGCCAGATCAGATGAGAAAAGTTCACTTAAAATATATATATCCATATATTCATATATAATAGTTTTTAGTTAAAGAGTTTATAGTCTGATTACTTATGACTTTTCAGATATCTCTATTGTTATTTTGCCCTCCTGCATTTACCTAACTCCTTCCTCCACAAAGAGCCTGTCTTTTCTGATTTCCTTGATCAAATCGTTTTTATTTGTGGTTTTATATATTTTTTTAAATTTTTGAATGAGAAGGCTACTTTCTGAAGTCCTTGAGATTTTCATTGCCATATTTGTAAAATCTAAAACAGTGAAAGAAGGGTGCAGGGAACATGGAAATAAAGAAAAAGGCAATCAAGAGAGCAGAAAGACAGAGTGAGAGGACAAAAAGAGGGACAGGAATGGCATGCCAGGAGAGGTGGGGTGCACTGGAAAGTGGTATGGTCAACAGTAATACAATGGGACAAATTATACTGGGGAAGGTGAGTGAAATAATCCTTACAATTAATTATTTTATATAATTATTTCATTCTAGTAGTTATAATTGGCTTCTGTTTTTATAATTTTGAAGACCTAATTACATTACTTCAAATTATATTAATTTCCCCCATTAACTATATTGACAAACTCTATGCAATGAAGAATGGCATTCCTGTTGAACAGTAGAAACCTGTTCATATAAAACACTGTTTTACATATGAAACGAAGTGGGACATTATTGAGTAAGTGAATGAATGTAGATAAGGAATTTGATAGGGCTTGGTTAATGTGTCAGAAGGAATGTACAGGTGAGGCATCCATCTTGCTTTGTTCCATACATGTGTGTAGTTCACAAGGGAGCAGCACAGACACCTTCCCCTTCCCTGCGATTTCAGTTCTGTATCCAAAAACTAAAATTAACACTAGAACAGTATCTCAGAGGACAAATCAGAGATAGGGTGGAAGAAATATTGGTAGTTACATGTAGTGAGTAGCAGAGAAACTTTTTTGCATTATATTCAGTTGGTCTTTCTAGTTCAAAAATTACAAGGCTGGGAGAGTGCTCAGTCATCCATGTGCTTGACTTACAGTTATGATCACCCAGTAGTTTATTTCTAGATTCCATATTAAAAACAGACATATTAGTCTTTGCAAGCAATCATGGAACTTCAAGTTTAGAGACAGAGAGACCTTGCAGTCATGCTGGCCAGCTATCCTAGATAACAGTGAAATTCATTCCAGTGTTAAATGTTATCTCAAAAGAGCAAGAGATAGACTTGTGCACTGAAACAGTATTTGCTGAACATTACAGCACATTTGCATACATAAACTCCCAACACCTGGGGCTATATACACAATTCTTGTGCTAGAACAAGGCATCCAAATCCCAGCAAAGCCAGAGGCATACGTGTTGAGGCCAAACAAAATATTTGAGAAGTTGGTGTATTTGATTGACTGCAGGAGGAGTGAGAGTCGGTTTATTCAGAGATACTTGCCCTGACAGGCTATTCATGCTCTAGTAGGTGGTCACCCATCTATGTACACACAGACAGCACTGAATGGACAGAGTGTCTATTAAAGAAGTGAGCCTATGAAGTTAGAATAGTACATTAGTGGATATTGGGGAAGAATTCAAGTCTAGACAATTGAGGGTGGTTTTTTTCTAAAGATAATATGTATATATATATATTAATATAAAAATAGTTTTAAAAGGATTAAGTTACTTAAGAAATAATACCAGGAATCTTCTTCTTGTTTCCATGGACAAGCAGGCTATGTGCTCCCCCCAATGAAATAAATACACATTTATTTTCAAAAAACAAATGGTGAAAGTGTGAGTAGATTTTGACAATCTTTCTTTTAAAATGTGTAAATCTTAAATTATTTCTTTACCACTATGAAACTATAATATACTCCATGATATTTGGGTTTATTGCTAGGACTTACCTAAAGAAGTTTCTCTTTAGTGAGCTATAACAGATACAGAGACATGAGATACTGTGCTGGGTCATCATATACTCACAGCATATGCTGAAACACACGTGGGAGGATTGGAAAGAATCAACAGCAGGCTATATTTGACAACCTACAGTCACAATCAGCATACTCTACACACAAATGGAGGTTTTCTTGTATGTTGCCAGGATGAGTGCCTGGATGACCAGATAAAGTCTCAAGCTTCCTTAACACAGTGGCAGTTTTTCTCTAGTGTCAGTTAAAGTCAACACCATGCAACACCCAGGTAGGAGGCAGAAGAGATTGAGCAGGCTCCAACAGAGAACTCTCCCAGGTTACAGTAGGCTTTTATTTCCATTCCTAGGTTTGTCTCTTTTTAAAAAATCATTTATTTATATTTTATTTATGAGTGTTCTGTATGTATAATTGTATGCCAGAATAGAACATCAGATCCTATTAAAAATATTTGTGAGCCACCATGTGGTTGCTGTGAATTGAGCTCAGGACCCCTGGAAGAGCAGTCAGTGCTCTTAACTTCTGAGTTACTTATTTGACTTTTAATTTATTCTTTATTTGAATGCTCATACTCAGTCAACAGAGACAACCAGAGCTAATATAAACCCAAGCACCTGGCATTCTTGCTGTTCTGACTCATGGCTAGACTTCAGTTCTCACCTGGTTTCAGTGAAGGAAGACTCTTCTGCTTTGACAGAGCCAATAGATTCCCAGTAAAGGCAGGAGTTCTTGATGGGATTACACACAGCCCTGCTCAGAGAGATTCTGCTCCTATTTCTGTTTCTGAGAATTTGTTCCTGTGTCCATTTCCACTGCTTCCGCTTTAAGATATTTCCTTCCTGCCTCAGACTTGGATTCCTGCTTCATCTAAAAGGATACAGCCTTTGGTATGACAGAGACTTGGGGTCTGCTGCTTCTTACACTACTTAGGGGGGTACCCACTCTGTGTAGAATTGCTGTGTTAAGGGCAGCTCTCATCTGACATCCTGAGGTTTTCTGATTGCTGAGAGCAATGTCACTTATTATCTTACTGGTGTGCATCAGCCCTCTGAGAGTGATGACATATAATGTTGACATCACTTCTTACTATCCAGCTGCTAGGAAGTGTTTCAGAGATACTCCTTTCCAGTACAGGCTCTACTTTCAAGGTGAAATTGTCCCTGCTGTCTGTGAAAAAAGTTCCTATACTTTATTTTCTCTCTGTCCATTCCTTTTCCCTCCCTTTTTCTTTGAATGGAATGGAAGGGAAGAAGACTGTTCCTACTCCTATGGAAAGAACTTTAGTTAGCAAACTTTTCTTTCTCTTTTTCATTTGTAATCTTCTCTTATTGACGAATGTCTCTTCATAAGCAACCTGCTCCCGCCAATCACTTTACTGAATTGTCATGTATGTTAATTTGGTTATTTTGCTTTGTCTGGGTTGTTCTTTGGAATCCAAAAAAAAGAAAGTTTTTTTTTTTTTACTTTATTTTTACATCATCTTGTGGCTCTCGATTCTCATGTTAACTTTTTCTCACTAAATTTCTCTTCTTGTGTTGACTCTGAAAGAAAAATATAGGGTCAGAATGATGGCCAGTTCACATAAAGATGAGCAATGCAACAGAGCATTTTATGCAAATAGAAACATTTGGGTGAGACACTCATTACAGGAGTTTCTCTCACATTGGCTTGGGAACTCAGGCTGAAATTTTGGTAGATTCTTTGGCACTGCTTTGGACTTTTTGGTAATACAGCTGACTTTGTGTCACATATATCACACATGCTTACTGATGGTTCTGTAAAGAAGCCCACTAAACCCAGTAGTTTACCAGCCTGAACATGATGGGACCTTTTAAAGTTTCTGTCCTGGCATGCATGTCCTACCTGGACCGACAGATCATTCCTTATGTCTTTTCAGGAAAAGAGAAATAGCAGGAAAATATGTCTAGATTTAAGTTGGCTCACAACCATTTGTAATGAGATCTGGTGCCCTCTTCTGGTTTACAGGCATACATGAAGGCAGAACACTGTATACATAAAAATAAATATATCTGTAAAAGAAAAATTCCTTATTGGTGGTAATACATTTTAAATTTTTATCAAATATATTTTTTCAATTAATTTTTAGTAAGAAATTTTTTATTCATTTAACATACCAACCACAACAGATCCCCCTCTCATCCTTTCTCCTGCTCCCTGCAAATCTTTCTCAGGAACCCACCCCACATCCCCTCCCCTGAAAAGGTAAGGCCTCCCATTGGGAGTCAGCAAAGCCAGGTACATTCAGTTTATGCAGGTCCAAGCCCCACCCCCTACATCAAGACTGTAAAAAGTGTCCCAAAAATCCAGTTCATGCACCAGGGTTAGATCCTATTCCCACTGCCAAGGAACCCTTAAATGGACCAAGCTACATCACTGTCTGGCTTATGCACAGGGCCCAGTATAGTTTCATGCAGGCTCCGCAGCTGTTGGTTTAAAGTTCATGAGTTCCCTGATGTCACCAGTTCTTATTGGTGATCTCTTTATTACACAGGAAGGTCTACAACTGCTATATACTTGTAATCCTTTTTTGTTTTGTTTTGTTTTCTATATGTAGTTAATATCAGGTCTGTCTGGCCACTTTGTATTGGATAACTGATGGAATGGGAGTGTAGGTGGGGAGTGGGGAGTGGGAGTTCTTTCCTGAGGAAGACCATTTCTTTCACTCTTAGCAGTCTTCAGGTGCCATAGTCTTTGTCTAGGGTTCAGACCCCACAAGTGCCCCCCTTCCATGTTAGCATGTCCATTGGTATCTTGGTTGTTCAAGTCTAGCTTAGGTAGCCATATTGAGACTTCAGGAGTTTAACCTTTCCAATGAATCTAGGAGACAATTTCACAGCAAAATCCCTGCTCCTCTGGCTCTTGCAATTTTTCTGCCTCCTCTTTCACAACAACCCTGAGTTTTAGGTACAGGAATTGTTTTGTAAGTTAATCAAATATTTTTTTTTTAAAAAAGTTTACAACTGAAACAGAGCCTTACCTCACACCATATGCAAAAATCAACTCAGGACTTAAATAAAAAAGCTGAAACTATTTTTAAAAATTATTTGACATCTTTTCTTCCCTTTAAGAGACTTTTTTGGAAAAACACTCAATCCTGTGTGCTCCGTCTACAGGTCAACACACCCCTAGCCAGGCATATTGTCTGTCTGTTCCTTGGGCTTTCTGACTGGGCAGATACTGCTAACAGATACCAACAGAGATCTATAAGACAGCTTTCTATTGCTGGTTTCTCTCTCACTTTATTTAAAATGTGTGTTTGCTTCTCTCCCATACTCAACAGATTTTACTTCAAAAAGATCAGGAGTTTGATTTATTGATAGCTGTTGGAAACTGGAGAATAGGAGAGTCTTCAGTGAGGTTTATCTCCTGGGGTTTACTGAAATCCCAGAACATGACAGTCAGATGTGTGTTCCTTTTGATTAAGGCTCTAGTGAGCTGTGACCACACGAACACCACCAAGCTTGGCAGATATTACTGTAATATAGTTGATTTAAGATACCAAGTTTTAGTGTGCTTCCCAGTATGATGTGAATCTTACTACTTGCAAGAAGCAAGTCCTGCTTGCTTCTCTGGATCCTGAGGAACTCATACTGTTGATATAGGCCATTGTAGCTGGAGTTTCCTCTCTGGGTCCCACCAAGCCCCAGCAGTCCGACAGCCCACCTATAAAATAAACACATGGATGCTTATATTATTTACAAACTGTATGGCTGAAGCAGGCTTCTTGTTATCTAGTTCTTTTATCTTAAATTAACCCATTTCTATAAATCTATACCTTGCCATGTGGCTCATGGCTTACCGGCATCTTTACATGTTGCTTGTCATGGCGGCGGCTGCCAGTCTCTCTGCCTCAGCCTTCCACTTCCCCAAATTCTTTTCCTCCTTGTCCCACCTATACTTCCCCCTGCCTAGCTACTGGCCAGTCAGTGTTTTATTTATTAACCAATCAGAGCAACACATTTGACATACAGGACATCCCACAGCAGGCCACCTTACTCACTCATTGTAGTATAAAACCAACTGCTGTTCAACATTTAACTTTGAGTATTAATTGCTTGCATATAAAACACAATTGAATTTTTTTATTTTAGTATGCACTACTACTTTACTGAAATTATTTTTTGAACTAAGAATATCAATACTTTTCTACGTACAAGGTTACATTTGTTACAAAAGATTTATATTGTTTTTGTTGCCTTCAGGATTAGATATTTAAGGATAAATTGTTCAGTGTTCATTTTTTCCCAATTACTGCCATGAGGATGTCCTCTAGGACTATGTCCATGCAAAGTGACAACAGTGTATATCATTGATTTTTTTTAACTGCAGAAACACTGATCCTTGACAAGTGCTACAGCCACATAAGCTTATAGGATTTCATTTCCTTCACTAATATTTGAGTGTTTTTTCAAACCATGAATACATTTAGGGGTTCTCAAAGACCTTTTGCTGTGTACTTTGAGACAATCATTATAGTCTTTGTCTATTCTTATAGTAAGACAGTATATTACAAGAACCTTTTGTGTATGTTAAGCTAAATAGACATACTTTGGTCACTTTTACTAATCATAGCATAAAAGAGCAGTTGTTATTGGGCATGACTCCTTTGGGGATCAAACCAGCTTTTCATAGGGGTAAATACAGATATTTACATTATGATTCATAACAGTAGTACAATTACACGTATGAAGTAGCAATGAAAATAATTTTATGGTTGGGGGTTACCACAACATGAGGAACTACATTAAAGGATCACAGCATTAGGAGGGCTGAGAACCATAGTATAAAATATTTTCTATGAACTGGAGAAATTTTATGATATTAACAAGTATCCTTTTTTCAATTTTCATATATTTTTTCTTACAATATATTTCAATCATATTCTTCCTTTCAACTCTCCCCAAATCCTCACCATAGTTACATATACAATTTAATGTCCTTTATGCATGCCTCTGTTCCCCTCTTCACCCTTCTCTTTTTCTCTCCCCACATATCACACACTTCTTAAACTAAGGAAGAGATAGATAGATAGATAGATAGATAGATAGATAGATAGATAGATAGATAGATAGATAGATAGATAGATAGGCAGGAAGAGAGAGAGAGAGAGAGAGAGAGAGAGAGAGAGAGAGAGAGAGAGAGAGAGAGAAAGAGCAAAAACAAAAAAACAAACAAACAAACAAAAAACTCAAAGGACAAAAATGACCAAAACACTAAAAAACATAAAATTCCACACAAAATCCAAAACAAAACATGGAGTACTTTTTGTGGTATGTAACTACTGCTGGGCATGGAGCCTGACCTGGGTTGTGATTGAGAAACTCAGTGACACTCCACTGGAGAAAAAATATTTCTCTTTCAACAATAAGTCCTTGTTAGCAGCCGGACTTGTTTTCACTGCCCCGGCTCTCTGCAGGGATTTTTGTCTGGTTTGAATCTGTGCAGGTCTTGTGTGTACTTCCACAGTCTCTGTGCAGTCTCATGTTATATGTCCTGTTGTGTATAGAAGGGACTTTTTCCTTGGAATCAACTTCTCTGGCTCTTACGATCTTTCTATCTCCTCTTCTGCATTGATCCCTTAGGCTTGAAGACAGCAGTTTGATGAAGACTTCCCGTTTAGGTACCAACTGATCCAATGTTTCCTCCCACTGTCCAGTTGTGCTTGTCTGAGTTATTTTCCATGTACTACAAGAATAGGCTTCTCTGATTTGAGTTAAGTGATACACTGATCTATGCCATTATGAGTTACTTTATTGATATTTTCCAATAGCAGAATAATAATATTAAGTTTAATCTGAAGATTAGCCCTGGACCTATCTAGTCTCAGGTTCTTCTTGACCACCTTAGCAGTATCAGATATGGGTTCAAACTTATGGAATGACCCTAAAATCCAATTCTAAAGTTTTTGCTTACTCCCATAATATTGATACCATCATTGTAACAGCGTATCTTCCAGGAAGGCCCCTACTGAGGGTTTCAGATTTTGTAGCTGGGTGGCATGGGTGATTTCTTCTTTCTTGAAATCACATGCAGAGTACCTTCTAACACTGTGAATGCTATTTAGTAACAGTGAAGTTCTAGTGGGAAGCAGATCAATTTCTCCATATTTGGTGTCATAAATATTCGGTATTTTCAGGCAATGGAGAGTAACTGATACTCTTGACAATAGCCTGTGATATTGGGAGGTGGGTATGGAACACCATTGGCCATTGATACAACAAGAAATACTCCACCAGATTTATTTGGTGTCATGATATGTTTAGATAAGGATTGTTCCCATTGTATGGTAATTCCATTTAAATGGATTTCATTTATATATATGGGAATGCCAAAGTCATTTGTGAGATATTCATACAAAAGTACTGCATTTAGATTATTTCCACCCTTCCACTTTTAGTTTCTTCCATGCATGCCCCATTAGCTCTCAAATTCATGGTCAATTGTCACATAATACAATTTTATATATTTAACTACCAACTCAAAGTCCATTAAATGTTGCATACACACACACACACACACACACACACACAAACACACACACACACACACACACACACACGTGCGTGCTCCCACATGCATGCATCTATGTGCTTAGGGCTGATATCTTGAGATTTAATAACTTAGCAAGGGACTTGTCCCAGGAGAAATCTGATTCTCCTTTCCTTAGCATCTATTAATTAACTGTAAGCCTTCAGCTAGCAGTGTGGCCTGTGACAGTTCTCCCATTCACATTGGCATGAGAACCTATGCTATCATTTTTTGAATTATCTTTAGTATCTCTGTCATTGAGATATTGATGGTACAGCTTCCCCATCATGTAGAAGAATCTTTCTCTCTGCAGACATCCTGTTCCTCTGGATCTTGCATCCTTGTTTCTACATCTTCCATGAAGTTCTCTTGAGTCCTGTGTGTTATGTGATATTTTTCTCCCTTTTCCTTTCTTCCTTTTATTTTGATTTATCCATTTGTATTGGGAAAACCAGATGTTTATTCTTTACATTTTGACTATTTGTGGAATTCTCTGTTAATTTCCATCTCCTTCAAATTGAATCTTCATTGTTTAAGGTGAGAGCTATACTAATCTCTGTATAAGGGGATTAATATATGAAATGTAGTTAGAAATTATACTGGTTTTAAAAAGATGCTCTGATAAGTTCTCCTTCAGGATCTATCACCTCACTAGCATTGGGTAGATCACCAGGTATGCAATATCCAGCAACATAGTTCTCCTTAGCCTTGATATAAGCTTACATTACTCCCCAGAAATATTGTCAACAGTTCAGGCCTGGCTCTGAGCCACCAAACCTCTAATACCCTGTTAATGAGTATGTTCTGGGAAATAGTGACACTTAAGGAAAGATAGTTTAATCATGAAGTTCACTTAGGAGTTTTGTAGCCGTGTTATCTGCAGCATGTATCTCAACATAGCATCGTGGCAAAGAGTGGATCAAACACAATCTGAATGACATAGTAGACTCTTTATAACATTTTAATATTGTAAGAAATTCTAAAGTTGCACTTACTGGAAAGTAGATTGAATGCAGTTGAGGCTTTGGCCATGTGGGGCATGAAACGTACATCAGAGTCCTCTGTGCCACTCATGTCCCACTATACTTTTTGTGCTCACAGGGAAGAGCACAGATAATCTCCCATTTTGTAAGAGTTTAGTCCAGTGTTCAGAAATCTAAAATTGAAACTTGAAGAGGATCTCAAAGGAAAGCTTTAGAGATGAGGTAGATTAGCAGTTTACATAGAGTGAGTAATCTATGATCGTTGGAAATCATTCAGGGTGTTATTTTTCCTTTTTAGATCAAAATGTGCAGGCCAGAGACATGCTTACCTTACAGATATGATCACCTGACTTTTCTTCATAGAATATGCAAAAATCAAAATCAAGGGAGAGTGTGGGCTGGCACTCCCAGGGTATGACAGGATATGAGGAGAAGTGACAGACACATATTTTTTTCTCAGTTGGCCTAAAGTACTTGGCAAATTCTAGTCCATTGAAAAATGCTGTCTCTAATTAGCAGAGGTAGTAGACAACTCATTGTAACAGTATTATCTGGACATGACAGAACAGTTGAACACATTATCTCACAACAGCTAAAACTTCATGAACAAGACTGATATCAGACCAAGCCAGACAATTTCTCACTATATGTGAAAAAGGAACTCATGAAGTTCCACTCCTATCTGAATAACTATTTTTATTTGATGGTATGGTGATATTTCATTTGTGCTGAAATGTGATATTTTATTTGTATGTTAATAAATAAAGTTTGCTTGGAGATCACAGGTCATAGTCAGCCAAAAACAGGCCTTTAATCTGATCACATGGCAGGCAGAGTCTCTGTGTATTCAAGGACACAGCCTTTAATCCCAGTACCAAACATAGAGACCTGGAGTTATGTATAGACAGGCAGTGACATGGAAGTGATGTAGCTGGGCTTAGAGCTAATGAGAAGACAATAAAGGTACAGGTTAGACAGGAAGAGGCTCTCTTGGGAAGCTATGGCGATGTGGTGAGCTAAGGTTAGTTGGCGGCTATTGCTCTGATCTCTACGGCTTGCGCCCCTGTATTTGTTGCCGTGTTTCTTATTTAATAAGACTGTTTAGAACTTCGTATACATGATGGCCTGCTGGAGATAAGTAAGATTTCTTCAGGGATGTTTGCCTTGAGAGGATATCTAGTAGATTGTCCCACATCCATGCACATTCAGGCAGCACTAAAGTGAATCTTTTGGAAAGAAGAAGAAGAAGGAGGAGGAGGAGGAGGAGAAGAAGAAGGAGAAGAAGAAATATAAAGAGAGAGAGAGAGAGAGAGAGAGAGAGAGAGAGAGAGAGAGAGAGAGACAGAGAAAGGGAGAGAGAGAGAGACAGAGAGAGAGAGAGAGAGAGAGAGAGAGAGAGAGAGAGAGAGAGAGAGAGAGAAAGAGAGAGAGAGAAAGAGAGAGAGAGAGAGAACATGAAGTCCGGGACAGAATTTTAATAGTAGGAATAGGGAGGAATTTTGCAAACAATATATATTAACATTGAATAAAATATTTTAATTGAAAATATTTTTTTCATACAATCTTCTCTGAATATGTTTTCCCCTTCATCTCCTCCAGGTCCTCCGTTCCTCTCAAATGATCTAAGTCCTTGTCTTGTTAGTCTCTTCCTTCAGAAAACAAACAGGCAAATAAAAACCAAAATAGAGAGAGAGAGAGAGACAGACACACACACACACAGAGTGTACATGAAGTCAGTGGTAGCATTTTGATAGTAGGAATGGGGAGGAATTTCACAAACACAATATATATTAACATTGAATAAAAATATTTTTTTTTTATTATTATTATTATTATTATTTTACAACACCATTCAGTTCAACATAATAGCCACAGAATCCCCTGTTCTCCCCCTCTCGCCCACCCCTCCCCCCAGCCCACCCCCCATTCCCACCTCCTCCAGATCAAGGTCTCCCCCGAGGACCGGGGTTGACCTGGTAGACTCAGTCCAGGCAGGTCCATTCCCCCCTCCCAGACCGAGCCAAGTGTCCCTGCATAAGTCCCAGGATTCAAACAGCCAACTCATGCAACGAGCCCAGGACCTGGCACCAATGCACAGCTGCCTCCCAAACAGATCAAGCCAACTGACTGTCTCACCCGTTCAGGTGGCCTGATCCAGTTGGGGGCCCCTCAGCCTTTGGTTCATAGATCCTGTGCTTCCATTCATTTGGTTATTTATCCCGGTGCTTTATCCAACCTTGGCTTCAACAATTCTCGCTCATATAAATCCTCTTCATACTCACTAATTAGACTCCCAGTGCTCCACCAGGGGCCCAGCCGTGGATGTCTGCCTTCAGATTCCTCAGTCCTTGGATGGGGTTTATGGCATCACTATTTGGGTGTCTGGCCATTCCATCACCAGAGTAGGTCAGTTCCTGCCGTCTCGCGACCATTGCCAGCAGTCTTTTGAGGGGGTATCTTTGTGGATCTCCGTGGGCCTCCCTAGCTCTCTGCTTCCTCCCCTTCTCACCTTCCCATGTGGTCTTCATTTACCATGGTCTCCTATTCCTTGTTCTCCCTCTCTTTTCTTGATCCAGCTAGGATCTCCCACTCTTTCCCTCGACTGTCGCCCTTCATTGTTCCCACTCATGACCAGGCTATTCATGTAGATCTTGTCCATTTCTCCGTGTCTTTTTTGGGGTCCCGTTTTCCAGGTAGCCTCACTGGTGATGTGAGTAGCAGTCTAGTCATCCTTGTTCCACATCTAGCATCTTCCTATGAGTGAGTACATACCATATTTGTCTTTCTGAGTCTGGGTTACCTCACTCAGGATGATTTTTTCTAGATCCATCCATTTGCCTGCAAACCGTGTGATGTCGTTGTTTTTCTCTGCTGAGTAGTATTCCATTGTGTATATGTGCCACAATTTATTTATCCATTCTTCAGTTGAAGGGCATCTAGGTTGTTTCCAGGTTTTGGCTATTACAAACAATGCTGATATGAACATAGCTGAGCAAGTGCTCTTGTGGTATGATTGAGCATTTCTTGGGTATATGCCCAGGAGTGGTATAGCTGGATCTTGGGGGAGATTGATTCCCAATTTTCTAAGAAAGCGCCATATTGATTTCCAAAGTGGTTGTACAAGCTTGCATTCCCACCAGCAGTGGAGAAGAGTTCCCCTAGTTCCACATCCTCTCCAGCATAAAGTGTCTTCAGTGTTTTTGATCTTAGCCACTCTGACAGGCGTAAGGTGGTATCTCAGAGTTGTCTTGATTTGCATTTCCCTGATGATTAGGGAAGTTGAGCAATTCCTTAAATGTCTTTCAGCCATTTGGGATTCCTCTGTTGAGAATTCTCTGTTTAGTTCTAAAGCCCATTTCTCAATTGGACTGTTGGTCCTTTTGATGTCTAATTTCTTGAGTTCCTTATATATTCTGGATATCAGTCCTCTGTCAGATGTGGGGTTGGTGAAGATCTTTTCCCATTCTGTAGGCTGTCGCTTTGCCTTGTTGACCGTATCCTTTGCTCTACAAAAGCTTCTCAGTTTCAAGAGGTCCCATTGATTGATTGTTTGTCTCAGTGTCTGCGCTACTGGTGTTATATTTAGGAAGTGATCTCCTATGCCAAGGCGTTCAAGACTATTTCCTACTTTTTCTTCTAGCAGGTTCAGAGTAGCTGGATTTATGTTGAGGTCTTTGATCCACTTGGACTTAAGTTTTGTGCACGGAGACAGATATGGATCTATTTGCAGCCTTCTACACGCTGATATCCAGTTATGCCAGCACCATTTGTTGAAGATGCTTTCTTTTTTCCATTGTACACTTTTGGCTTCTTTGTCAAAAATTATATGTCCATAGGTGTGTGGGTTAATGTCAGGGTCTTCGATTCGATTCCATTGGTCCACATGTCGGTTTTTATGCCAATACCAGGCTGTTTTTATTACTGTAGCTCTATAGTAGAGCTTGAAGTCGGGGATTGTGATGCCTCCAGAAGTTGTTTTATTGTACAGGTTTCTTTTAGCTATCCTGGGTTTTTTGTTTTTCCATATGAAGTTGAGTATTGTTCTTTCCAGATCTGTGAAGAATTGTGTTGGTATTTTGATGGGGATTGCATTGAATCTGTAAATTGCTTTTGGTAAGATTGCCATTTTTACTATGTTAACCCTGCCTATCCATGAGCATGGAAGATCTTTCCATTTTCTGAGATCTTCTTCAATTTCTTTTTTCAGGGACTTAAAGTTCTTGTCATATAGGTCCTTCACTTGCTTGGTTAGTGTTACCCCAAGGTATTTTATGTCATTTTTGGCTATTGTGAAGGGTGATGTATCTCTAATTGCCTTCTCAGCTTCTTTGTCCATTGTATATAGGAGGGCTACTGATTTTTTTGAGTTGATTTTGTATCCTGCTATGTTGCTGAAGGTGTTTATAAGCTTTATCAATTCCTGGGTGGAATCTTTGGGGTCACTCAAGTATACTATCATGTCATCTGCAAATAGGGAAAGCTTGACTTCTTCCTTTCCAATTTGAATCCCCTTAATCTCCTTATGTTGTCTTATTGCTCTGGCTAGAACTTCAAGTACTATATTGAATAAGTATGGGGAGAGTGGACAGCCTTGTCTCGTTCCTGATTTTAGTGGAATTGCTTTGAGTTTCTCTCCATTTAATTTGATGTTGGCTGTTGGTTTGCTATATATTGCCTTTATTATGTTTAGGTATGTTCCCTGTATTCCTGATCGCTCCAAGACTTTTATCATGAAGGGGTGTTGGATTTTGTCAAATGCCTTTTCTGCATCTAGTGAGATGATCATGTGGTTTTTTTCTTTGAGTTTGTTTATATGGTGTATTACATTAATGGACTTTCGTATGTTGAACCACCCTTGCATCCCTGGGATGAAGCCTACTTGATCATGGTGGATAATCGTTCTGATGTGTTCTTGGAGTCTGTTTGCCAGTATTTTATTGAGTATTTTTGCATCAATGTTCATGAGGGAGATCGGTCTGTAGTTCTCTTTCTTTGTTGCATCCTTGTTTGGTTTAGGAATCAGGGTAATTGTAGCCTCATAGAAGGAGTTTGGTAATGTTCCTTCTGTTTCTATTATGTGGAACAATTTAGAGAGTATTGGTATTAACTCTTCTTTGAAGATCTGGTAGAATTCTGCGCTGAAACCATCTGGTCCTGGGCTTTTTTTGGTTGGGAGACCTTTAATGACTGTTTCTATTTCCTTAGGGGTTATTGGACTATTTAAATAGTTTATCTGGTCTTGATTAAACTTAGGTATGTGGTATCTATCCAGAAAAATGTCCATTTCTTTTAGGTTTTCCAGTTTTGTGGAGTAGAGGTTTTTGAAATATGACCTTATAATTCTCTGGATTTCCTCAATGTCTGTTGTTATGTCCCCCTTTTCATTTCTGATTTTGTTGATTTTAATTCTCTCTCTCTGTCTTTTGGTTAGTTTGGATAAGGGCTTGTCTATCTTGTTGATTTTCTCAAAGAACCAACTCTTTGTTTCATTAATTTTTTGTATTATTCTCTTAGTTTCTAATTTATTAATTTCACCTCTCACTTTGATAATTTCCTGGCGTCTATTCTTCCTGGGAGACTTTGCTTCTTCTTGTTCTAGAGCTTTCAGATGTGCTGTTAATTCACTAGTGTGCGATTTCTCCAACTTCTTTATGTGGGCATTTAGTGCTATGAATTTCCCTCTTAGCACTGCTTTCATAGTGTCCCATAAGTTTGGGTATGTGGTGTCTTCATTTTCATTGATCTCTAGGAAGTCTTTAATTTCTTTCTTTATTTCTTCCTTAACCCATTGGTGATTCAGTTGAGCATTATTCAGTTTCCATGAGGTTGTAGGTTTTCTGTAGTTTTTGTTGTTGTTGAAATCTAGCTTTAAACCATGGTGATCTGATAGAACACAGGAGGTTATTCTGATTGTTTTGTATCTGTTGAGATTTGCTTTGTGGCCAAGTATGTGGTCGATTTTAGAGAAAGTTCCATGGGGTGCTGAGAAGAAAGTATATTCTTTCTTGTTAGGATGGAATGTTCTGTAGATATCTATTAGGTCCAATTGGGTCATGACATCAGTTAAGTCCTTTATTTCTCTGTTAAGTTTCGATTTGGGAGATCTGTCCAGTGGTGAAAGTGGGGTGTTGAGATCTCCCACTATTAATGTGTGGGGTTTTATATGTGGTTTAAGCTTTAGTAATGTTTCTTTTACATATGTGGGTGCTCTTATGTTTGGGGCATATATGTTCAGAATTGAAACTTCATCTTGGTCGATCTTTCCTGTGACGAGGATGTAATGTCCTTCCTGATCTCTTTTGATTGATTTTAGTTTGAAGTCTATTTTGTTGGATATCAGGATGGCTACCCCTGCTTGTTTCTTAAGACCATTTGATTGAAAAGTCTTTTCCCAGCCTTTTATTCTTAGGTAGTGTCTATCTTTGAATTTGAGATGTGTTTCTTGTATGCAGCAGAAGGATGGGTCCTGCTTTCGTATCCATTCTGTAAGTCTATGTCTTTTTATAGGTGAATTAAGTCCGTTGATATTAAGGGATATTAATGACCAGTGATTCTTCATCTCTGTTATTTTTGGTGGTAGTGTGTGTGTACTTCTCTTCTTTGGGGTTTACTGTTGTGGCTTTATCTATTGCCTGTGTTTTCAAGTGTGTATCTGACTTCCCTCGGTTGGAATTTTCCTTCTAGTGCTTTCTGTAGGGCTGGGTTTGTGGATAGGTATTGTTTAAATCTGGTTTTGTCTTCAAATGTCTTGTTCCTTCCGTCTATGATGATTGAAAGTTTTGCTGGGTATATTAGTCTGGGCTGACATCCATGGTCTCTTAGTGTCTGGATTACATCTGTCCAGGTCCTTCTGGCTTTCAAAGTCTCCATTGAGAAATCGGGTGTTATTCTGATGGGTTTACCTTTATAGGTCACTTGGCCTTTTTCCTTGGCTGCTCTTAATATTCTTTCTTTATTCTGTACATTTAGTTGTTTAATTATTATGTGTCGAGGGGACTTTTTTTGGGGGTCTAGTCTGTTTGGTGTTCTATAGGCTTCTTGTATCTTCATAGGCATTTCCTTCTTTAAGTTGGGAAAGTTTTCTTCTATAATTTTGTTGAATATATTTTCTGTGCCTTTGAGTTGGTATTCTTCACCTTCTTCTATCCCTATAATTCGTAAGTTTGGTCTTTTTATGGTGTCCCAGATTTCTTGGACATTTTGGTTCATGACTTTGTTGGCTTTAGTGTTTCCTTCGACTGATGGAACTATTTCTTCTACTGTATCTTCAATGCCAGAAATCCTCTCTTCCATCTCCTGCATTCTGTTGGTTATACTTGCATCCGAAGTTCCTGATCTTTTACTCAGGTTTTCTATTTCCAGCATTCCCTCTGTTTGTGTCTTTTTCATTTTTTCAATTTCCCTTTTCAGATCTTGGACTGTTTCCTTTGTTTGTTTCATTGCTTTTTCATGGTTTTCTTTCAGTGCTTTATTGTTTTCTTCCAGGATTTTAATGTTTTCTTCCAGGACTTTATTGTTTTCTTGGAGGGCTTTATTGTTTTCTTCTAATTTGTTTGCCCTTTCCTCTAGTTGTTTACAGCGTTCTTCCAATTTTCTTGTCTTTTCCTCTACACACGCCTCTACCTTCTTCATGAAGTTACTCATAAGGCTACTTTCTTCTGCTTCTTCCAATTTTTGGTGTTCAGGTCTAGATGTTGGAGGCGAGCTAGGTTCTGGTGATGCTGTATTGCTCTTCATTTTGCTGTATGTACTTCTGCTTTGACGTCTGCCCATCTCCTTGTGATTCCTTCTTGGTCTTATCAGTGGACTTGTTTCACAAAGATCTGACAGACTCAGGAGGACTCTCTCTCTTGTCCAAAAGGGAGTTCTCTTGTCCAACTCTTTGGTCCAGAAGGGAAGTCAGGGGCAAGCTCTGGTCCAGAATGGCAGTCGGGGACAGGCTGGGAGCTCTGGTCCAGAAGGGAAGTCTTCGGGGCGAATAAAAATATTTTAATTGAAAATATTTTTTCATACACTATTCTCTGAACATAGTTTCCCCCTCATCTCCTCCAGGTCCTTTGTACCTCCTATTCCCATCTAAGTCCTTGTCTTCTTAGTCTCTTTCTTCAGAAAATAAACAGATAAATAAAAAAAATGGAATGAGAGAGAAAGACTATATATATATACATACATATATACACACACACACATATATATATCTATATCTATATCTATATCTATATATATATATATATACAGAGAGAGAGAGAGAGAGGAGAGAAAGCAAGGGTAGTACATATACACAGAGAGACCCATGGATATACATGACACCTACAAAAGGAAAAATTTGGAAACTGTAATATATAAGCAACATACCAACAATATTTAAAAAAATACTGACAAAGTGTTATTAGAGAAAAAGAAAAACTCCTACAATACAATTGATTTTACTTTGAGGTGAGTGTTTCTGGGCATGGGGCATGCCTTTTAATGCTGTTTGTATCCCCAGTGAGACTCCACTGGTAAGAGCTAATTTTTTCTCTGTGAGTAGTTCTCAGTTGAAGATAGCTTCTTCATTAGGGATGGGAGATCATGACTTCCCCTTCCCAGTGGTGGGAACCGAACTGTATTATTCTTGTGTAGGTTCTGTGATTACTGCCACTGTCTCGGTGAGTTCCTGTGTGTGTCAGTCCTGTTCCATCTGGAAAGCTTTGCTTCATTTTATCTTCCAACCCTACTGGCTCTTACAATACTGTAGATTCTTCTTTAGCAGTCTTTTTTAAAACACACACATTTTTTTTTAAATCAAGGAATAGTATTTTGACTTCTAGCAAATAGCTGCATTCACATACGCATTTACTTCACACATAAAAATTCAACTGTATATGCATACACACTCACATAGAGAGAATGGTCTGATCCAGTGTAATAATTCATGAATATAATCATAGCTCATGAAGGAACTCACAGAGAGATTGCAAAGTGTCAACAGCCTGTTGCATTTGGCAGCCCAGAGTCACAATCAGAAGGTCCCAGACCGAAATGGAGTCTTTCTTATAGATATCCATGATAAAGCCCTAATTAGCAGATACAAGTGTTGATGTAACCAACCGTCTTATTAAATAAGAAACACAGAAACAATGTAAAAGAGAAAGCCAAGAGGTCAGAGCTCAGAGCTAAAATCTCACCCTTCCTCCTGCTGTCCCAGCTTCCCGAAAGAGAGCTATTTCCTTGTATGTCAGTCGTTTCAAAGTCATTCTGCCTTCTCATTGGTTGTAAACCCAAACACGTGACTGCCTCATCACTGTCTGTATGTACAGCCCTCTAGGTCTTAAAGGCGTATGTCTCCAGTGCTGGTTGTATCCCTGAACACACAGAGATCTATGGGATTAAAGGCGTGTGCCACCACTGCCATGCTCTTTCTATGGCTCTAATAGCTCTGACCCCGGGCAACTTTATTTATTAACATACAATCAAAATCATATTTCAGTACAATTAGAATACTACCACATTTCCCCTTTCTATTTTAATAAAAAGAAAAAAAGCAAAAGGTTGTAACTAACAAAAGAAAAACTATATACAAAAGTACAATAACTATATATAATATATACAAGTAATGAATACCTAAACAGGTATTTGACAAATCAGAGAAAATAATTCCATCATCTATCCTATTTTGGTAAATCCAAGATGTATCTAATGCACTTTCTATCCTAATTAATTTTCAACTATAACTAACTAATTTTCAACCATAACTAACTAATCTTCAACTCCTCAGAGACCCAAGAAGGAAATAATGTTAGCTAACAAAAATAAAAACAGGAGTGCATGCAAGAAATTTCCAAAAAATTTGTGAGTTGACAGAAACAGCCAGCTGCCTGGGCAGTCACCTGAGGTTTCTCCGCAGTGTTGGGGCATCATCTTCAGCCTATAGGCTTAGTGTATCTGACAGACTCATTTGTGAAGTAGGATGTACACAGGTCAACAGTTCAACCTCACATTGGGTGAGAGCAGTCCATGTACCAGAAACGCCTGAATTCCACTAGTGTCCTGTCATGATTCAGGATTTTAAATTCTGGAAATTGTTGACAGTTTTTGAGTTTAGCTGTCCATTCTTCTTGGCTGTGTATATATGGCTTCATCTCAACATCCCCTTCTTTTCCACATCCCTCTATTAAATGCCAGTCTACTATCGAGAGGTATGAGCTTTCAGCTGCTGTTCCATTGCACAACAGAAGCCATCCGCCCTCTGCCTGTTAAGCTGCCTTCGAGGGAAAGAGCACTGTACCTTTTCTGGATTGCGAAGGCCACTTCAGGGATGGGGCTATATTGTCCTGGCCTCAGAAAATGCCTTTTGATAAAGCCATAACCACACTTGTTTTGGCAAGAATCAGTAGTCCTTTGTTTCATGTTCTGTCTGTCCATTTTGTCCTATTGATTCGAGGATACTTTGTTGTCCAATGGTTAACTTTTGCCACAATGAAAGTTGACTCCATATGCAGTTTCTTCAATGCCCATATTTTCTCTGAAGTAGATTGGTACTGCCAGGAGCCGACATGTCTCAAAAAAAGAAAAATTTTCTAAGTTATTAAAACATTTTAAATGCCATATTCCGTAGATCTCTGAAGGGTTTGAAGATGACCTGTCTAAAACATCTCTGCTCAATTTTTTAAAACATATCTAATATGACTACAAGTTCTTTTGTAATATCTAACTACTAACTTTCATTTCTTTATATCCTATTAGTTGGTAATAATAACTTTCAAGGATCAGAAAATTGCATTACATTGTTAAATGAATGGTATAAATACAATTAGAAATATACATATAGCATTTTCTAACAATATCAATTTCAAATTTGTTTACAATATAAAACAATCCAATCCAATGTAAAGTTTTTAAAACTAGTAATTGTCTTTTTCTTTTTTTTCTTTCTTTTTTAAAATAAGAACATTAAATCTAATATCCTTTGCTTAGCCTCTTTCCTAACACTTGACAATAACTTGTAACCAACCCCCCTAAACACTGAAAATTATCCCAGACCCAAAACGCACTAAAAAGACCAAAAAACCACCTGCCCCACACCACCTCTTTGGGAATGTAGGCGTCGTATTCTTAAAATTGCTTCCTGCTGGGTATGGGCGAAGTTTTCTTTATCCTGAAAGAAAAATTTTAGGTTAATTGTCAAATTCTAGGAGAGGTAACTATAACCTTCATTATACAAGTTTAGCCCCCAAGCACTACTGGCTATTTGATGTTATCAGTTGGAGGCAGAGCTCCTGGTAAATCACTTTTCCCCCATCTTTCTTCTTTTATTTTTGCCGTTTCTACTACAACACATAGGGAGGAGTAATATCTTGTTGAAACAGACACCTGTAGTGGCGATTCTCCATGTTAAAATTTTTATAACTCTTCCTTGGTTTGAGCTCTCTTTCATTTTCTCTCTGCTCATTGGTATTTAATCTATTCTTTATTTTCATAAACACATTTAGCCAAGCAGAGGCATCCAGAGCTAATATGAATCTATGCACTATATCAGGAATAGGAAGCGAGAAGTAGGCACAAGTCAGGAAAGCACAGTTGAGAATGGATGTATTTCACCACTTCGAGATTTCACAGGACTAAGTTTTCATGCCTCAAAGATCAGAGGATGATGGATTGATAATAAGATCTGGAAAAGAATAGGGAAGCATGAGGTTGAGATGCATATAGAGATGATAGTTATATAACTACAGACACATAGAAAAAATAATAAAAAGGAGAGATCTTTCTTGATCACCAAAGGAGCAATTTAGAAGAGGCAGCCATTAAAGTTTCTCAGAGGAGAGTCCATCCAAGAGGCCATAGTAAAACTTAGAAGACAGCAATATCCAAAACACAAGACAGCTATTTGGTGGTAGTGTGTATTATTCAAGAATGCTATGTAAAGGAGGTAGTATTTGTGACATATGGAGGTGAAACTGTTAGTACTATTATAAATTTTACTGAGTATATAATTATTAAAATAATTAGGGCACTTTTCTCCTTATTGAAGGAAGAGAACAGCTAATAAGGATAAAATTATAAAATCTTAATCACATGAGAATTTAAATTTTATTGAAACTAGGCTCTAATTATTGTTTCTATGAAATATGAAGTCACAGGAACTAATGGTTACACTAAAAACAATGTAATTATCATTGACAGAAATTGAAAAAGTAGCCATAGCACATTTGATTATTAGGTACTCATACATGGGCATGCTTAAAAACCCATTGGCTCCTAGAAATAAATTGCATGGATTAAAGTTTGCCAATATTCTATTATAGCTTAGAATTGCAATCGATCAAAAGGTCACATGGGATTTTTTAATTTTATTTGATTTATTCTTTGAAATTAAGTACATATATAATAGATCTTTATCATATCCACCCATTCTCCATCCTACAAATCATCCATGATGCCCAAATAAATCTCAATTCTAGCTACATGTCATCATTCTATAGTAGTTTATTTATTCATCCTTCAAAACCAATGATCAATTAGTGCTTCACATATATTTGTACAGGATGAGTACCCGAAAAGAACGTTCACCATTTTCAGCAAGGTAGGGGGAAGAGAAGGAAACAGGTAGCATAGAGAGAAAACGCAAGGACTGAGGGACAAATTATTAATTGGAATCTAGAAAAGTTCTCAAAGACTGCCTTGTATGATGGGTTTGGAGTAAGCAACATGGATGGCAGGTGGTCACTCTTACCCTTAACTGAGTGGCAGTTCATATGCATTTCTGCTTGGACTGTGAGATGAGAGAGTCTCATTTGTGATACTTAATTGTTTTATCTGTCTTTCTCCAAGAATCTGGACAGGAGGGAGATTTGCTCCAGGTGGATGTCTAGATGGATCACATTGATGTTGTGGGAATGACAGTCCACTAGAAACCTGAAGGGTGAGTGCACTGCTTTAATTATAAAGTTGAGTTTGTAATCACATCAATACATAGCATAAACTTATAAGCATCCATTTTTATGGACAGTGGTTTTTAAATTGCCAATACTAACTTTCATCACAGATAGTGGGTGAATTAATTATGTAAAATTGTTGAAATTTTTATTTAATAATTGTCTTCCAGAAATGAACAGGACATTCTAGTTGATTTTCTATGCTGTTTCCTATGAAATGCCATCTTATAGACAGGCAGAGTTAATTTTATAAATAATGTCATGCAGATGTGCATTTGCCTACTAAATAGTATGTTATCCTGACAGTATTTTTCCTGTGAGTACTCTTTTGTTTATTGCTATGTATTAACAAGCACCCCCCCAATTTCCATTGTTCCTCTTCTGGATATACATCAATAAAACATGGTAGTGAGTTTTATGTCAACTTGACACTTGGTATAGTCATTAGCAAAGTGGCCATCTCAGTTGAGAAAATTCATCCATAATACTGAGCTGTGGGCAAGACAGTTATATATTTTCTTAAATAGTAATTGTTAGGGGAGGGCCTAGCCTCTTCTGCATGGTGCCACTATTGGGTTTCTGGTCCTCGGTTCTATAAGAACTTAGGCTGTGCATATCATATCTAGCAAGCCAGTAAGCAGAACTCCTAGATGGCATCTCTGCCAGCTCCTGCTTCCAGGTTCCTGCCCTACCTGACTTCCTTCTCTGACTTCTTTTGATGATGAACTGTGATCTGGAAGTTTAAGCTATTCTTCCCCATCTTTCTTTTGCTCATGGTGTTTCATCATCGTAATAGAAAACCTAAAATATAGCCCCCTCCCCATGGACTCGCAATGACCACATTATGAAGTCAGTTCACTCTTTCTGGTATGTTCTTTTCCTGATAACAAATGAAGTCAACACACATGGTAGAAAGGGTCCTGATAAGGGAGACTTTAATTTTGACCCTCAATACTCTTTTCCAATATTCAAATTTGTATTTGAAAAAGAGAAATATTTTTTAATTTTATGTTACTTTACTTATTTATGACCATTTGTAGTAAAGTGGGGTTTTAATATGTGTATTTTGAAGTTGTTTACTTTTAATATTTTTGTATGGACTCATTGTAGAAAACCAGTATAACCTTATACTTACAATAGAAGAGGTTATAGTCATTTCAGTCACTTCAATTTCACTAAGTTCTTTACTTTTTTCAACAGTGTCATTATCATCCATTTATGAGATCAATTACTTCTTTTCTAACGCTATTTTTGTGTAAAGATTGTATAGATGTCTTAAAAAATTTTATAGAAAGAACAAAATAATCAAGAAAGAAAGAAAATCCTTTTCAATAGAAGTAAGGACTAAGTCTTGTCAGAGTCCTTGGGAAATCCCAAGTAATGACTTACATGACCTTGCCTGAGACCTAGGGAACATGTACTGAAGCTGTCTTTGCATGGTGAACACTTGTGTCTTGTTCACTCTTACTAAGCAAACCCTTCATTACTCTGGTGCTCATCCTGCCCCTACAAACTTCCAGTTAAGATTGATGGAGATCCTAACAGTTTGACCCCTGGTGACAAAGAAGATTCAGAGCAGGATATTTTCTGGACTGGACACACTCTATTCACTATACTGTTAAGGAAGCTCATGAACTTAGTAGTTTAAAAAGCCTTCCTCCACTTGCCTCATGTATATAAGTGGGAAGTAACTGTTATAGAAGTGGGGGCTGTTCCGTGGAGCTGCTGGCAGTCATGGGAGGGAAGTTCCAACTCTGAAGCAATCCCAAGGCATCACCATTTCTGGGTTGAGCTTTTTGGTGATGCATGTGTCTGAATTCCATCTGTAACCCCCCAAAACTCATTGGCTCACAAGCAGAAGATTGGTGTATTTATGTTTAATTTTAATTTCATAGATTCCCTGTCTTGGATGAATGGAGCTTTTTTTTCTCTCTAAAAAAGATAAATAACAGGAAAGTATGTCTAAGCCCAGTTTAATTTTTTACATATTTAAAAAAGTATCTCTTTCATCCTGTTTCCAAAACATACTATACAACTTACCTTGTTCTCTTTCATATTCGTAGACTCTTTTTAGGTTTTTGTTACATGCATATATATGTATGGCTACACACACACACACACACACACACACACACACACACACAGCAGCCTCTTTTTTAGGTTTTTGTTATATGTATATATGTGTATGGCTACACACGCACACACACACACACACACACACACGCACACACACACACACACACACACACACACACACACAAACACTAGCTAAGTCTGTATAAATTCACTTGTTCTTATGTTTTCAGTTTTGACCATCTGGTAGTGGATTTGTTGTGTGTGTTTCCCTTGTTAAGATAAAGTTTCTTTCTTTTTTTCCCACTTTTTTGGTGATTTTATTGACAATCTTTTCTTTTTTAGAATTATTTCTTGCAAACCAACCTACTCTAAGCAATATATAACTGACACAATGTTATTCTGTTGGTAGAAGTAAACACAGAGATTTCAAAACTACCTCCCTGAGCTCAGGAATTATTTTTTTATATGTAGGATCCTTGGTTTACTTTATCATAAAAAAAGATAAAATTTCTATTTTTTAACCTTTTAGATGAGTTGTATTTCTTCAGAATTTGTTGCTTTATTTCAAATGAAAGAAAGATTTTAGTCTTTTTAGCCTTGCTATGGACACTTTCTTGTATAAAGTTACCATGAAATTCAAGCTGCCCTTAGTATACTCTTAATACTCGTAGGTGTATTTCTCAGTTAATCATTTGACATCAGGCATCCTCTTATTCTTCCTCTACTGCCTGGATCCTTAGGAAAATTGTATTTCTGCAGTATCATGTATCAGATTAGGAGGATCCTGTGGAAACACACTAAGGTAGTCCCATTCACCAGATTGAACATAGAGGTCATTTATCTTTTTATTTTGTCATTTCTGTGGCTGCACAGCTTAGATACAGTTGTATTCAGAGATTAATTTGTAATTATTTTGATAATTTGTAATTTTGTAATTTGTAATTAATTTGATTATTCTTTAATAGTGATCTTTTAGATCTTTAATGATCTTTTATCCTTAATTGCATATTTCTAAAATTTTTGAAGTTTTAATATAGTTGCCTCATTCCCCCTTTCATTTATTCTCTCCTAATCTTTCCATGTAATTCTCCTTATCACTTTGAAGTTCATAGCTTCTGTTTCATTGTTTTCTGTTTCTCTCTCTCTCTCACTCTCACACACACCACACACACACACACACACACACACGCACGCACACACACATACAAATATATAAACAACCAAGTATAAGTGTTAAGTAATGAAAATCCAATTTTCATGTTGTGTCCACTTGTCCTAGAACTTTTGAGAAACATTTTACCTACTATTTTTTTGCATTTTTAAGATGAGTTAAATTATAATTAGTAAATGATATATTTGAGTCCTCAGCTTATGTCAAATAATTTTGTATATGGTGTGTGTGTGTGTGTTTGTGTGTGTGTATACTCATGTCTCTGTGTGTGTTGTCACATTGCATTAAGTTTTGAAAACAGGAAATTTGATTGGTACTTGCTGATTTTGTTCTTATTTTAAGGATAATTTCATTGATACCAGATTTATTTTTGTTTCTTTACATTTTTTGAGTTAGTTTGATCATTAGGACAGAGGAATGACACAAAGGAGGACCTGCATGTCCACTGCACCCAGTATCTACATTGCTTGTGACTACTGTATTATAATTCTAATACTATCAATACATCTTGACCAGGACTGTACATTTTAAACCTTATTTTGATTTTACTAATAATATGGTAATGATAGCTGCTTAAGTATACATATTTTTCAATTATGCTTTGTTCTTAGACATTTTCTTTTCCCTCCTATGTTGTTGACACATGATCTCGTCATTCGCTGACTCAGGCACTGAGGAGGTGCTTCTCTGCCTTCTCCTGGGAAGCTTTCACTGAAGACACAGACCTCACACCTAGCTGGTGGTATTGTAATTTGAGGGGCTTCCTGCCTTTTAATTTTAATTACTAGTTTCTTGTGTGTGAAACTCAGTTAAGTTTTTATGTTTCTGTGCATTAGCATGTTTGCTGACCATACTTTTAAATTCATACATTTTGTGAATGTCTTAATGTTTCTTTAGAAATTGCATGATGATCTTTCTACCTAGATGTAGTGTATATTTCTTGCCATAGAAACTGTTCATTCTCTCCACTAATTTCTCTGAGGATAGTGTCCAGTAAAAGACTGTGAACTGGCATTAATTTGTGTCTTTTCTTGTCAAACTTTTGGTAAAGTACTGAAACTTTTAGGATTCTAGGTATTACATTCCATTGAAATTCATGAAATTTATGTATATATATATATATGACCTGATATGTTGAGTCTTTTCTTTTTATTGGATTAATCTCCCTTAATAAATATAATATTTTCATACATTTAAATAATGAGTTTTGGTCATTTCATCCCAGTTCTTCTCTCTCATCCTACTCTTCTGCTGAAACTGTACTTTCTAACCTCTGACCATTTGTTTTATTTTTTTAAGAAGTTGAGTGCTTCATGTAAGACTAGTGTATTTACATAATTTCCACATCTCTACATCTCTGTCTTGTAAACTCTACCTGTGTACTCCTCATTCCATTCTCAAATTCATGATCTCTTCATTATTATTGTTGAGTACATACACACACACACACACACACACACACACACACACACACACACACACTGCTGAATCCCATTAGTGTTCCTAGGTTGAAAACAATCTGTGAGTATAACCATAAAATTAGTAATGCAGTTAAAGATTATAGTGGTTTGTGAATGTGGTGGCTACTTCATCTAAGTTCCATGTGCTTGCTAGTCAAATGACCTTTGCTGGTTTACATTATGAGGCATAATTTTTCTCTTGTTAAGCAGGCCTTGGATCCCATTAGGTAGATATTAGTTACTGACAAGCTATAAGAGCTACTGGTGTGTCTTTAGCTATATCTAGCCATGCTGCTCATTTGAAGGCATCGTAGCTTTGTGGACAATTGATTACTTTCCTCCCTTAACTGCTTTTTCTAACTCCTTCCAGGTATTACTTTTCTCTGAAAGCTAGTCCCCAGGGATCAGGCATTTATGTAGTTCAAGTTAAACTTCTCATTGATCCAGATGCAAATGCAGTTATTTCTACAATAGGTATTTACCAGCCATTTCTTGGAAGCAACCAAGCACAGCAGTAATAGAGTATACTCTTGTAGTATTATCTTGGACTCCCCTTACCAACAACTCAGAAGGAGTTTTCTCCTCAGTATCTCTAGAGGTTCTTTAGATTTTATATATATATATAATATTTAATATAATATAATAAAAAAGAAATATATATATTTTCCCCTGATTGGTATATTATGCACCCAATTTCAATTAAATACATGCACATATCTGTATATCTCACATACCTAATTTGGGCATAAATATAAAATATAAAATCATTATAAAATGATTTCCTTATCATTTTTTACCATCCTTTGTGTTTCTATTTTTCTTCAGGTTTTCTTTTTGAATCCTCATAAAACAGCTTTGCAGAAATGTCTATCAGGAGTATTACTAATGTAGTTTTAATAATCCTTCTTTAAGTTTTAAATAGTAAGATATTTTTTACTTTCTGGTCACTGGACTGGTCCAATGTCATATAAAAACACTTTATTCTATTGATTAAGGACCAGCCAGCCTGTAATGTGTGGCTGATAATTGCCTCATAATTCTACTCCCCCCAACAATGTCTCCAAATAACTGTCTTGCAAAAAATTATCATCTAGGGCATATAACTAACTTGCCATAACTTGTTTTATGTAAGTCTAACAAAAGTGAAATGGCTTTGTGGACAGGCTAGAGTATATAGATCAGAGATCAGGAAGGTAGGGGGCCCTATCTGTGCAGGTATATAAAAGCTATAGTCCCTGCAGTGAAAGGGAAATCTGGTGAAAACTTTGGGTGGGATTACAAGAAAACTGTAGATGAATACAACAAAACTGTAGTTTGTTTGGGAAGAGCAATGCTTTTGTTCTTGATATGGGTAATTGAAGAAAATTTTCACCAATCAGTGAAGATTACAGAAGGAAATTTTACCTGGTTGTTTGTCTTTATACGAGAATCAGGGGTCCATGGGAGAGGCATGGGCAATACAGAGTGTGGTGAGATATATCACTAAGATGAGGTCACCTGGACAATGGATGTGAGTTTTCAAAATCCTAGGAGAGCAGTGTTTTTCTCTGTGGTGTTCAGAAGCAGATATGTTTGATATGTGTATGACTTATTTCTTCATGGGAATGCCATGTCAGGAACAGAATTATCAGCAAGCAGGTGCACTGGGAACATGGCTCCTTTTGTGGTAATGAGAAATGTGTCTCATCATGAGTTTCAGCTCTGAGGGATATTTCTGGTGCAAGGTAAGAACCATAAGAAAAAACATTGTTTAGCTGTCAATTTGGTATTGACTTCCAATACTGTAGGCATACTGGATAAAAGAAAATAAATGCAAATTTCAGTTAGTATTCTGTATAGGTATGGAGATTAAAAGTGTAAGAGAGCACAGAATAGACCAGTAATACAGAGAGAGCATCATCTGCCACCCCCAAAGATGGAACCCATTGAATTCATGTAGCAATAAATTTAGGTGTCTGAGGCAATGATAATCAAAGATAATTCAACACTAAAATCCCTAGAATTGCAGAAAAACTCCCACATGGCATATTTTTATTAATCTTTGTAGTTGCATACACATAATTATGTGTAATTAATGAAAACTGCTGAATCCATCAGCAGTTGTGTGTTTCTTATATAGAGGGTGTGTGCTTGTGTTAATCTCTTTGCCTCATCTGGCCCATCCAAGGCTTATCCCTGGAGAAGTCCAATTTTTCATATTTTAGCATCTGTCATTACAGGTAAATCTTCAGCTAGCAGTTGGAGCTTGTGAGTTTCCCCCTCCACTTTGATATTTCAGTTGAAGTGCCATTGTATTATTAATATTTATGTGTTTTTATTTGGGGACTTAATTGATGCAGCTTCTCTATCATATATAGAAGGCACTTTCTCACAGCAGACATACTGTTCCTCTTGATCATATAGTCTTTCTGACACCTCTTCCACAATACTCTCTGAGTATTGTGTGTTGAGTGACTTTTTTCTTTTCTTTTATTTATCAGTTGGTTTTGGGCATACCATAGTCAGTTGCATTTTGACCAGAGATTATTGTAATTGTATCTTTCTACTGGAAAATGAAGCTACTTTGCTGAGAGTGAGTGCTATACTAATCTGTGGGTAAAAGGATAAGTATTTTAAATGCAGATAAAATTTTACTGGCTCAAAAGCTGTATTTATAGCTGTAAGTTCTTTTCCAAGGTCCATTATCCTAGTGTCTGTGGATAGCTGGCCAGATTTACACTGTTTGACATTTTTTTCCTTGATCATGGTATATGTCTACTTTAATGACCAGAAGTAACACAAACAATTCACATATGGATTTGAACTGCCAGGCCTCTGATATGCCAGTAATGGCTAATATTTAGGCAATGATGATGCTTAAGGAAGATTAAGAAAATCATGAATTTTACCCTGAAGTTATGCAGCACTATTACCTGCAGTGTTCACCATAACATAGCATGGTGGTGGAAAGTTGGCTCTGGAAGATACACACTTAATTTTTTAATTATGAGCACCCCAGTTTATATCTAGAATATAGGAGTAAAAATTCAAGGATTATAGTGTGTATGTGCAATTACAGAATATGATGGGCATCGGTAGATATGTGAGTCTTGCTGGCCAGCAAAGTAGGATTAGTTAGTGAATTTTAGTGAGAATAGCTATTTCAAAGGACCCAGAGGTAGTGGACATTTGAATAAAAATAGTATTTGGTGAACATGATAGCAGAATTGCACACACGAGTTCCTAGCAGTTTAGACTGCACGTATAAGACTTGCTTGTACTGGTCAAACTAGTGAAAATCTCAGCATAGCTGGTGGAGGACTTCCTGAAGTCTCACCCATATTTCATTAGCTACTGGCGTTTTAGGGACTATGGAGAAAGAAGGGTCTGTTTTATCCAGGGACTTTTGCTCTCAGAAGTTACCCATGATCCCATATATCTCCGCACAAGTATCTGCAAACAGGCAGCCCTCAATGGGTATTACAAAGCATTGGATACTGTGCTCCACAGCTCTATATTTTGATTGGTATTTTTTAATGGTCTCCATGAAAGTGAAGTTTCTTGGTGAGGGGAGAAGACTTAACTTATCCTTGGGTATAAGAACAAATGCTTTTAAATTGTAGAGATTATGTTGATTTAATAAATTTATTTTCGCCTTCAGGGACCATGACTTCACTTTTTTTTCCCTTTGGTTTTCATCCACACCTTCCAAATACCAATTCACACTCTCCTTCAAATTCATGGCCAACTTTTTCACTAGCTAATATTGCATACATATACCTACATATGTATTCTTACCTGTACACTATTCAGTGCATATGATGTAACATGTGTTGTTACTTTCAGGGCTGATTGTTTAGACGTGTAATCCTCATTTACTATCCAGCCTGTTCTTATCAGCACCTGTTTCCACCAGTCACTTCAGTGATGTAAGTAATGTAAGTTAATGTGCTTAAATTACTTTGAGTTACTGTGTGTAATCATGGATCATCTTCCATCATATTTAGTACAAATATTCAAGTTGTTATTATATTCCCTATGTCAGTTGTTCTCAACCTTCCTAATGTGGCAACCCTATGATACAGTTCTTTATGTTGTGGTGACTCACAATCATAAAAATCATTTGTGTTGCTACTTCATAACTATAATTTTGCTACTGCAGTAAATTATAATGTCAATATCTGTGTTTTCTGATGGTTTAAGGCAACCCCAGGAAATAGTGGTTTGTCCCCCAATAGTGGTTGAGACCCAAAGGTGGAGAACCATCATCTTATGTAAATTTTATTTCCTGAAAGTTTCCTGTCTTATGGAATATTTTAAGAGGATAAGAATTCAGGATCATGATAATGGTCAAGTGACACATTTTTAGAAAGAACTCAACAAAACACAAATAATGGTGGATATATTTCATCACTTAGATGTATCAGAGGAAGAAATTCACATGTCTCAAAGTTAATGGAATGATGGATTGATAACACCAGCTGGAAAAGCTGAAGTTGTGATTAGATAGAGATACTTATGTAGCAGATAATAGATAAATAGGTACAAAAGAGGAGGGAGTGATGAGGTCACTTTTTTTTACCATGCATAGCATTTTCTTTGAAAAGCTACTCCTCTCTTTCAAAATGGGTTTGGAGGAAGCTAGTAGGTTTCCAGGGATTCTGTGAGGCTCCCTTTACCAACTCAAATGATGATCTGACTTTCCATTGGGAGCTTTACACTAGGAGCTTACCTAGGAGCTAGGTGTCTGATTGAGCTACTTTTAGGAAGATGGAGGAGGCAGAGACCTAAAAAATACAGTTAAGTGTGTTGCATTGTTCTTTTATAACAAAGTTAACCTGATATCCAAGTGGATACTGATACATGGTAAGTTTGTAAGAATTTACTATATTATTCAAATAATGGTTACAGTAATATTCTATTTTAATGGTTCAGCTATCAGATGACTTTTTAACTGAAACAGTTTTAAGCTTAAATTTAAATATAAACTTACATTAATATTTTTTATCTTAGAGCATTATATTGCTAAGCTCTCATAATTGTTTCTCTAAAATGGGAAGTCAAAGGAACTATCTGGTTACACTAATAAACATGTAATTTTCATTATCAGAGATTAAAAAGTATCCATAGGACTGAATGAATGTAATTATGCCTGGGTATTAAATATGTGCTTACTTAAAAGCCCATCAGCTTCTACAGATACACTGTGGAGATCATAGTTTGCTGTCATTCTATCACAGATTAAAAGTGTAATCAATCAAAAGATCATGTGGGATTTACTATTATTTTAATTTTATTTGAATGATTCTTTGAAATTTTCATGTGTATGTCTAATAGAGCTTTATCATATCCACCATCATTCTACCATCTCAATTGCAACTTAAAATCCTCTATTATAATTTATTTATTTATCTTTCAAAACAATGGTTTCAGTTAGTGCTTCCCATGTTGTATGTATGAGGTGACTACCAATCCAAGGGCATTCAACATTTTCAGCAAGGAGTGATAAAGAGAACATGATAGTAGAGTTGAGATAAAACATAAGCACTGAGGGACTAATTATCTACTGAAATCTAGAAAAGTTCTCAAAGCCCGTCTTATTTGATGTGTTTGTAGTAAGCAACATGGAGCTCTGAGTTTATTGTTACTGTGTTAATTCATTTGCATATCTTCATGGACCATGAGGCAAAAGAGATGCAGTTGTGACACTTAACTATTGTATCTCTCTTTCCCATAGAATCTGGTAAGGAGGAAGATTTGCTTCCTGTTGATATCTAATTGGATCATATTGATGGCCGTGGGAATGACAGTGAACTAGAAACCTGAAGGGTGAGTACACTTCATAGTTCATGATAATATAAATTCATATGAATATATAGCATGAATTTGTAAGCATCCATTATGTACAATAGTTACTTTTATTTTTCAAAAATAACTCCTGTCACTAAATGTAGGTGAATTAATTTGGTAAAATTTTTGAAATTTTATGTAATCATTTTTCTTCAAGAAAGGTACAGGATGCTCTAGCTGATTCTCCATGATGTTTCCTAAGAAATGGTATCTCACAGGCAAAAACAGTTATTTCTATTAATAATAGCGTGCGGATTTGCATATGTCTGGTGTGAATGATGTTATGTTGATCTGACAGTATTCATTCAGAGTAACCTCCTGTTTTCACTCACGTATGAAAATAAACTAAAATACAATATAATAACCACCTCCCACTCACCATCTTCTAGAGACTGCTTCAGCAACAAAACGTGTTTGAAGGTGCAGTAGATGTAAATACAAATTTTATGGAAGATTGTGAGACTTTCTTAAGAAATGTTGCACCATCCATGCATCAGCTCCACACAGCAGATGACATTGTGGGGAAACCATACGTATGAGGGAAGGAGTCTCTCACATGGTCTGATTTAAATGGAAGTCTAGACACACATATTGATTTACTGTATCTGCTTCATTTCCACTCCTCAGTCACATTAATGGTTTTACAAAACCCATTTATATCTATAAGACTGTGGTTAAACATGAGAAAATGATGTCAATATATCTTTATGTTATGCTCTTGAGGAGTTATTTTTCACCATTAGATAAGAATGAAGTATTAACAAGTGATTCACACAATTGATCAGTTTTCAAAACATGTTCAATATAATTAAGTATGTCATGGATTGTGATTACTCTACACAAATATCTATGGTTATTTGAGTCTATCCTAACAGAACATCAGAAATATGACATGGTTCCATTCTTTAGCTCCAACTCTGTATTTTAATTAAGAAAATACCCTACAACCCTTACAGACAGTCAGATCTTATAGAGACTTTTTTTTTCAATTGTTGCTCCCATATGTCCAAGGACACTAGCCTGTGTCAAATTGATGATAACCTAACCAGGATACACATGGAACATGTTATACCAGTGACAGGGCCGTCAACTCTGTCACAGAGTTCCAATTTCATCTACTCTTCTGGACCCCTTAAAGTCCTTAAACACATCATATGAGTGACACATATTACCAAGTTTGGCTGTCAGCACGAGGTATAATCTTGACTACTTCTGGAATATATCTCCTGTGTGCTAAATTTCAGAAAATTTCCACTAGAATACTTAGCCTCAATCATTCTAATCTCTTCTTAATCACAACTCACTCTTCAGCCCCAGATGACTAGCATCCATTGTCTGAACAAAGAAAAGGTTTTACCATAGTTGTTCTGGTCTCTCTCTTTCTTTCTCCTTTTTAAAAATAAATAATAGATTCCTTTCTCATATAATATATCCTGATAATAGTTTCCACTCCATCTAATTGTCCTAAATATACTAGAATATGTGCCATATACCATAATCCCACCACACTGTTTATTGCCATTGCAAAAGAGATGGAGTTGAGTCTCTAATTGTGGATCACAGAAAGACTAGGGCTGTAACAGGGAAATTATTATAGATTATGCTGAGGATATGTGTTGTATGAGATTTTGTTTGTGTTCTGACAAATAAAGCTTACCTGGAAACCAGAGAAGCAGAGCAACTAACCACTAGAGACCTTGTAACTCTACGAAGTCTCAGACCAAATCAGGGGGCAGGGGATCCTGTCTCTAGGTATCCTTAGACTGAATGGGCCCAAGATCCTGTCTCCACCTGTCTTATATTCCTGTTTCCACTTCTTGATTGTTCTGGGATTAAAGGCATGAGCCTCCCAAGTGCTAGGATCAAAGGCATGAGATCCAAGTGCTGGGATCAAAGGTGTGAGCCACCAGAGTTGGGCTTTGTTTCTCTTTTATACTGGTTCAATCTCATATAGCCCAGGGTGGCCCAGAATTCCTGATTTCCAGCTTCCTCTTCCCAAGTGCTGTAATTAAAAGTGTGTGTCACCACTTCTTGTCTTCTATTGTTAACTAGTGGTTAGCTTTGCCCTCTGGTCTCCAGGAAAGCTTTATTTGTCAGAAAACAAATAAAATATCACACAACAGATGTATGTGCTAATCAGAAAAGAAAAAGGAAGGACATATTATACAGCATGCCCCCTAGAGAAATATTTAGTCATCAATTAAGAGTTTCCCCTGTATTTTGCATATACATTGAGTTACATGTGTACCCAGAGAGGTGGGGTTAACACTCTAATATCCATAACTATGGTACATCTCCAAAATATTCATATATTCAGTTAGAAAACTAACTATTCTGTCCTAGAGCTTTGAAGAAGATTAATAACTGGCCTGGACCACATTCCTCACTTCTCAGATAAGGGCAAAACCTATGTGGGGGTCTGTCTTTAACCTCCGGAATATAGGCAAATTCCTTATACATCTCAAGTAGAGCCATGTTAATGCCTCAGAGCTTTATTGCTGCAGTCTTGCATATAGTTGATAACATGTACCTTCACCTGTCTGTGGGCTCTAAAAGGAGTAAGATATATGATCTCAGTAAAGAAAAATGATGTAGCAAGATCAGGGTCTGTTTTCTTGTATCTGGCAGATGGCAGTTATAACCTTGCAGTTATCTCTTTCACAAGTGTCCCTTCTTCACTCTAAGTACCTCTTCAACAAATGGTCTCCTAGATCATGTTCTTTCACATTAGGATAATTTTTAAATCATAGGCTTTATATATAGGAACAACACAGGTACCTGGGCTTAAGTCAAAATGGAACCTGTACTGGTATAAAGGAAACATTCAGAACAGCCCCTAGAAGCAACACAGGGGCTAATGAGGTTGAAGTTCCACCTCTCTCCTGCAGAGTCTGGAGAACCAGAAATTGTCAATCACTAGGACTCATAGTCAGACTGCTGTATTCTTAGATCCTGTGGTGATTCTTCTTCTAGGTTCTTGATTTCTATTATTAAGAGGGATGTGTTATGTCTAGGTTCACTGATCTACTATTCATGACACTACTTTTCCACCTTAGGCACCACCCTCTCAGCCTATTTCTAGCTTGGTCTAAACAGCTCACATGTCACCAGAAGTGAAAAAATTATTATTACTTTAGTGGCAGACTGTGCTTATAAATACCTGCATATCAAGCCATAGATCTTCCTATCCTGATTATCATTGAGTCTAGGCATACTTTTCTTTCATTTAAAACTCACTGACCTGAAGGCTTTAGGCCTCTCGATGAAAATCCACCTAATTTTTATACAAGTTCTACTTGTTAAAACCTTGATTCCTTAGCTTCATAATTGTGTAGTGAAACATAATATGGAATGTACAAATGTAGGAAATTGATGTTGAAAATGTGTGGAGCAATAAGCAAAAAGCTATGGACTAAATGGAGGCCTCAGCTCATCTCCGAACCTTGCAGACAGAGTTTTAAAGAACCAGTTTTGTTAGCTGGCCCTACACTCAGTGTCAAGACACAAATGTGAAGTTCACATAGCCAGCAATTTTCTCTGGGAAAGACCTAGAAGCTGCTAATTATGGTACCATAACCTAAATGTGATTGTCACCTAATGCAAACCTTTTCCAGAAGGACCATCCCACTGATTTGTAATGAGCTGATAATTCTAAATATTTCTCTTGGACTTTTTAAATGACTAGGTTGAACAGAACTATCTTTTGAGTCATACAACTCACAGCATGGGGAGTTTAGCTCTGACAGTTTTGAAAGATCATCTTATCTTGGCTTGTTTACTGTTTTCCTGCCATATAGCCCAACTGGACAGTGTCAGAAGACAGTAATCTTATCGTAAGCCTATTCCTCCCACCTATTTTATACAACTCTGCCCAAATTATACAGGGACTCACAGAGGGACTAGAGTATATAGGGCAGGGAAAACTAGTGACTGAGGCTCCATCTACACCATTATAGGAAAACAGTCATTCCTGCTAGAAAAAGGCATTCTGCTGCAACATTTGTGAGTATACACACTGCAGTAATTATCATGTAATCTATGTGGTTGAGAGTACACACAGTGCAGTAATAATCATGTAATCTATGTGGTGTAAGTAAAAACAATAACCTTACTGGTTTCCAAGGGCTTATCTTTATGGAATTGTAAATTGGTTTGTTCTTTTGAACATATTGAGCAGGAGTTGTAGGAATAGTTTACATTTCTCTAATGGAGTGGTCTGTGTGAGCCATTAGGGACACTTGTCCATGAACAGTGGATTCTCCAGGGAGATCAGAAGCTAATGGACAGTAGAAGTGGAGCAAGCACTTCTGAGGGAACTAAGTATGAGGAAAGCTATGTGTGATGTCCAGTTGATTCAGGCAATAGTACTGTGTTCACAGAAGGGCTTTGAGATGGTCTTGGGCATTTAGTGGCTTTGCTGAGCCTTATGTCCAGCAATATCTTTAAAAGATTGAAAGTCCTTTGCATTTTTAAATGACATGGACCAGCATGTAAAGAGTCTTTTTAAAGTGGTATTGCATCTTGGAAGATATGAGAGAATGTATAAGCAGGGGGAGAAGTCTATCTTGTGTAGTAGACAGAAAGTTGTCAAGATTTGTGTTGAGGCAGAGTTCCTAAGTAAAAATATGGAAACAAAGCATAATTCTGCAGTAATGAAGTTAACTATATGTATTATGTAAGTGAAAATCAAATTTTACTGTGTTATCCAAATATGACAGGGCATCTGTGAAACCTTTTACCTAGGATAAGTTTATAAGGTAATTTATAAGATGAGTTAAATGGTTATTAGTAAATGATATTTTTGAACCCTTAATTTATCTCAAAATTTTATTATTCATATGTGTGTGTGTACACGTTTGTGTGTCGTGTCATATTTCAGTAAGATTTGAAAACAAGAAGTGCGAGTGGAATGCTCTTATGTTGTTCTTATTTGCAGAACGGTTTCACCACTACTGGAAATCTTATGGTTCTGAACAAATTTAGAACAATTTTGTTCATTTAGTGAAAAGAATGACACATATGGAAATCTGTATACCCACTGTACCTATTCTCTACACTGCTTGTCAATACTGCAATCATAATAATAGTAAAACTACTTGACTAGGAATTTGGGACTTTCTAAACATCATGTAAATCTTACTAATCATATGACAATGATTTTCTGTTTAAGTGTACATGTTTTCCAGTTTCTCACCATTTATTTCTAAACATTTCCTTTTTATTTTATGATCCTGATGTGTCTCACAAGCTTGCTCATATTAATCTCAGACTCAGGCTCCAAGGAAGTGCTTCTCCACAAATTCTGAGAAGGTTTCACTGAAGACATGATCATCAAATCTAGCTGGTGGTATTGTAAATCTTGGTGTTTTTTTCCCTTTCCTTTACAATTACTAATTTCTTGCATGTAAAATTTAATTACATTTTTATATTTTCTATTTTTCCCTTTTATTATTTTACAATACCATTCAGTTCTACATATCAGCCACAGATTCCCTTGTTCTGCCCCCTCCTGCACCCCTCCCCTTCTCCCCAGCGCACCCCCATTCCCACCTGCTCCAAGGCAAAGCCTCCCCCGAGGACTGAGATCAACCTGGTTGACTCAGTCCAGGCAGGTCCAGTCCCCTCCTCACAGACTGAGCCAAACGACCCTGTATAAGCCCCAGGTTTCAAACAGCCAACTCATGCACTGAACACAGGACCCAGTACCACTGCCTAGGTGCCTCCCAAACAGATCAAGGGTCAAGGGAAAGAGAGCCTATGGGAAGGGGAGATCCCAGCTGGATCAAGAACAGAGAGGGAGAATAAGGAATAGGAATAGGTAAATGAAGACCACATGAGAAAAGGAAGAAACAAAGTGCTAGAGAGGCCCACAGAAATCCACAAAGATACCTGCACAATAGACTGCTGGCAATGTCGAGAGACAGCCAGAACTGACTCTGGTGATGGGATGGCCAAACACGCTAATAGTCATGCTAGAAACCCCATCCAAGGACTGAGGGATCTGGATGCAGAGATCCACGGCTAGGCCCCGAATGGAGTTCCGGGAGTCTAATTAGCGAGACAGAGGAGGGTTTATTTGAGTGAGAATTGTTGAAACCAAGGTTGGATAAAGCACAGGGACAAATAGCCAAACGAATGGAAACACATGAACTATGAACCAAAGGCTGATGGGCCCCCAACTGGATCAGGCCCTCTGAATAGGTAAGACAGTTGATTGGCTTGACATTTTTATATTTTCACTCACTAGTTTGTTTACTGGCCTTATTTTTATATCCATGATATAGATGTAACCAACTGTTTTATTAAATAAGAAACACAGAAATAATGCAAAAGAGAAAGCCGAGAGGTCAGAGCTCAGAGCCAAAATCTCACCCTTCCGCCTGCGGTGTCCCAGCTTCCCGAATGAGGGCTCCTTTTCCTGTCTGTTAGTCTATTTAAAGAGACAGAACAAGCCACAGCTATCTCACCTCACCAGTTCCTCAGCTGGTCTTGTTTCCTCAGACTGGAAGCTTCTGTGTCCTCATCCCAATAGCTCTCAGCTGAACTGTGTTGCTCCAAAGCCTGAAAGCTTAACCAGCCAAATGCTTCTAGTTTCTGGTCCTCACGCCTTATATATCTTTTTGCTTTCTACCACCACTCCCTGGGATTAAAGGCTGGCTTTCTGGGATTAAAGGCGTGTGCCACCACCGCCATACTCTTGCTATGGCTCTAATAGCTCTGACCCCCGGACAACTTTATTTATTAACATACAATCAAAATCATATTTCAGTATAATTAGATTACCACCACATTTCCCCTTTTCTATTTTAATAAAAAAAAAGCAAAAGGTTATGACTAACAAAAGAAAAACTATACACAAAAGTACAATAACTATATACAATATATACAAATAATAAATACCTAAACAGGTATTTGACAAGTCAGAGAAAATAATTCCATTATCTATCCTATTTTGGTAATTCCAAGATGTATCTAATGCACTTTCTATCCTAATTAATTTTTCAACTATAAGTAACTAATCTTCAACCATAACTAACTAATCTTCAACTCCCTCAGAGACCCAAGAAGGAAATAATATTAGCTAACAAAAATAAAAAACAGGAAGTGCATACAAGCAACTTCCAAAAAATTTGTAAGTTGACAGAAACAGCCAGCTGCCTGGGCAGTCACCTGAGGTTTCTCCACAGTGTTGGGGCATCATCTTCAGCCTATAGGCTTAGTGTATCTGACAGACTCATTTGTGAAGTAGGTTGTACACAAGGTCAACAGTTCAATCTCACATTGGGTGAGAGCAGTCCATGTACCAGAAACACCTGAATTCCACTAGTGTCCTGTCATGATTCAGGATTTTAATTTCTGGAAATTGTTGACAGTTTTTTAATTCAGCTGTCCATTCTTCTTGGCTGTGTATATATGGCTTCATCTCAGCATCCTCTTCTTCTCCACATCCCTCTATTAAATGCCAGTCTACTTTTGAGAGGCATGAGCTTTCAGCTGCTGTTCCATTGTACAACAGAATCCATCGGCCCTCTGCCTGTTAAGCTGCCTTCGAAGAAAAGGGCACCGTACCTTTTCCGGATGCGAAGGCCACTTCAGGGATGGGGCCATATTGTCCTGGCCTCAGAAGATGCCTTTTGATAAAGCCATAACCACACTTGTTTTGGTAAGAATCAGTAGTCCATTGTTTGTGTTCTGTCTGTCCATTTTGTCCTGTTGATTCGAGGATACTTTGTTGTCCAGTGGCTAACTTTTGCCACAAGGAAAGTTGACTCCATATGCAGTTTCTTCAATGCCCATATTTTCTCTGAAATAGATTAGTACTGCCAGGAGCTGACATGTCTCAAAAAGAAAAATTTTCTAAGTTATTAAAACATTTTAAATGCCATATTCTGTAGATCTCTGAAGGGTTTGAAGATGACCTGTCTAAAACATCTCTGCTCAATTTTTAAAACATATCTAATATGACTACAAGTTCTATTGAAATATCTAACTACTAACTTTCATTTCTTTATATCCTAGTAGTTGGTAATAATAACATTCAAGGATCAGAAATTTGTATTACATTGTTAAATGAATGGTATAAATACAATTAGAAATATACATATAGCATTTTCTAACAATATCAGTTTCAAATTTGTATACAATATAAAACAATTCAATCCAATGTAAAGTATTAGTGATTGTCTTTTTCTTTTCTTTCTTTCTTTCTCTCTCTCTCTTTTTTTTTAACAAGAACCTTAAATCTAATCTCCTTTGCTTAGCCTTTTTCTTAACCCTTGACAATAACTTGTAACCAGCCCCCCTAAATGCTGAAAATTATCCCAGACCCAAAACCCATTAAAAAGACCAAAAAAGAGTCTTTTACAGATTTTTTACAAAGACTGGCTTCAGCGGTAAAGAGAACGGTCTCGGATTCAGAAGCTGGTAAGGCAATAATTGAATCTTTGGCCTTTGAGAATGCGAATGCAGCATGCAAAAGAATAATCAGGCCATTAAGGGCAAGATCTGCACCTATGGAAGATTGGATTAGAGAAACAATTAATGTTGAGGTTGATGAGCATGATGATACGTGGGTAGGAGAAGTAATTTCAAAAGGTTTGAGGAATGTTAGATGTTTTGGGTGTGGAAAGCAAGGACATTTTAAAAGGGACTGTAAACAGGTCATTCCTAGAAGCAATGTTTATTCAAGGAACAAGGGCAACAGAATGCCCCTTCCTTCTGGAGTATGCAGAAGATGTGGTAAGGGAAAACACTGGACCAACGAATGTAGATCAACAAAGGACAGACAGGGTAATCCTTTGCCTCAGTCTTCGGGAAACTCCCAGAGGGGCCTCGCGCAGGCCCCCAGTGCAAATCCAGTTCAAACCTTTCCTGCAGCTATAGAGGAAATGCCTGCTCTGGAGAGCGATTAAATAACCAAATGCCTATTGGAATAAATCATGCTGGTCAGGTTGATGAAACAGAGAGAATAGAAAATTCAGGAGAAAACATAAAGAAAATTTTTTGGCAAACTTCTATTAATGAACAAAGACCAAAATTAATGATAAAAATAAATGGTGTTTTGTTGTCTGGTCTGGTAGACACATAAGGATGTGTTACTTTGGAAAGGAGACTCTGCTTTTGTCTCTACAGAAAGCCAGAGGCTATGGATTTGTTCCAGATTAAGATACATCAGGTTTGACCAGCCAAGACCACCTGAAAGGTCTCCGATGACACCATGGCCCAGATGATCCAACATCCAGAATCGTTTCAAGGCAACTGGCTCAGACGATACGGTCTCACGGACTACTCCATGATCCTAAAATTTTCTTTGCATCCCCATAAGATACAGCGCCCCCCTCCAGCAGGAAGTAGTTAAGAGAAGCTACGCCCAAATTCCCAAATATACCAAGCTGACTTTGGAGATGTGTAAAAGTTAAAACCTTCCTTTTAAAAAAAAAAAAGAAAGGGGAAGTGCTGTGGGATGTTCTGTATGTCCTGTGGGAGCCCATTCTCAGGTTCTTTGTGGCGTTACCCAGCAGGTCCGTATAGAGGATGATTAGGACCATGGGCCTGAGTGCAGGTGTTTGAGATGGTCTGCATTTGGCTGTGCTGGGGGATGGTCTGTATGTCAAGTTGCTCTGATTGGTTAATAAATAAAACCTGATCGGCCGTGGCTAGGCAGGATAAAAGGACAGAAAGGCAGAAGGAGAGGCTGCAGCCACCGCAATGACCAGAGAGGCTGCAGCCGCCGCCATGACCAGAGACACTGCAGCCGCTGCCATGACCAGCAGCATGTGAAGACGCCAGTAAGCCACCAGCCACATGGCAAGGTACAGATGTATGGAAATGGATCAATTTAAGATAAAAGCACAGTTAGCAAGATAAGGACAGTTAGCAGGAAGCCTGCCACGGCCATGCGGTTTGAAAGCAATATAAGTGTCTGTGTTTATTTGGTTGGGTCTGAGCGGCTGTGGGACTGGCGGGTGACAGAGGTTTGTCCTGACTGTGGGCGAGGCGAAAAAATCAAGCTACACCATATATTTTTATATGTCTTACAATTTTCATAGAAATCACATGATGTTCTTTCCAACTTGACGGTGTTTATGTTTCTTGCCATAGAAACTCCTGTTGCTCATTTTATCCAGTAATATCCCCGAGTACAATGTCCAGTAAATGTTCTGTGAAGTGGCATCCTCTTGTATCTTTTCCTTTCTAACTGCGGAGAAAATATTTATCTTTTAGGTCGCTAGGTATTTCCTCCATTTAAAATCATGAAATTCCAGTTGAATACATAACCTGAATTTTTGGGTGTTTTCTTCTTCTTGGTAGATATTATTAATTGATAAGTTATATAAGCCAGTGGTGCACCTTTAGTAAAGTCTAGCCATGTTGGTCATTGTCATTCAAAGGTATCATAACTAAATTGGACAATTTAAATTTAAAACTTTTTTTCCTTAACATTTTGCTAACACTTTCCTGGTCCATGAAAGCTAATCCTCCAGTACCAGGGTTTTATGGAGTTCTGTTTCAAATTTTTATAGATGCATATAAAAAATACAGTGTTTTCACAATAGGGACTTAACTTCTACTTCATGGAAGCAACCAAGGGTAGTGCTAATAGACTATATTTCTAGTAGTCTTCTGGACTCCCTTACCAATAATTTGAAAGGCATTTTCTCCTGAACTAGCTTTGATGTTCTCCTTAGGTAGTCATGGCCCCTGGTTGGCAGATTTTCTTCCAAAGTGTGTGTAATTCCCTGTAATCCATGCACATAATTCTTACATATTAGATAATTTGGAGTTAATATAAAATAATGATTCCTTGTCTTTTTTGACCATCCTTAGTGTTTCTAATTCTTTATTTTTTAAATTGACTTCTTGAATCCTCATAGAGTTGCTTTGCAGAAATGACTATTCAGAGTATTACTTTGTAGTTCTCATATTCATCTTTTAAATTTAGACTGGTTGAATATTTTATACTTTCTTCCAAGTGAACTTACCCTATGTGATGTTTAAAAATACTTGATTGTTTTGACTGAATTATGTCTTTTACTGAGTTATGTCAGGACCTGTTGTCGATTTTGATTTTTAATTTATTTTTTATCTATTAATGTGTTGTGGTTGCTGTTTTATATGTTATCATTTTTTTAGGATTTTTAATCCATAGAAGACATTATAATGGGAAACTGAGATAGCAGAGTGAATTACTGGCTTTAAAATTCAATGAATTTTGATGTTTAAAAATTTAAATGCATGTTATTAATAGTCTTAAAAACATGTTTCTGCTTTAAGAATATTCACATTCTTTATCCCCATGTTTTCCTTTAATTTATATCATTTATTTTTGATACAGTGTCTGACTGTGCTGCTTGGTGTGATTGAAACTCAGGCACAGAAGCCATGCTTCCTATCTGCATCCTGAGAAACTCACACTGGAGGAGCCCACTTCCCTGAGCTTATGGTATTATAAAACCACTTGCCACAATATTTTATTTTGGATTATTGATTACTCATGTAAATAATTAGATTGAATTATATATTTTTTATATTCTGAAATCTGCTGAAGTTATTAGACCTACATTATTTTATTTAATTACAGGGTGTATTACTTTACACTGGGTTATGTCCTTTCACAAAAATTGTAAAAAGCATGCTTGCCTTAAGCACCAGATAGTTGAGAACCAGAAATGTGTAGTATTTATTTCCCCCTCTCACTGCTTGAGGAAACCTTCCAGGACAATGTGAAATGGAGATGCAACGGTTGAATACTCTTGGTTAATATTCAACATTCAGAAGGACTGTCCTTTAAGGATCTGCACATGTGCTAATTCCATACACAATACGTCATATTTTTATACATGATGGAGGTTTTTATTTTGATTGTTAGTGAATATTCTCTCTAGGTTATTGTCATTAGGCATGTGGATTTATAATTTTCTTCCATTTTATAGTTTTAACTTTTTTATTATCAAATACACCCAAAGAAATGATTATGAAAGTTATATAGTAGTGCAAATTTTTTAAAAAATTTGTGCCAGTATTCACAAGAGAAATTGTCCTGAGTAGTCTGGAAGTGAAACAGAGCAACAATATGAGTTTGGAAGTGGGTGCAGACTAGCTGAGACTTTGTTACTCTCCTCAGCCTTGACCATGTCACAAGTTTTCATTTGTGGGATGATGCCCAATAGAGGTGTGTGCTTGAGCTGTCGAGGCCCTTGCTTTTTGTGGAAAAAAGTTACATATCTGGCATTCAGTACAATCTTATATCCTGGTAATGAATAAAATGGGGAAAATGTTGACACTTGAGGAAAATTGATAAAATTACTGGCAATTATGGAGTTTACTCTGTAGATTCCTAGGATTGTCAGCAATGGTTGTTTATATTAATGTAACCATGTTTGAATGGAGATCAGAAATAAGAAACTAAATATCTGTGAATCTCTCTCCCACCTTGATATTGTAAGAAACTAAATGAACACCACAATATTGTTTAAAGTAGATTTTATTTAATAGAATGTTCTTTCAGATGTACATAAAAACCTTATACCTGAGATGCTATTTAGATATGTTGAAACTGAAGGCTAGTGTAGTGTACATGGTTATACACCTACTAAATCCAGCTCAATGATTTTCCTGCTTTTCCTGCTCAGGAACATAACACACCCGCTTAGAACTCATTTTTTCTTTTTTTATTCTGCATCAAACATTCAGAATTTGATTTTGTGACCAAGTAGATACTTCACCCCTACTAACTAGATTTCATGTTGCCAGAAAGTGCTCCAAATGCAACTAAAGCAAGGAACTATTCATTAATATTAAGCTTGCTCTTGTTTTTTAATTATTTAAATACTCACCCAATAACTCATTATGAATGTTGATGGAGGATATTTATCTATTTATTAGTGTACTTGTTGTACTGATGGACCATTTTACTCCTCATTGCCTGTCCATTTTAAGAGTAGTTCTCTAACAGGAGAGTCATTTTATCATCAGATTATCATGTACTCCTTGTAGGGCTTCTGTTCTATTCATTATCCCACTGTTTCCATTTCCTAGGATCCATGACAATGAAGGAACATGAGGTCAGGACTGTTTGATCAACTGGAAAAAAAGGTACTCAAAAATAAACAAAACTCTAAGTATTTTTCTCTTTAAATCTTGGAGCAAGGAGAGAATCTCACTTAACTAGTAATGCACAATTAGGATGAAGGAGCATACCTAGACAATTGTATTTATGTGGTGGGACACCAAAGCCTTACTAGTGTTCACAGCATTCTTAGACACTTTCCTTTCAGTGTGGTTTTGGTGGAAGCATAAAAGTTTTCATGTCGTCATACTGTAACTAAGAGTTATTTGATGGATATTTACTCAAAGACCCAAGGCTCAGTCTGCAACTAAAGGTTGTATTTGACTTTCTTAAGGAGCTGGTCACTCAAGAGTAGTTGAAAAGAATTGATAATTTGATGGACCATGATGAGGAAGATTGAGAGGCATAGAAATGACATCACTTGTGAGTATGCTGCAAACATTTCACAATAAAGGGTAAGTTTTATCCAAATATCTGTGAAAACAACACCAAAATATGAGGATTGATGATAATGTAATTTATAATTGTAATAATGCATTATTGATCAAAGTATCTAACAAGAAAGTATTAGATAATTTGTGTTATATTATTCACATTTCACTGGTGCATGTTTGGTCAATATAGAGTGAAATGTAATATCTGGAGTTCCATTCCTTTATCCATGAAATGTGAACTCATGGATGGAAATGCATACATATATTCACAAAGTAAGATGGACAGATATGTCAATGACACATTTTGGCAGTATAATTATCTTCCCAAAGTAAGTTTTTGGTTTGTATACAACTAAACAAAGTTTGTAAGATCTTTACATGGTTACTTTATTCAGTCCTAACAATATATCAACATACCTGCAGTTACTTGTCTATCCCTAAATCTGAGTTAAGATCCTCTGGGATAAAGAAAAGGAGAAAACTACAACAGCATTGATTCTCTTATCTCTTAGCTTCTTCTAACCTATGAAGAATATTTATTTTTATAGCCATTTCCTCTGAAATGAGATATTCACACCTGTAAAAAGGAGGAAAGCTCCTAGCATTCAGACATCACTTTGAATGATATACCTCAACAGGCACATAAAGATAGGACTTATTTCTACCTTCTTCTAGGATTACTAAACATATCCTAAGTTATGTACTCTATTAGGTTGTCTGTATTTTTTCCTATGTAATATTTATATTTTTGTGTGTAATGTTAAATTTATTTCATAAAATTGTAGTTCATTCGTGTGTTTCATTTCTTGGAACATGTTCTGATTTTTTTCTTCTCTTCTCTACATTGGTATTTATTACCAATAATCTTGGGTGATCCTCACATAGTTTTCCTATTGGTCACATTGAAAGCATTGTCCCCTATCGCAGTCATGATACCTTTTAATATAAAAGCTCTGGAAGCTCCTTAATGGTGCAGCATTTGCTCCATATGTACAAAATATTATCAATAATTTCATAAATCCTATTGGGACATTAATGATGGTCTTTTAAAAAATTTTATTTTATTTTGTGATCATAATATAATTACATCATTTCTCCTTTTCATTTTCTCTTTTCAAGCACTCTCATGTACTCCCCCTTACTCTAATTGGAATTAATAGATTATTTGTTCATTCATTGTTACACTGTTACACACACACACACACACACACACACACACACACACACACACACCAAATGTAGCTTCCTGAGATTCATAATCTCACAGAAAACTCCATGTTACTTATGTTTTTGCAGTTTTTCTGAGATTTCTACTATAATGTTCCCTTAGACTAAGGTAAAGTATTATTTTATAGATTTATACAATATGACTAGGTTTCACATATTTGCATTTTGATTGTTCTCTCTCTGTTCACAGTGAAGTTTCCTTCATAATGGTTGCAACTATACATATTATGTAGGCATAGGGAAACTGTTTTGGTTGATGTTAGGGATTATGCTTGTTTAGTAAAGTTGTAAATTTTAATAGGTTGTCCTCTAAGAACAATGAATTTATTAGGACTCAGTAGTCCCAGTACTGGGCATTGATTTCTTCAAGTTCAAAATGCCTTAAGTCCAATTAAAGAGCTCTTGGTTACTGCTAAAGTATGCATGATTAATGTTAAAATCACTGCTAGACACTTAGTTTTATTGTGCCTTCTGTTGGTTGCTGTAGTTCATAGCTGAGCATGACTGTTGACTGATTCCTTCCTTTAAAAGTTTACATGGCATTTTCTGTTATAAAAGCTAGTCCTCAGGGAGGAGACATTCAGGTCAATTTTAGCTCCAGGACCTAAGGACTGTGTCTGAAGTGTATGTAGCAATAGTGACTTGCTTTTCACATCTGGGGGCCAATCATAGGCATTACAAATAGACTGTTTGTTTTGGGAGTCTCTTGGACAGACTTAAATAGCAACTCAAATGAGGCTTCTTATACCTGTTTTGGGGTTGTTTGGTAGAAATATATATATATAAATTTATATATATATATAAATATATATATATAAATTTATATATATATATAAATATATATATATATATAAATTTATATTTGTATATGTATATGTACATACATCCATATATATATAATAGTTTTTAGTTAAATAGTCAATAGTGTGATTCCTTATGTCTTTTCAGACATTCCTATTGTTATTTTGCCCTCCTTCTGTATTTATCTACCTTCTCCCTCCACAAAGAGAATGCCTTTTCTGATCTCCTTGATGAAATCATTTATATTTGTGGTTTTATATGAAATATTTTGATTTCTGAAAGAGAAGTCGATTTTCTAAGGCCTTTGAATTTTTATTGCCACATTTGTAAAATACAGAACATTAAAAGTAAGAGGCAGAGAAGGTGGGAATAAAGAAAAGGACAAGCAGGAAAGCAGTAAGATAGAGTGAAGAAATGTAAAGTATGAAAGGAATGACATGCCAGAAGAGGTGGGGAGATTTTGGAAAACATTACATTCAGCAGTATTACAATGGGATGAATTATAGTTTGGAAGGTGAGTAATATAATCCTTAGTATATACTTATTTCATTAAATAGCTATAATTGTTTTGTAATTTGGAAGACCTACTTAAATTACTTCAAACTATATTAATTTTGACAAACTCTATGCAATGCAGGATGGCATTTCTATTTAACAGTAGAATTTTGTTCATACAAATCACTGATTTACATATGAAAGGAAGTTAGAGATTACTGGAAAGTTGAATGAACGCAGACGAGGAATTTGACAAGGTGTGGTTGGTTAATATGTGAGAAGGAATATACAGGTGAGCATCAGTGTTTCTCTTATTCCATACATGTGTGTAGTTCACAGGGGCATAAAACAGAGAGTTTTTCCTTTCCTGAGGTTTCAGTTCTGTATCCAAAAACTAAAATTATCATTAGAGGAGTATCTCAGAGGCAAATCATAGATAGGGTGGAAGAAAAATTGATAGTTACTTGTAGTGAGTAGCAGGGGGGTGTTTGTATTTTTATTCAATTGGTTATTTTAGTTTAAGAAGTACAGGACTTGGAAGAGTGCTCAGTCATCCATGGGCTTGCCTTCCAGTTTTGATCACCCATGTTTTCTTTCTATTTTCCATATTAAAAAGAGGGATAAGGTGTTTTCAAGTCTTCCTGGAACTTTAGGGTTACAGACAGAGAGACCTTTGGGTCTTGCTGGCCAGCTATCCTAGGTAACATGGTGAAATTCAGTCCAGTGTTAAATGTTATCTCAAAAGAGCAAGAGATAGTAGATCTCTTCACTGAAACAGTGTTTGTTGGACATTACAGCACATTTGAACCCATAAACTCTCAACAGCTGTGTCTACCTGCACAATTCTTGTGCTACAATAAGCCATCCAAACCCCAGCAAGTCAGGGGCTTATGTATGAAAGTTAAACACAAACCTGAGAAGCTAGTGAAAATTATTTGGCCTCAGGAGGAGTGAGGGTCAGTTTATTCAGAGATACTTTCCCTGAGCTACTCATGCTCTTGTAGTTGGTCACCCATCTATGTAACACAGACCACACTGAATGGTATCCTCACCCTTTGAGAGAGTCTATTCCAAGACCACCTCCAGGGTATGCAAAAAATCCAGGAATGCAGCAAGAGCTACACATTTCTATCTGAGGGACAAATGAGACACACACAATTTCTGATGGTAACTCTATCTTTTAATTCATCTTGATAAATCTTTTTTTGAAATTTATGTCTTCACAAGGCTATATTCTTTACATACAGCTACATACCTCTCTTTACATGCATACATCTCTCTCCTGCAGCCACACATCTCTACAGACAGATACATCATTTTTTAACATAGCTCTAGTCTCTTTTTTTCAAAAAATTATATATTTTTTATTATTATTAAGAAAGTTTCTATTTATTTTACATACCAATCGCAGATCCCTTTCTGCTCCCTCCTTTCACCCCTCAGCCTTCTCCCATGGGCAGTCAGCAGAGCCTGATTCACTCACTTGAGGCAAGTCCAAGCCCCACCCACTGCTCCAACGCTGTGTAAGGTGTCCTGTCATAGACAGTGGGCTCCAAAACGCCTGCTCATCCACCCTGGATGGATCCTGATCCCACTGCCAGGGCGCCCCTTAGACAGATCAAACTACACAACTGTCTTGCATATGCAGAGAGCCTAGTCCAGTCCCATTCTGGCTCCACAAGTATTGGTCCACAGTTCATGAGTTCCTTCTAGTTTGATTTGGTTATCTGTTTTCTCTACATATTTCTTCCCTCTACTCTGCTACATTCCTTCATACACTCCTACATCATTCACTTACTCTTTATTCTCCGCTTATTGACTAAGCTCTCCTCAAAAGCAACCTTTTCCTATGATCTACTTTACTATGCTGTTTGTATGTTAATGCAGTTATTTTGCTTTGTCTGTGTTGTTCTTTGGAATAAAAAACTGTTTTCTCATTTTATTTTTACATCATCTTGTGGCTCTCATGCTTACCTTGTTAGTTTTTTCCATCTAAATTTCTCTTCTTGTATTGACTCTGAAAGGAAAATATAGGGTCAGAAGTGATGATCAGTTCACATAAAGATGAGCCACTGCAACAAGGTGATTTATACAAACAGTAAATTTTGAGTGAGAAATTCATTAGGGGAGTTTCTCTCACATTGGCTTGGGAGCTCTAGGCTGGAATTTTAGTAGATTTCTTCAGCACTGCTTTGGACTTTTTTGGTAATACAGCTAGCTGCCTTTGTGTCACATATCATGTATGCTTACTGATGGTTCTGTAAGGAAGCCCACTAAACCCTGTCGTTCACTAGCTTGGACGTGATGGGTCCTTTTTAAATTTTTGTCCTATCATGCATGTCCTACCTGGACTGACAGATTTTTTCCTTATGTCTCTTCAGAAAAAGAGAAACAGCAGGAAAATATGTCTAGATTTGAGTTGGCTCACAACCATCTGTAATGAGATCTGGTGCCCTCTCCTGGTGTGCAAGCATACTTGAAGGCAGAACACTGTGTACATAACAAATAAATCAATCTTAAAAAAGAATATTTCCTTACCATTGACAAATGCATTTTAAAATTTTATCAAATAGTCTACATTTAGATGCCACTAGTTCTCGTCAGTGCTCTCTTTGTTACTCAGGCAGATCCACAATTCATATACACTTGTGATCCTTCTGATTCAGGTTCTAGTGAGCTGTGATCATAGGAACTCTACCAAGCTTGGCAGATATTACTGTAATATATTTGATTTATGATCCCGAGTTTCAGTGTGCTTCCCAGTATGATTTTAATCTCATCAATTAAGTGATGCTCCTCTGGACCCTAAGGAGCTCACAGTGTAGATATAGTAGTTTAAAATCACTCACTGTAGTTAAAAACTAATTGCTTTTCAACATTTAGTTTTGAGTGTTGATTGCTTTGATTGCTTGCATAAAGAATACAATTTAAATTTTTTAATTTTTGTATGCACTACTACTTTACTGAAATTATTTTTTGAACTAAGATTATCAATACTTTCTACATACAAGGTTACATTCATCACAAAAGTTTTAGATTAATTTTGTTGCCTGAAGGTTTTGATATTTAAGAATAAAATGTCCAGTGTCCATTTTTCTAAATTACTGCCACGAAGATGTGGTCTAGGACTATGTCCAATGCAAAGTGCTAACAGTGGATATCATTAATTGCTTTTTATTTTATTTTTTATTTTTTTGTTTTTCGAGACAGGGTTTCTCTGTGTAGCTTTGTGCCTGTCCTGGATCTCGCTGTGCAGACCAGGCTGGCCTCGAACTCACAGAGATCTGCCTGGCACTGCCTCCCAAGTGCTGGGATTAAAGTTGTGTGCCACCACTGCCCGACCATTAAGTGCCTTTGAGAACCCCTAAATATCTTCATAATTTGAAAAAACCATTCAAATATTAGTTACAAAAATGATCCTGTAAGCTTCTGTCACTGTAGCACTTGCCAAGATCTAGTATTTCTGCAATAAATTTTCAAATTATGAAGATATTTAGGTGTTCTCAAGGGCATTTTGTTGTGTACTTTGAGACCATTATGTATTGTTTAAACTTTATTATTGTAAGGCAGTATGCTACAAGAACTCTTTATGTATATTAAACTAAATCTACATACTTTGGTCATTTTTACTAATCATACTATAAAAGAGTTCTCAACCTGTTTGTCATGACCCCTATGGGAATCAAAACATGCCTGTCACAGGAGTAAATTCAGATATTTACATCATGACTCATAACTGGCAAAATTAGACTCATGAAGTATCAATAAAAATAATTTTATGATTATGGGGCACCATAATACAAGGAGATATATTAAAGGTCATTAGGAAGGTTGAGAACTATGGTATAAAATGTCTTCTATGAACTGGAAGATCTTCATGATATTAGTAAGTAACATTATTTTTCAATTTTCATTTAATTTTTCTTTTTTATAAAATATTTTATTTTATAATTAACTTGATTTCACATATCAGCCACAGATTCCCCCATCCTAACTCCTCCCACCTCCCAGCCCTCCCCCTCCAATTCACCCCCCATTCCAACCTCCTCCAAGGCATGATCTTCCCTGGGAAGTCAGCCCAGCCTAGTAGACTCAGCTGAGGCAGGTCCAGTCCCCTCCTCCCTGCACCAAGGCTGAGCAGTGTCTCAGCATAGGCCCTAGGTTCCACTCATGGACCAAGGACAGGTCCCAGTCCCACTGCCTGGGGACCTCCTAAATAGTTCAAGCTCTTCAACTGTCTCACTTATCCAGAGGGCCTGGTCCAGTTCCATGGGGGCTCCTCAGCCATTGGTTCACAGTTCATGCATTTCCACTAGTTTGGTTATTGGTCCCTGTGCTTTTTCCAATCATGGTCTCAATATCTCTTGCTCATATTATCCCTCCTCTCTCTCACTGATTGGATTCCTGGAACTCCACCTGGGGCTTGGCCGTGGATCTCTGCATTTGCTTCCATCAGACACTGGATGAGAGTCCTATCATGACAGCCAGGGTGTTCGGCCATCCAATCACCAGAGCAGGTCTTACAATATGTTTCAATCTTATTCTCTCTTTCAACTCCTCCCAAATCCTCCATATCTACCTACCTACTCAATTTTATGTTCCTTATTCATGCTTCTGTCCTCTCTTTTCTCCCTTCTTTTTCTCTCTCTTTGTCCACATATCACATACTTCCTAATGTAAGAGAGAGATAGAGTTATAGAGATAGGTAGATAGATAGATAGATAGATAGATAGATAGATAGATAGATAGATAGAGAAAGACAGAGTATGTGTCAAAGCAGACAAATGAAAAACTCAAAGGACAAAAGTACCAAAACACCAAAAACTAAAATATACACAAAAAAATCTGAAACACGACATGGAATGCTTTTTGTGTTAGCTAACTATTCCTGGGCAGGGGGTCCTTCTCCTTCAAAATGAACCTTCATGGTTTAGGGTGAGAGCTATACTAATCTCTGTATAAAGAGATAAATATTTGAAATGTACTTTGAAGTTTTAATGTTTTTTAAAATATGCTGTTACAAGCTCTCCTTCAGGATCTATTTCACCTCACCAGCAATGCGCAGATCACCAGGTATGCAATATCCAGCAATATAGTTTTCCTTAGCCTTGATATAAGTCTACTTTACTCACCAGAAATATTATGAGCAATTCAGGCATGGCTTTGAGCCACCAAGCCTCTAATATAAAATTTGGGAAATAATGACACTTAAGAAAAGACGGACTGATTAATCATGAGGTTAATTTGGGAGTTTTGTAGCTGCGTTATCTGCAGCATGTATCTCAACATAGCATGGTGGCACGGAGTAGACCAAATACAATCTTAATGACATAGTAGACTCTGTCTAACAGTTTAATATTGTAAGAAATTCTAAAGTTGTACTTAGTGAAGAGTAGTTGAATGTAATTGAGGCCTTTGACAGATGATTGGGGCATATGTGGCATGGAACATACATAAGAGCCCTCTGAGTCTCTCTTGTCCCACTATACTTTTTGGGATCACAATGGAAGAGCACAGACAATCTCACATTTCCTAAGATTTTAGTCCAGTGTTCAGAAATCTAAAACTGAAATATGAGGAGGATCTCAAAGGAAACCTTCAGAGATGAGGTGGAAGGAGATTCACGGTTTACATAGTGTGAATAGACTTGTGATCTTTGGAAAACATTCAGGGTGTTACTTTTCCTTTTTAGATCAAAATGTGCAGATCAGAGACATGCTTACTTTACAGATACGAGCACCTGACTTTTCTTCACAGAATATGTAAAAATCAAAATCAAGTGAGAGGGTGGGCTGGCACTCCCAGTGTGTGACAGGATATGAGGAGAAGTGATGGACACATTTTTTTTTCTCAGTTGGCTTAAATTACTTGGCAAATTCTAGTCCATTAAAAATGCTGTCTCTGATGAGCAGAGGTAGTAGACAACTCATTGTAACAGTATTATCTGGACATGACAGAACAGTTGAACACATTATCTCACAACAGTTAAAATTGCATGGATAAGACTGATATTAGATCAAGCCAGACAATTTCTCACTCTATCTGGAAAAGGAACTCATGAAGTTCCATTCCTATCTGAAAAACTATTTTTATTTCATGGCCTGATGGAGATAAGTAAGATTCCTTCAGGGATGTTTATCTTGAAAGGATGTCTATTCTCTAGTAGATTGTCCCACATCTGTGCACATTCATGCAGCACTAAAGTAAGTGACTGATTTGGAATGAAGGAGAGATAGAGATAGAGATAGATAGAGATAGAGAAAGATGATAGATAGATAGATAGATAGAGAGAGAGAGAGAGAGAGAGAGAGAGAGAGAGAGAGAGAGGGTACATGAACATGAAGTCAGGGATAGAATTTTGATAGTAGGAATAGGGAGGAATTTTACAAACAATTTATTAACCTTGAATAAAATATTAATTGAAAATATTTTTTTTTCATACAATCTTCTCTGAACATGGTTTTCCCCTTATCTCCTCCAGGTTGTTTGTACCTCCCAACTCATCTAAGTTCTTGTCTTCTTAATCTATTTCTTCAGAAAACAAACAGGTGAATATAAACCAGAATAGGAGAGAGACAAAGACAGAGACAGAGACAGAGACAGAGACAGAGACAGAGAAAGACAGAGAGAGACAGGGATAGAGAGAGACAGAGAGAGACAGAGACACAGAGAGACAGAGACAAAGAGAGAGAGACAGAATAACAAAGAAAAAGCTACAGAAGTTCATATACCCAGAGAGACACATGCACATACAGGACACCCATAAAAGCACAAATTTGGATGATATAATATATAAACAACATATCAATAATGCTTAAAAAATCCTGACAAAGTAATATAAGAGAAAAAGAAAAAAATCCAAAAATACAATTGAGTTAATTTTGTGTTGACTGACTGCTCCTGGATTAGGAGCATGCCTTTTTTTTTAAAATTTATTTATTTATTTATTTTGCTCTCTCTCTCTCTCTCTCTCTCTCTCTCTCTCTATATATATATATATATATATATATATATATATATATATATATAAATAAAATGGTATTTTACAATACCATTCAGTTCTACATATCAGCCATGGGTTCCCCTATTCTCCCCACTTCCACCCCCTCCCCTTACCCCCAGCCTACCCTCCATTCCCACCTCATCCAGGACAAGTCCTCCCCTCAGGACTGCGATTAACCTGGTAGACTCAGTCCAGGGAGGTCCAGTCCCTTCCTCCAAGACTGAGCCAAGTGTCCCTGCATAAGCTCCAGGTTTCAAACAGCCAACTCATGCAATGAGCACAGGACTTGGTCCCACTGTCTAGTTGTCTCCCAAACTGATCAAGCCAATCAACTGTCTCACCTATTCAGAGGGCCTGATCCAGCTGGTGGCCCCTCAGCCTTTGGTTCATAGTTCATGTGTTTCCATTCATTTGGCTATTTTTTTTCAATAATTGAGTAAAACTGAAATTTATTATAAGCCACAGTCGTCCTAGGGACCTCCATGCTATATATATATATATATATCCTAGGATTATGCCGTTTAATGCTGTCTGTATCCTAAGTGAGACTTCACTGGAAAACATCAACTTTTTGTGTTGTGTGTTGTTGTAAATTGGAGCCAGCTTCTTGGTAATTGATGGGAGATCGTGACTTCCCCTTCCCAGTGGTGAGACCAGAAGTGTGTTGTTCCTGTGTAGGTTCTGTGATTACTGCCACTGTCTCTGTGAGTTCCTGTGTGTGTCAGTCCTGTTCCATCTAGAAATCTCTACTTCATTTTGTCTTCCAACCCTACTGGCTCTTTCAATATTTTAGTCTCCTCTTCAGCAATTATTTTTTTAGAAACATATCATTTTTTAAATCAAGAAATAGTAGTTGACTTCTGGCAAACACCTGCATTCCCATATGTGTTTACTCCACATATAAAAAATCTACTGTATATGCATACATGCTCACATAGAGAGAATGGTCTGATCCAGTGTAATAATTCATGAATATAGTCATAGCACATGAGAGAATTGACAGGGAGATTGCAAGTTGTCAAAAGCATGTTGTATTTGGCAAAAAAGAGTCACAATTAGAAGGTCCCAGAAAGAAATGGAGACTTTATTGTAGAAAACCATGATAACACACTAAGTAGCAGATACAAGTGTGGCACTATTACTAAAATGTAAGCTTTCTTTCTTGTAGGATCTATAAGATCATTATGAGAATGGATTTAAAACAAATTGTAAAATGCCAAACGGAAAAAGATTTTGCTTAAAACTTATAACAAGAAGGGTTAATACTCAAAAGTCTATGTATAGGTAATCTTTATTTAATACACCATGCATGGTTGTAACTTGGATCCAACTTTTTTTTTCCAGACAGGGTTTATCTGTGTAGTTTTGGTGCCTGTCCTGGATCTCACTCTGTAGACCAGGGTGGCCTCAAACTCACAGAGATCCTCCTTGCTCTGCCTTGAAGTGCTGGGATTAAAGGTGTGCACCACCATAGCCCGGTAAGCATTTGATTTTTATAAACAATTTTTGTACAAATCTTGAATATTATTTAATAATTTTATCCTTATTACAATTTTGAACTTCACAACATATAGTGTTTGAACAGAGCTCTATTATTAACAACATAAACTTTAAAATATAAATATATTCCCTTGAGAGCCAGTAACCTCATTTTACTGTTCTCTTTTAGCATAATTTTATAAAATAACAGTTCTCTATATGACTAAGTTTCTTCAAACTTTTTAAGCCTAATAAAGTTACAAAAGACATATGTTATTTGATCTACATAAATTAATTCAGATTTTGCTACCATGCACACTCCTTTATAACCTTAGTGATTCATAAATATTAATCATCAACACATCACTCTTAAATCCTCTCTTCCATAAATATTGTGTAACTACCTCAGACCATCTGCAACTTGACTATGATCTTCATGGCTTTTCCCTCCTTGGTCATGTTTTCATTCATAGGACAAAAGTCATGAGACAAGATTCAATTCTTATACAAAATATTTGACACTTTAAAAATTATAAACATATCTTTTATTTTTATCTGTTTAAATATGTGCTATGCTTAAACATTCATATCTTCTTATTGTTTCTTTTTATTTGCCTAATTATGAGTTGGATACAGCTAGGCAGCAGTGGTACATGTATTACTCCTAGCACTCAGGAAGCAGAGCCAAGCAGATCTCTGTGAGTTCAAGGCCAGCCTGGTCTACAGAGTGAGATCTAGGAAAGGCACCAAAACTTCACAGATAAACCCTGTTTCAAAAAACCAAACCAAACCAAACCAAAAAAGAGTTCAATCCAAGTTACAATCTAATATGGTGTATTAAATTAAGATTACCTGTACATAGACTTTTGAGTATTAACCCTTCTTGTTATAAGTTTCAAGCAAAATCTTTTTCTGTTTGGAAATTTACAGTTTTTTTTAAATCCATGCCCACAATGATCTTATAGATCCTACAAGAAAGAAAGGTTACATTTTACCAATAGTGTCAAAGATATCCATGGGTAAACATATTTTAAATAAAAACCTAGAAGGGGAAGAATTTGAGAGGTAAACACCTATAGTTATATTTAGCCATTTTTTCTATACATATTTTTTCTTGATTAAAAAATTAAATACCATGATACATAATAGTGACAAATAAATTTACCATTCTTTTGTAAAAAATTTTCCCTAATTGAAGTATTAGGCAGTATCTGTCTTTGAGGCAACAAGAATAGAGACACTAGGCCCGGCTTGAGCATTTGAAACCTCAAAGCACAGCCCCAGTTTACTGCCTCCAACAGTTCCTCCAACAAGACCACACCTTCTCCAAGAAGGCCATACCTCCTAATAGTGGTACTCCTTATAGACCAAGCCTTCAAATATATGAGTTTATGGGGGAAATTCTTATTCAAACTATGACATTATTGTAGAACTGTATATTTCTAAGCTCTTGTAATTGTTTCTATGAAGTACAAAGTCACAGGAACTATCTGACTACACTGAGAACAGTGTAATTTTCATTGAAGGAGATTGAAAAGTAGCCATAGCTCAGTCTGGATTTTATTATCCTTAGATACTCACACATGTACATGCTTAAAATCTTGTTGACTCCTAGAAATACACCTATGGATCATAAGTTGCCAATATCCGATCACAGCTTAGAATGGCAATCAATTTAAATGTCACATTGGAGATTTTAATTTTATTTGATTTATTCTTTGGAATTACACACACACACACACACACACACACACACACACACACACACACACACACAATAGATCTTTTCATATGTATCATTCTCCACCTTTCAACCCATCCATGATGTCCATATAAAATCTCAATTCCATGTTCATGTCCTCCTACCATAATAATTTACTTATTTATCTTTCAAAACCAATGATCAATTAGTGCTTCACATATATGTGTACAGGATAAGTACTCAGAAAAGAACATTCATCATTTTCAACAAGGCAGGGGAAAGAGAAGGAAACAGAGGTAGTGTAGAGAGAAAATACAAGGACTGAAGAACAAATTATTAATTGGAATCTAGAAAAGTTCTCAAAGACTGCCTTACATGATGGGTTTGGAGTAAGCAACATCGATAGCAGGTGGTCACTCTTACCCTGTAACTGAGTCATAGTCCACATGCATTTCTGCTTTGAGTGTGAGGTGAGAGAGGCTCAGTCATGACACTTAATTGTTTTATCCTTCTTTCTCCGAGAATCTGGTCAGGAGGGAGATTTGCTCCATGTGGATGTCTAGATGGATCACATTGATGTTTGGGGAATGACAGTCCACGAGATACCTTAAGGGTGAGTACACTGAATTTTTAATGATAAGTTGAGTTTATAGCCACATGAATATATAGCATAAAATTGTAAGCATCTGTTTTTGTATGGACAGTGGTATTTAGACTGCTTAATAACTTTCATCATAAATAGTGGATGAATGAATTTTGTAAAATGGTTGAAATTTCATTTAGTAATTTTCTCCAAGAAGTAAAGAGGATATTCTAGCTGATGTTCTATGATGTTTCCTAAGAAATGTCATCTTGCACACATACATAGTTAATTCCACTAATAGCATCCAGATATGCATCTGTCTAATTTGAGTAGTATGTTATCATGACAGTACTTTTCCTTTGAGGGTCTTTTTATTTATTGTAAGTATTAAAAAACAAACAAACAAACAAAAAACACTTCAAAATTTCCATTGGCACTCTTCAGGATATCCTGCAATAAAACATGTTTGAAACCTGCAATATGTGTAAAAAAAAAAAAAACATAATATTTAGGGAAGAATGTAAGACTTTCCTCGAGAAATGCAGCATCACGCATGTATCATTTCCACACAGAAAGTGACATTATGATGAAACCATGGGCATGAGAGAAGGAATTCTCTCACATAGTCTCTGGTCAGAATTCAGCAAGTATATTGATTTAGTATATGTTCTGCATTTTAACTCCCCAGTTACATTAATGGATTTTTCCAAATTTGTATATATGTATATACATGTATATATATACATACACATATATACATATACATATATGTATGTATATATATACATACACATATATACATATACATATATATGTATGTATATATATATATATATGATGTGTACAAATTTGAAAACCATTATATATTAACAAACATTTATGTGATGATATTGAGTCATTCGTTTTCATCATTAGATAAAAGTGAAATATTGTCAATTGATTCACATAATTCACTTTGAAAACATTTTCAATATTATTATATATACCATTGTTTGCTCAGCTGATACAGAGGCCATAGAAGAGTGTTGCTTAATGGCTTGTTCCGCATGAGTTGCATAGCCAAATTTCTTAAAGAACCTAGAACAACCAGAAAAGTGGTGGCACCATACACAATAGGCCCCCATCAGTCAGTGATTAAGAAAATGCCCCATAGGCTGTCCCGCAGCAAAGATCTTAAGGTGATGTTTTCCATTGAGCTTCCCATTTTCCTATGACTCTATCCTTTGTCAAAGTGAAAGTAAACTAGACAGCACATTCATGGTAATGTTGGGCCAATGACAGGGACTCTAACTCTGCTACACAATGATAAATCCCAGTCACTCTCTATGACCCTCATGCCTTCAATACCAGAACTACCTGAGTGACAAGTATATTTCCAAGGTCAGCTGCTAGTATGAGTTCCAACCTTGGCTGCCTAGGGAACATAGCTTCTGTATACTAATTCTCAGGATACACTTGCTTGAAGACATCACCTCAATGATGCTGGTCTCTTCTTAATCATAGCTGATTCTTCAGCCCCATCTGACCAGCATCCACTGTACCAGCAATGCAAAGACTTTTTCAAGGCAGGTTTTCTCCATGTAGCCCTTGATATACTGGAAATCAGTTTGTAGAACAAGCTAACCTTAAATTCCAAGACCCCTCTGCATCTGCTTCCCAAGTACTAGGATTAAAGGCGTTACCACCACTGCTAAGCTTGGATATGTAGCCTAGACTGACCTTGAACTCATGATCTGCCTTCCTCCACTTCCTTCAGTAAATCCAACAGGTGTGTACACAACACAACTGGAGCAATGTAAAGATTTAACTTTACTTTTTGTTGGGTGTGGTCTGTAATCATCCATGGGTGATTTTTCAGCTCCAGCTAACCAGACACCACTGATTCCTCAGACAATGACCTTATAGAATTTTTGCTTCCATATGAAATTGTACAAATCATAACTCCAGGATCTGCACTCCTTTCAAGATTCTTATCTTCCAAGCTAGAGAACAGCTCACTGACTCTCAATACTCAATGACTTTTCTAGTCTAGAAGTGCTTCAAGGGTTAATTTTAAGATATATGGTCCTTGGCAGTGGAGCCAGGACCTGTCCTTGGTGCATGAGCTGGCCTTTGGGAGCCTGGGGCCTATGCTGGGACACTTTGATTAGTCTTGGTTTAGGGAGGAGGGGACTGGACCTGCCTAGGCTGAGTCTGCCAGGCTGAGCTGACTCCCCAGGGGAGACCTTGCCTTGGAGGAGGTGGGAATGGAGGGTGGATTGGAGGGGAGGGCTGGGGGTGGGAGGAGGGAGGACAGGGAATCCATGGCTAATATGTGAAATTAAATTAATTATAAAATAAAAATAATATAAAAAGTTATTGGCACATTTTGGTATATGATCTGCACAATACATCCTGACTGCAGCCTCCTCTCCTTCTTCTCCTCCCAATTCTCCCACTCCTCCTCTCTCCCAGATTCAATGCTCCTCCATTTTTTTTTCAGAAAAGAGCATCCCTCCCTGTGATATTAACCATACTCAACATAATAAGATGCAATGTGCTTAGACACATACCCTCATATCAAGGCTGGACAAGGCAACCCAGTAGGAGACAATAGATCTCATGAGCAGTCAAAAGAGTCAGACACCCCCACCCCCACTCTTAGGAGTCCAGCAAAATCCCTAAGCTAAAGAACCACAACATGAATGGAGAGGGCCTGGTGCAGACCCAGGCAGGCTCCATGGCTGCTGCTTCAGTCTGTGAGAGCCCCTGTGACCCCTGCTTAGCTGATTCTGTGGGCCATGTTCTCCTGGTGTGCTCGACCTCTCTGGTTCACACAATCCACTTCCTTCTCCTCTTTTGCTAAGTTCCCTGAGCTCCATCTATTGTTTGGCTCTAAGTCTCTGTATTGGCTCTCATGAGCTGTGGAAGGAAGCCTCTGTTGACTATTTTGCTATGCACTGATCCTATAAGCATAGCAGAACATCATTAGGAATCATTTCCTTGAGTTTTTTTTTCAATTGTGTTTGGTTCTACCCTAGGTCTCTGAGACATCCACTTTCTGGTTCCTGGCCATGAAGGCAGTGTTGGACATGGGCTCTCTCTCATGGTGTGGGCCTCAGGTTAGACCAGTCATTGGTGGGGCACTCCCACACGCTCTGAGCCTCCTTTCCCCTACCACACCTTGCAGGCAGGTCATAAATTCTGTGGCTGGGTTTGTGGATCAGTCCCACCACTAGGAGCCTCGCCTGGTTACAGAAGTTGATTGTTTCAGGCTCCACATCTTCCATTACTAGGAGTCCTTGCTAGGGTCAATGTGGATGGGGAAAGGAGTGATCAGTTGGGGGAGAGAGGAATAGAGGAAGACAGTACAAGGAGAGACAACAGAATTAGGTGGGCATTTAGGGGTGTTAAGGAAACCTAGTGCAATGGAAGCTCCCTGGAACCTATAAAATTGTTCACATTCAAGTTCATGCCTTCTTTTGTTCTCAGACACACACAGACACACAGACACATAGACACACACACATACACACACACACATACACACACACACACACACACACACACTTCTAAATACTTAAATACAAAAATCAATTGTGTTTTTCATGTGAGTTAAAAAATCAAATTTTCCTGTTTTATTCACTTTCACTTGTCCTAGAACTTTTGAGAAATAATTTATCTGGCACATCTTGTGACAATTTATAAGATGAGTTAAGTGACAATTAGTATATGATACTTTTGAGCCCTCAAGAAGTTATCTCAAGTAATTTTTTTTTGGTGTGTGTGTGTGTGTGTGTGTGTGTGTGTGTGTTGTCACACTGTCAAGCATTTTGAAACCAGATCAAATGCCTTGTCCAGTTGGCATCAGAGAGGCTTTCTCTGGCAGCATATGGGTGTGGATGCAGAGACCCACAGCCAGATGTTATACAGAGAAAGAATCTGAATTTGGGATTTGCATTGGCTCCTTCCCCTCAGAGCTCTAGGAACCCCACAGAAGAGGAGGAGGAAAGATTGTAGGAGTTAGAGGGGATGGAGGACACCAGGAGAATGTCGCTCATTGAATCACTAAGAAGGTCTGATATGGGCTTCCAGAGACTGAAGTGGCAAACACGGGGCCTTCAAGGGTCGGCACTTGGTTGTCTGAGTCTATGTCATGGCCATTAGCTGGTGTTTTTGTTGGATTCCTAACAGTGAGAGTGGGTGTGTCTCTGACCCTCTTACATGCCCTCGGGACTCTTTTTCTCCTGTTAGGTTGCTTTGACCAGCCTCAATATGAGGGATTTTTGGCTTGTCTAATCATATACATTTGTCCTGTGTGGTTGTTGTTTTGGAGCGCTGCTCTTTTCTGAAGGAAAACAGAAGGGGATTAGATCTGAGGGACAGGGGATGTTGAGGGCAGTTCTGGGAAGAGTAGGAACTCTGGTAGATATGTATGGTAAGAGAGAAGAATCTGTTTTCAATATAAAAAAGAAACAAGGAATTATGTATGGAGTATTCTGATTTTATTCTTAATTTCATTGATACTGGATTTCTTGTTGTTCTGTATAAATTTTACAATTATTTTGATCATTAGCATAAAATAGTAACATATATAGGAACCTGGATAACCACTGTACCCAATCTCTACATTCCTTGTAAATACTGCATTAACAATAATGTTAAGAATTCTTGTCTAGAAATTTGGGAAATTTTAAAACACAATGATCTTACTAAACATATGAAAAGGATTTGCTGCCTAAGTGTACATATTTTATAATTATTCTCTATGTATTTCTAAATATTTACTTTCCTTTTTTATGTTGATGCAGGGTCTCACCATACTGCACATGACAAACTCAGACTCAGACACTGCAGAGGTGCTTCTCCCCTGTCTCCTGTGGAGCTTTCCCTGAATACGCAGACCCCACACCTAGCTGGTGGTATTGTAAATGCAGGGGTTTTGGCCTTTCATTTTTCATTGACAGCTTCATGTGTGTAAATTTGTGTGGAACTTTATATTTTTATATAATTTCAGATGGCTGGCTATATTTTAAAATTTTGATACTTTTGTGCATTTCATATTATTCCTTTCCATCTAGAAGTAATTTGTCATCCTTGTTATAAGTAAAAGACAGCGTATCGACCTACTGTTCTTTTTCTCCAATAATTTGCCCAAGATCAATATCCAGTAAATGTTCTGTGAAGTGGCATCCACCTGTATTTTCTCCCTTATAATGCTGGGAAAGCACTGAGACTTTTTAGAATCTTAGGTTGTTTCCTTCCATTTGAATCCATGAAATGTCATTTCTGTACATGATCTGATTTTGATGTTTTTTTCCTTTTATTTATCATTCTTAATAAACTTATTTTCTTGCATTCACATAATGAGTTTAGTAATTTTCATCTCAATTCTCCTGGCTCATTCTACTATGTCTTCTGTTGAATAACTACATTCTAAGTCTCCTTACTATCTGTGTTATTTTAAAATATTGAGAATATCATGCAAGATTATAGTAGTTACATAATTGTCTCTCCAATACATTCTGTGTATTTACCTCTTCATTCTCAAATTCATTAGTTCTTCATCACCAGTTCTCAACCTATAAGTCATGACACCTTTGATGATGGAATGACCCTTTCCCTGGGGTCTCTGATGATGAAATGACCCTTTCCCTGGGGTCTCCTAAAGCCATTGAAAAACACAGATTCATTACTGAGAAACATAAGTATTTTAAACTAAGGAGATTGCCCACTTGTGAAATGTTTATCATGAAGTTATGAGTTTTGAACCTTAGCAGTTACAGAAACAAACAGTCATACAGGGTGTGATGGTTTGCCACTGAAATCCCAGAACTCATCTGCCAGTCTAATAAGCTGCTTAATTCTAGGATCAGTGACAGATACTGTTTCAAAAAAAAGCACAGAATTGTATTGATGAAAAGATCTGATGTTGTTTAACTCTATACCATATTCAAATGTCTTTATCAAAACTAATTTGTCATAAGTTTTGAAACAGATAAAAAGTTCAGGTCTTCCTTCATTACTTTTCATTATTTGAATATTTTGTTAATGTTGGATATACTATGGCAGTTCCTTGTGAAGTTTAGATGAGTTTGGTCCTAGAACAAAAAGTAGGATGCCTTGTCTTTGGATGGGGATACCCTTAGTTGCTAATAGCTTTGATAATACCTGGCTTCTTAAAGTCTATGAATTGCAACATTAACAATGTATTGGTATTATTGATCATCTTAACTTCATGTTTGTAGCTTTAGGTATTCTTATACTCATGTATCCCTGTGTTTATCATTTAAGGAATCTGAGGCATTTCTGATACAGATTCTGACTGCTGCCCAGTGAGATTGCAGCTCAAGCACTGAAGCCATGCTTCCTCTCAGCATCCTGAGAAGCTCACACTGCTGCTCTCAGCTGATGGTATTGTAAAATCAATTGCATTTCAAATTTTATCTTTGATTGTTGATTACTTATGTAAACAGATTTAATTTTATATTTTGTTATGCTTTACTGTTTGCAGATATTTAGGCCTAAGCACATTTTTGGCTTACTTAATACTTTTCAATGCATAAGGTTATGCCCTTCACAATAATTGCAGATTAGATTAGTTGCCTTAAGCTCCAGTCATCTAAGAAACAGAAATGTATAGTTTTTATTTTCTCCAGGAGCACTTTTGAAAAACTCCATGACAATGAAAAAGGGAGAAGGTAAGTGTGCTTATTATTGGTTACTGTTGAAACCTGCAGAAGTACCATATTTTAAATATCTGTACATGTGCTGCTTCGATACATAATATATCATATTTTATATATGTTGGAGGTTTTTATGTTGATTATTAACTTGTATTATGTATTATTTATATCCTTATGCATTTGGATCTGCCCTTTAAGGGTTTTGATTAGTTTGATACCAAATAGACCCCATGGAATGATTTTTGAAAGTATCAATTTATGTGTGAATTGTTTCTCAGTTATTTGTTAAGTAGTAGCCTCAGTTCTTTAAATAACTACCTTTATACACAAGGGAAATTTTAATGAGTGACTATGAAATGAAACATAGCAACTATCATATGAGCTTGGAAGGTGCTCCAGATTTGAGAAGCCTGAATTATTTTCCTCAGCCTAGATCATGGGACAAATCCTTATTGGTGACCATTAGGATGATGTATAATATAAGTATGGTTTCAAGCATTAAAAGCACTTGCCTGTTATGGGAAAGTTACATACCTAACCTTAAGTCTATTGTGATATCCTTGTAAGGTATAAAATGGAAAAAAAATGAGTGGACATTATGAAGTATACTATATAGTGTAGTGGGTAGCCATTCCAGCTTTGATCTGGATGTTCCAACCCCTATTGAGGCTTCGGTAACTATCAGGCCTACAAGGTGGTCAAGAGAGGGTCCTGAAGACCCAAGATCCAGATGCACTGCCTGCTCCTGTTTTCCTGGATCCTGGACGCTGGAGGTAGACTGAGCAGAGTTCTCCAGAGAACACTGCTGGACTTCGCTGCATCATTCCCAGGCCCTGCGACCTACCTATCCCTTCATTTGTAAGTTACCCACTAAATAAATCTTCATTTTAACTACGTGGAGTGGCCTTAATAATTTCACCAATATCTGGTGCCCAACGTAGGGCAAATTCCAAAGGCCTGGGTGGTGAAATTATTTAGTGGGTAACTTACAAATGAAGGACAGGTAGGTCGAGGGGTCTGGGGAAGGTGTATTGCAGTCCAGTGGTGTTCTCTGGAGCTCTGCTCGGTCAACCTCCACTGTCTAGGGTCCAGGAACAGAGAGCTGTGCTGGCCCATACAGATCTCGGGTCTCTCAGCACCTCCCTTAGCCCCGCCTTGTAGGCATGACAGTTGCCGCACCTCAATGGGGGTTGGAACTTTCAGATCAAAGCTGGAATGACTACCCATTACAATGTAGATTCCTAGAACTGTCAACAATGGTATTTACACTAACACATTACATTTGCACTAACACAGTATGGGGTTTACAAATACAAAGCTAAATTATCTGCAAAACACACACACTGTCTCTCACACCTTGATATTGTAAGAAACTATAAAATAACATCAAGCTATTATTGTTCTAAGTCCATTTTATTTAGTGGAATCTACTTTCAGAAGTACATAGAATAATTTTATGCACAAGATGCTAAATAGATGCATTGAAAGTGAAGATGAGTATAGCTTCCAAGATTATCCATCATGTCAAATCTAGGTACCCTTACTCAGGAAGTCTCTCACCCACATCCTACCTTCAGTTTACCATTACTTACAAGTAAAATGCATAAAAATGAAGACAAAAGTATTTTAACAGATTTAAACCATTAATAATTTAGAGTTCCTTTCACACAGATGGGTTAATCGAAATGCATGAGAAAAGACATAATCCCCACCCTTGTAGTAACCTAGGATTGACAGATAAAACATTCTACACCCGAGTTGGAAAACACAGAATCACTGAGTAGCAAGGACTCCCATATCATCCCACATGTCTCCCTCTTCATATTCATTGCTCTGCAGTGCAGCATTTGAAACTGTATTTCTTGTAAAGTCTTTGACATGTACCCCATCTTCCAAAGTTAGCCAGAAAATTACCACATTTGGTCAAATGATATATTTCTCCAGACCAAATGTCTATCTTGAATGAGAAAATCTGGTTCTATGCCCTGGGGTGGGAGTTATAAGAAGCCATATCAACTTCCTCACTTCTGTGCTTTGTATAATGTCTATTAAGTACTTCTGTTTTGTGTATTTGGAATTCAAAAGTCTCATCTTGCCTCTAAGGTCACCCATACATTACCCACATTAACTGAAATGAATGTGTTCACTTTGTTATCATAGTACTTCACTTAAGTCCTGTAACCATCCTATACTTTTGTTCATCATATTTCCTCATTTTTGTGGCTACCTTATCATATATCATGATGACTATAATGGATTTTTTTGCCTCTGCAGATGCTACACAGAAACACATGTGCTGTTACCTGCATCACAGAGTGAAATGACATAAATGGGGCCAGTAAACAGGTTAGTGACCTTAAATCTTACACAAACCAACCCTACTGTGACAAGGGCACAGAGGACACAGTGGTAAACTCCCAGTCAGATCACAGTTATATCTCATTGATAGCATAGAATGTATGAACTGCTACAACTCTGGAGAAACCTACCCAGGAGACACATTTACAGAGGGTTTTCAAATACCAAATTGTTACCAATATGCCATTACAGTAATCCTGCCAGAGAAAACATTATGAACAAAAAACTTGTACAGTGTAGTTGCAGAAGATTGCATAGATCCAAGAATCTAGCAAACAATAGATCAAAACCATAAAAACAAGATTTGTATTTTCATCAGCTTTTGGAGGAAAACTAATGCATCCCATTTTAATCAGCATTCTAAATCTTTTTTATTAAGAATTTTTAAAATTTGTTTTACTTACTAACCACAGATCCCTCTCTTCCCACTATCCAGGCTCCCCCCACCCAAAACCCATCACCCGTTCCCTTCTCAAAATGTAAGGCCTCCCATGGGGAGTCAGCAATGTAAATCTTGAGGAAAAGTTTTTGGCTCTCTGTCTTTATTGAGAAACAACAAAGTTCATTCATGTTTCCAAGACAGGATGCATTGCATTCTCTTGTGACAGAAGACAATGTGATCTGCATGATCACTATTCCTGAGCCTGCACAGAATAGATTGAACAAGGCAGCATTAGGCACAATTAAATTTACAGTGGTGTTTCATAATTTCATTGTAGTGCAGAATTTGTTTCCTTTTGTCTAGTTCCTTACAAGGTTGACACTCTGACATGCTTATTCAGCTATTCATGATTTTTCTCTATTTCTTAGTAAATATTCCATTCATAGAATCATAGTTCTTCATGAATATTATTAATTTTACCCGTTATTAATATTTTCATACATTATATTTTAATTAAAATTTCTTTCTCCCTATTTCTTCCTGATCCTTCCCATCTCATTATCCACCCAATTTAATGTTCTCTCTCCCCTCTCTCTCTAGTTCTCTTTTTCTAATAAAAATGAAAATGAAAACAAACAGAAAAACCAACAAAGCAATAAATATCACAACAACATGCACACACAAACAAGCAAGAAGTGAACAATAGCTAAAAAAAGTATTCCATTTTATGTTGGCCGATTGTCCTCGGGCATGGAGCCAGTCCTAGACTGCAGATGATATTCTCAGTGACTCAATTTGAGCAATCTGATTTCTCTTTCAGAACAGATGTAAATTGTAAATATATCCCTAAAGTAGGACTCTGTGTCCATACCCTTTATCATTGTTGGGGTTGTAAGTGGTTTGAACTTTTGGAAGTTTTGTTCATACCTGTATTGTATAAAAGCTTCCTAAAATATGTTCATGTATGATAGCAATTTTAATGCTATCACCATATGTAGAGATGACAATGAACCATCTGGGCATGCCTCCAGGTAAACCTCCAGTAGCAAGTGCTACAAGCTGCAATAATATACAAAGCAGGATTTCAGCTGATTATGACAAAGCTAATACTTAGAAGAAGCCAAGCGCCTACCAGTGGTCAAGCTGAGGCTCAAGGAGCCTTGGTGATATTTTGATTATCAGCCATTTTCTCCTATGAGTTTCTTGTGTGTTTGTAGCTTTTCCATCATTTACTGGGCACCATATCCCCTCTACTAAAGGAATATTTGCATAACCTGTGCTGACAGCTATGCACAGCCAGAACCCCAGTTCAAGCCTCCCTGTAATTATCATCATTGGCAGCATCTGGCCAGGTCTATTACCAGACAGAGGAAATTACCTTATCAGATATACCTCTGTACTCTGTAAGAACAGACTTAAGCATCCAGACAACCTGTTTGAGAAAGCCTGGTGGATGTGTCAATTAGGCTTAACTTCCTCCTTCCCCAAATCTTACCTCTAGTTCCAGATCTCCCTTTAACTATCACCAGAGGCATCTAGCTGTACACAGGTTGCCTAGAGACCGAGCACACCTTCCCCCACTCTACAGAGAAATGGCAGATAGCTTGGACAGATAGGAGCCACAGGAAATAAGAAGGCAGTTTTATTTTCTTCCATTGACCTATCAACTTATAGGTTCTTAACATTTTCTACCAATAATATTAAGATTATAGTTGAGTACATAAGGTCCCTCTTTTTAGATACTACCCAAATTTAGCCTTTAGTTAATTCATTTCGCCATTAGTCACCTCCATTTTGGGCTGCAAATGATAATTAACAGTTACTGCCCCTCTATTTGAGATTCTTATCACCTTTCCATTTGGCCCTGGAAGCCTGGTTTTGCACTACCAAGGGATTACTGCTTGTAAGTGGATATATACTGGGACTCCCAGGGCATGGGAGGATGAAGAAGAAGATTTGGAAGTATAAATGCCTGGACCCAGAGCTCTGTGTGCTGAGATTCTATTTCCTGAAAATAGTCCTTGCCGTTTGTATTTCTTTCTCCTGAGGCCCTGGGATGTATAATATTAAGGCTTGTCCCTCTAATATTATACAAGAAGCAAGAATGTGTTAAATGACACAGTTTGGTAGATAATTGGCCAAGGAATTCCCATAGACCCCCACCTCAGACATGAATTAACATTGCTAAAGCTATTATTTACACCACCCAAACATGATGGAAAGTCCTTATTGCTAAACATACTTACTTATATCATCAAACATTGAGAATTTTCTTTGCGACCAAGAAGCACCAAGAAGACACTTCACCCCTACTAACTAGATTTCAGGTTACCAGAAAGTACTCTGCATGCAACTATGTTACAATACTCAACCAATGACTCATTATGAAAGGTGGTGGAGGATATTTATCCATTTCTTAGTGTACTTGTGCTAGTGGACAATTTTCCTCCTGACTGCCTGTCCTTTGAAAGAGTAGTTCTCTATAGTAGGGTCATTTTATCATCAGATTATCATGTGCTCCTTGTAGGGCTTCTGTTCTATTCATTATCCCACTGTTTCCGTTTCCTAGGATCCATGGCAATGAAGGAACATAAGGTCAGGACTGTTTGATCAACAGAAAGAAAAAGGTACTCAAAAATAAACAATACTGGAAGATTTTTTTTCTCTTAAAATCTTAGAGCAAGTTGAGAATCTCACTTAACTACTAATGCACAGTTAGGATGATAGAGCACACCTAGACAAGCTCATTTACATGGTGGGATACCAAAGCCTTACTATTGTCCACAGCATTCTTAGAAATTTCCCTTTCAATGTGTGTCTGGCCGAAGCATAAAAGTTTTCATGTGGTCATTCTGTAACTAAGAGTTATACGATGCTTTGCTCACATGTATGAGGATATCAATCATGCATACATTGTCTTAGGGTTATTACTTCTGTGATGAAACACCAAAAACATTGGGAAAGAAAGGGTTTATTTCATATGTACATAATAGTCCATCATTGGAATATGTCAGACAAGAAACCCTAACAGGGCTAGTTCCTGGATGCAGTGGCTGATGCATAGCTTATGGAGGGGTGATGATTACTGAATTGCTTGCTCTCACAGTTTTGCTTGGCCTGCCTTTTTAGGGAACCTAGAACCACTTGTCCATAGACAAGACCATCAACAATGGGCTGGGCTGTCTCCATCATTCATTAATTAAAAAAAATGCCTTACAATCCTAACCTACATCCAGTTCTTACAGACTGAGGCATTTTTCAGCTGAGGCTCCCATCTTTCTAATTACTCTAGCCTGTGTCATGTTGTGTCTTCCCAACTGTGTCAATTTGACAGTCAACTAGCCAGCACACACATGAATCTGTTGTGCCAGTGGCAGGGACACCAGCTCTCACAGAGTGCCAAGCTTCAGCTACACTTCTTGACACTTTATGCCTTTAAACACCACACCATCTGGGTGACTCTTACATTACCAAATTGGCTGCCAGCAGGATGTAGACCTGGACTGTGTCTAAACCCCAGCTCCTGTGTGTTAAATCTCAGGAAATCTACTAGAATACTTAGACACAAAACCATGCTGACCGCTTCTTAATCAATACTCACTCTTCAGCCCTAGCTGACCAGAATCCATTGTCTGAGCAAAGAAAAGGTCTTGCTATAGATGTTCTAATATCTTTCTCTCTCTTTTAACTGTTTTTGAAAATAGATTCTTTTCTTATATGTTATATCCTGATTCAGTTTCCTCTCCCTCTAGTTGTCCTATATATACTAGTATATCTACCATACACCATAGTTATACCATACTCTCCTGCCAATGCAAAAGAGATGGAATTGAGTTTTTAAATGTAGATCACAGAAAGACCAAGGATTGTAACAGGGAAATTATTGCAGATTATGCTGAGGATGGTCCTGCTAATCAGGAAAATAAACAAGGGAAGAACATATTAGGCAACATGCCCCTAGAGAAATGTTCAGTTATCAGTTAAGAATATCCCATATACTGTACATACACATTGAGGTCCATGTGCATCCAGAGTTGGTATTACTACTTTAATACCAAAAACTATGGTACATTTCCAACATACTCATATATTCAGTTAAAATATTAGCACTTATGTCGTAGAGATTTGAGGAAGATTAACAACTGGCCTGGCCCACATTCCTCACTTCTGAGATTAGGGAAATATATACGTTGGGAAAAGGAAACCATGTTCCAATTCATCTGTCTCTAGCCTCTGGAATGTAGGCAAACTCCTAAATAGTCTTGAACTTTTCAAATGTACTGAAAAGAACATGATACCAAGCTTTCTCTGAGTTCCAGTTTGGCAAAGCCAAAACTTCCATTGGAGAACACCTGAGTTGTTTAGGAGGGAAAGTGTGGTCTCTATGTAGGAAACCTTGTTCCCATGAATCCTGGATCTCCTGATTAGGTTTACTTCTGTGATCCAGAATCACAGGGCTCTTCATAGTTTGTCCTTGTTTTCCATAGACTTCTCAAGTAGAGCCATGTTAATGCCTCAAAGCTTTATTATCACAGTACTGGTATACAGTTAGGAGTGTGTACCTTTACCTGTCTATAGGCTAAAAAAGGGGTGATATGTATGATTTCTCAAAAGAAAAATGATGTAGCAGAATCAGGGTCTGCTTACCTGTTTCTGTTAGATGGCAGCATTAACCTAGCAGTTACTCTTTCACAAGTGTCCCTTCTTTACTATAAGTACCTTCTCAACAAATGCTCTCCTAGACTATGTCCTCACCTATAGGGATATTTTTAATCCATAGGCTTTAAATATAGGAACAAAACAGGTACCTGGCTTAGGTCAGAATGTAACCTGTACTGGTATAAAGGAAGCATTTTTAGAACAGCCCCTATCAGCAACACAGGGGCTAAGGAGGTTGAAGCTCCACCACTTTCCTGCATGTCTGTAGAACCAGAAGGAGTCAAGCACCTAGGACTCTTAAGTCAGATTGGTGTATTCTTTGCTCCTGTGGTAATTCCCTTCTAGGTTCTTGGTTTCTATAATAAGAGGGAAGTGCAGTGTCTACATTCACTGATCTACTATTCATGACTCTAGTTTTCCACCTTAGGCACCACCCTCTCAGCCTTCCTCTGGCCTGGTCTAAACAGCTCACATGTGGCCAGATATGAAAAATTATTATTATTTTAGTGGCCGACTCTGCATATAAATATCTGCATGTCATGCCATCGGTCTTTCTATCCTGATGGTCTTTGGGACTATGTATATTTTTCTCTCATTTCAATAACCCACTCCCCTGAGGGCTTGAGGCCTCTGCTTGATGTAAATCCACCTATACATATAAAAGTACTACTTGTTAAAACCTTGAATCCTTAATGTCATGATTGTGTAGTGAAATGTAATAGGGAATGTGGACAGCAGTAGGAAATTCATGTTGTAAATGTGTGGAGAAGTAGGCAAAAAGCTATGGACTGAATGCAGGCTTGAGCACAACTCTGAAACTTTGCTGGCAGACCTATAAAGAACCATTTTTTTAGCTGTCTGTAAACCAGTGCCAAGACACAGGTCTGAAGTTCATATAGCCAGCAGTTGTTTCTGGGAAAGACCTAGAAGCTGCTCATAATATGATAGTCACCTAATATAAACCTTTCCCAGATGGACAATTCAAGACTATTAACTCTGTTTGGATGAGCAGATAATTCTAAATATTTCCTTTATATTTTACATTACGGTGTTTTACAGAAGCATCATTTACATCATTCAACTCACAGCATGGAGAATTTAGCTGGGATAGTTTTGAAGGACCGGATATCCTATCTTGGCTTGTTTACTGTTTCCCTGTCATATAGAAGAGCAGACACAGTCAGAAGATGGTAATCTGATTACACAGCCTATTCCTCCCACGTATTTCATACAACTCTGCCCTAAGTCTACGGGACTCAGAGAGGGACTAGAGTATATAGAGCAGGGAAAGTTAGGGATTGTGGCCCGATCTACGCCATTATAGGAAAGCAATCATTCCTGCTAGGAAAAGACATTCTGCTGCAGCATTCGGTTAACAGTACACACAGTGCAGTAATTATCATGTAATCTATGTGGTTGAGAGTACACACACTGCTGTAATTATCATGTAATCTGTGTGGTTGAGAGTACACACACTGCTGTAATTATCATGTAATATATGTGGTGTTGGTAAGGACAATAACCTTACTGGTTTCCCAGAACTTGTCTTGGTGGAACTGTAAGTGGGTTTGCTCTTTTGAACATATTGAGCAGGAGTCATAGGAATGGTTTACATTTCTCTCCAAATGAAGTGTGTTTGTCCCTCTTGTGGTAGTTGGGAGCATAAACCAAAATTGCAGATGAATTTTTGAGATCAGTGATGTTGTTCTTGATACAGAGAATAAGACAAGTTGTAGGCTGACCTTTCTGTCCTGCCAGCTGTGCCCCAAATAATCACACAGAGACTTAATATTAATTATGAATGCTCACCTGTTAATTTAGGCTTGTTCTTAGCTAGTCCTTATAACTTAGATTAACCTATTGCTATTAATTTACGTGCTGCCTTGAGGCTCACTTACCTCATATACTTCCCATCCTGCTCACTCTGCATCTCATGACATCTCTCTGATTCTGCCCTTCTCTCCAGCATTCTCACTTCTTCAAACATCCTCCTTAGCCCTCAGCCAATCAGCTTTTATTAACAATGAGAGCAACATATCTTCCCAGTATATGGAAAGCTAAATCCACAGCAACAAATATTGAGACAAATTTGCATGAGGAAACACACATTGCATAGGAAATATTGAATGTACAGTGCTTTGCAGTTAGTTGCCCAGTCATGGATAATACAAGGCTGTAATGAAACATTGCTAAGAAGAAGCTATGTTGGCAGGAGGTATTTGTAGGAGAAATTGCAGCGTGATTGTATTTTATCTTTTATATGCTGTGTCAGGACTTGTGTTTGGGTGGATGCATAGAGTCAGTTCTGGGACTGGCCCATCAAAGGCATAACTCTCAGTGGACAGCTGCAGAGGCAACATGGATACTACTACCGATGAGGCATATATCCCAGTGTCAGATGGCAGGGGTGAGACTTTAGTTGTAAGTTGTGGATTGTAGCAAGAAGGGGATATGAGGCTGGGATTTTGTATTTACATCTGATATAGGGAGCAAACTGGATAAAAAATGAGAAATGGTGGTGTGGGATTTTCTCTTTGTTTGTGTGAGAGTATGGAAAAAAGGTTCAGATTATAGCAATAATATAGAGCAGTGCTAGGAGTCTCAAAACTGGAAACCCTGGGAAGAATCATGTATTAAATAGGAAACATATGATGTATAACAACAAAAAGTTACCACATGAGTACTGCCTTTGATACAATGGAAATTCTATGAGACAGCATTTAGGCATAGTTATTATATAGGATCAAATGTGTGATATAATGATAATCAAAGATAATTCAACTTAGAAAATCCTGGTGTTATGAATATACTTAAATGAAAATGAGTCTCTCTCACAGGCTGGCCTGTGTAGTGGGGCTATAAGGGCACATACAAGATCAATCTTAGGGCTGTGGAAGCCTAGAAACTGAGAAATATAACTATTTATTCCCCCTTGAGACAAAGAATGCATATACTGTTGTAGAACACAGAATATCATTCTCTGATGGACTGCTTCATGTGAGCCATTATGGATACTTGTCCATCAACACTGAAGTCCCCAGGGAAATCAGAAGCTAAAGGACAGTAGAGGTGGAGCAAGCTTATGAGGGAACTAAGTATGAGGAAAGCTATGTATGATGCCCAGTTGATAGTGCTATGTTCACAGCAAGGCTTTTGAGACTCTCATGAATGTTTACTGGCTTTGGTGAGCTTTATGTCCAGCAAGATATTTAAAAGACTGAAAGTCCTTTACATTGTTAAGTGACATAGACCAGTATGTAAAGAGTGTCTATAGAGTGGTATTGCATCTTGGAAGATCCAGGAGAATGTACAAGCAGAGGGAGAGGTCTATTTTGTGTACTAGCAGTAAAGTTGTCAAGATTTGTGTTGAGGCAGAGTTGCTAAGTAAGAATACTGAAACAAAGCATCTGAAAAACTGGGAGGCTTTAAATCCTTACTAGAACTTCACAGAGAGTGCCTATGATGAAGCCATATATGTGAATATAATCAAGTCTATTTTTAATGTGGAGAATCAGATTAATATGTTTTTTTTCCTCTCTTGTGTGAAAAGGTATGCTGCTAAGAGGATGATTTGTACATTCCAGGCTTTCAACAGCTGCCAGGTATGTTGAATGAAGATTCAACAGATTCTACCACAGCCACATTGCCAACTCTTAGGCTCTCTGATGACTCAGGTCATGTTAAAAAAGTTTAGTGCATTAGTTATCGTGTTTTTTTCTAAGTAGTGGTGATATGTTAGCAAGAATACAGTCTTAATTTGATTATTCTTTTGTACTCACACGTGTGCATGCTTACAAATATCCCTTCAACTCTTTTCAGAGACTCCATTTTTTAACAACCTGTACTGTGACTTTCATAGCTTAGAAAGGTATTGCTTCTGGATCATGGGGAAGTTCTAAAGAAATGCTGCAGCACCAATTCATGAGATCAGTACAAAGCATGGTTGTCTGGAGAGATGGTGTATACAGTGATGGGAAAACTTGCCATGGAGTTGGGTCTGAATTAGAGAATATATGGCTTACTAATATTTTCCTTATTTAATCATGGTATTATACTTACTGATGAAGTGTACAATTATATAAGAATTGAAGTGCTAAAATTTATTTTGGAGGGGCAGTGGTGGCTCCCTCCTTTAATCCCAGCACTTTTGAGGCAGAGACAAGCAGATCTTTGAGTTTGAACCCAGCCTGGTACAGAAAGAGTTCAAGAACAGTCTAGGCTACACATAGAAATCCTGTCTCGAAATCTGCCTCATCCGAAATAAACAAAGACAAAAAATTTATTATATCATATTATTCATGGCTATTATTCAGTATTATACAAATATGAGGAGTTGATTATTGAATCATATATGTGTGGCAGAAGAATTAACATTTGAAAATACTACCAATAATTTTTCCATACCTGCAACCAGTTTACTGATTGTTTACTTCATCCAGATCTCAAATTACACCAAGAATCAGGCACTCTTATCGTTTGCTTGGCTAATTGTCAACCTGAGAGAAATTAAGTAATATAGACGAACCTTGGATGCCCTCATTCTGTCCCCATGGTCTTTCCTTAAATAATCCAGCTTAGTGCCTTTTCTCTGTTGTGAATCTATTATCTGTGAATTAAAGCATTTAGTTTTGGGAGGATATATCCTTAACTAGGGGTGCTGCATTCACTTACACTATTAAAGAAACTCATGAACTTACTAGTTTGAAAAGACTTCTGAAAATTGCCTTATTTATATACATAGTAAATAATTATTCTGAAAGTAGGTTCTGCCTAGTGGAGCTGATGGTTATCATGGAGTAGAAGATCTGGCTCTGCACCTGTCCCAAGTCATTGCTGCTGCTGAGTTGAGCTTTTGGTGATACATGTGCCTGAATTCCACCAGTAACTCCAATAAGCACACTGGTACACCATATAGAAGTCTAGAGCAATTTTATGGATGCCCTGTCCAGAATGAATGGATCTTTTTTCATACCTCTCTAGGGAAAGATAAATAATAGGAAAATATGTCAAGGTGCAGTTTAATTTTTATATTTCTACAAATTATTTCTTTAATTTTTGAAAATTATATTATAATTACATCATTCACCCCGTGCTTTCTTCCTCCAAATCATTCTATTATATACCCCCTGTGCTCTCCTGCAAATTCTTGTCCTTTTAATACATTTTTGATGTTATGTACACAAAACTATATGTACATATATATTTTCAAATAAATAAGTATACCCTGCTAGTTCTCTCTAATATTACATTTTTATGTTTTCAGTACTGACCATTAAGTATGGTTACATCTTTATGTGTGCTTTGCTTGTTAAAATAATTTTTTTTCAAATCTTCTTGATGAGTCATATATTCTCCAGTATTTTTTGTTTTACCTCATATGAAAGAGATGATTTTAGTATTTTTCTTTTTTTTTTTTGGTTTTTCGAGACAGGGTTTCTCTGTGTACCTTTGCGCCTTTCCTGGAACTCACTTGGTAGACCAGGCTGGCCTCGAACTCACAGAGATCCGCCTGCCTCTGCCTCCCGAGTGCTGGGATTAAAGGCATGCGCCACCACCGCCCAACATGATTTTAGCATTTTGAGCATGGCTATTGACACTTATTTGTCTAAAGTTCAAGTGAAACTGAAGCTGGCACCATTGTTTCTCAAATTTTCAGAGGTATATCCTTCAGTTAATTATTTAATATCAGGCTTCCTCTTTTTCTTCTACTACTGCCTGGATCCTTAGGAAATATTTATTTCTCCAGCATCATTTGCCAGAGTAAGAGCCTGTGGAAACACACCAAACTATTCCAATCTGCCAGAGGGGCATAGAGGTCATTTATTTAATTTTCAATAAAATATATGACTAACACCTTAGAAAGCATTATTTGTATTAATGCTTCAGAGATCAATTTTAGACCTATGATCTTTCTGAATTTTTAAAAATAGATGTACATTTTGGTACTTAATCTGCTTTTTTATTTAACTATATTAAAAAATTGACCTTATACTATAATTGCATCATTTTTCCCTTTCCTTTCTTCTTTTCAAATTCTCCCATATAACCCTCCTTGTTCACTTTTAAATTTATGACCTATTTCTCCTTGTTTTCACACACATACACACACACACTCTTAATTGCATAAATAAAAAATCAACTACATGTTTTATGTAAGTAAAAAATCCAATTTTACTGTGTTATTCAATTATGACGGAACAATTGAGAAACTTTTTACCTAGTATATCTTTTGTTTATTTATTGATGAGTTAAATGAGTTAGGTAAATGATATTTTTGAGGCCTTAATTTATCTCAAAAATTTTTTATTCATAAGTGTGTGTGTACACTTGTGTGTGTGTGATGTCATATTTCAGTAAGTTTTGAAAACAGGAAATGTGATTATAATGCTCTTACCTCATTGTTATTTTCATGACAGTTTCATCACTACTGGAAATCTTGTGGTTCAATACAAATTTAGAATAATTTAGATCATTTCGTGAAAAAATGACACATATGGAAATCTGTATGCCCTCTGTATCTAATCTCACACTTCTTGGGAATACTGCATTCATAATAACATTAAAACCACTTCACTAGCAATGTGGGGCTTTCTAATCCTTATGTGGATCTTACTAATAATATTACAATGATTTACTCTTTAAGTGTACATGTTTTACAGTTTCTCTCTGTTGATTCCTAAACATTTCCCTTTTTATTTTATGACCCTGATGTAGTGTCTCACAAACTTGCTCATGTTAATCTCAGATTCAGGCTCAGAGGAAGTGCTTTTCCACAACTTCTGAGAAGGTTTCACTGAAGACACGGTCATCACATCTAGCTGATGGTATTGTAAATCTTGGTGTTATATCTTTCTTTTACAAATACTAATTACTTGCATGTAAAATACAATTACAGATTTTTATTTTCATGTACTACTTTATTTACTGGCCTTATTTTTATATCCATATATTTTGTTGCCTTACTATTTTCATAGAAATCACATGATGTTCTTTCCATCTAGATGTAGTTTATGTTACATTCCATAGAAACACTGAATGTTCATTTTATCCAGTAATTTCCCCGAGGACAATGTCCAGTAAATGTTCTGTGATATGGCATCCTCTTGTATCTTTACCTTTCTAACTTTAGGGAAGTACTGAACCTTTTAGGACTATAGATGTTATACCCATTTTATTATGAAATTACAGTTGTATATGTGTCTTGACATGTTGAGTCTCTTCTTCTTCTTGGTAGATATTATTAACTGATAAGACATATGAGCCAGTGGTGCACCTTTAGTAAAATGTAGCCATGCTGGTCATTGTCATTCAAAGGTATCCTAACTAAATTGGACAATTTAATACTTTTCTTCCCTAACACTCTCCTAAAACCTTCCTGTCCCTGAAAGCTAATCCTCCAGTACCAGGGTTTTATGGAGTTCCTGTTCAAATTTTTTATAGTTGCATATCAAAAATGCAGTATTTCAGCAATAGGGACTTAACTTCCACTTATGTCCCCATGAAAACAGCCAACAGCAGTAGTTTTCTGGATTCCCTCACTAATAATTTGAAAGGCGTTTTCTCTTGAACTGGATCTAATGTTCTCCTTAGGTAGTCATGGCCCCTGGTGGGCAGATTTTCTTCCAAAGTGTGTGTAATTTCCTATAATCCACGAACACAATTCATATGTATTAGATAATTTGGAATGAATATAAAATAATGATTCATTGTGATTTTTGACCATCTTTAGTGTTTCTAATACTTTATGTTTTAAATTTACTTCTTGAATTCTCATAGAGCTGCTTTGCAGAAATAACTATTTAGAGTATTACTTTGTAGTTCTCATATTCACCTTTTAAATTTAGACTTGTTGAAAGGCCAGGTGGTGGTAGAACATGCCTTTAATACCAGCACTGGGAAGGGATAGCCAGGAGGATCTCTGTGAGTTTGAGGCCAGCCTGGTCTACAGAGCGAGATCCAGGACAGGCACCAAAAGCTACACAGAGCAACCCTGTCCCAAAAACAAAACAAAAAAAAAATTCATCTCGTCAAATATTTTATACTTCCTTATAAATGAACTTATCCTTTGTGATGTTTAATAATAATTGATTCTCTTGATTGAGTTATGTCTTTTACTTAGTTATGTCAGGTTATATTGTGGATTTTCATTTTTAATTTATTTTTTATCTAGTATTGTGTTATGGTTGCTGTTTTATATGTTATTACTTTTTTAGGATTTTTGATCCATAAAAGACAGTATACTGGGAAACTGAGCTAGCAGAGTGAATTACTGGCCTTTAAAAATATATAATGAATTATTGTCTTTAAAAGTCAATGAATTGTGATTTTTAAAATTTTAAATGCATGTTATTAATAGTTTTAAATACACATTTTTAGCTTTAAGAATATTCACATTTATTTATCCCTATGTTATCCTTTAATTTGTATCATTTTTTTAATACTGTGTCTGTGCTACTTAGTGTGATTTCAACTCAAGCACAGAAGTTATGCTTCCTCTCTGCATCCTGAGAAGATGACACTGGAGGATCCCACTTCCCTGAGCTTATGGTATTATAAAACCACTTGCCACAATATTTCAGTTCAGATTATTGATTGCTCATGTAAATAATTATATTTATTTATATTTTTGAATTATATATTTTTTATATTCTGAAACTTGCTGAAGTTATTAGACCTAAGTACATTTTTTGATTACTGGGTGCATTACTTTACATTGGGTTATATCCTTTCACAAAATTTGTAAAAATCTTGTTTGCCTTAAGCACCAGATACTTGAGAACCAGAAATGTGTAGTATTTATTTCCCCCTCTAACTGCTTGAGGAATCCTTCCAGGATACTGTGAAATGGAGATTGCAAGGTTGAATATTGTCAGTTAATGTTCAACACTCAGAAAAACTGTCCTTTAAGGATCTGCACATGTGCTACTTCCATACACCATATATCATATTTTATACATGATGGAGGTTTTTATTTTGATTGTTAACAAATAATCTTTCCAGGTTTTCGTCATTAGGCATGTAAATTTACAATTTTTCCCTTTTATAGTTTTAACTATTTTATGATTAATTAGACCCCAAGGAATGATTTTGAATGTTACATATTTGCACAATTTTTAAAATAATTGCCAGTATTCACGAGAGAAATTTTCTTGAGTAGTCCAGAAATGAAACAGAGCAACAACAATACAAGCTTGGAAAGGAATATAGACTAGTTTATCCTTCATTGCTCTCCCCAATCTTGACCATAAAACTAGTTTTCATTTGTGGGATGATGCCCAGGAGGTGTGGATTTGAGCTGTCAAGACCCTTGCTTTTTGTGGAAAAAAATTACATATCTGGCATTCAGCACAATCTAATATCTGGTAGTGAATAAAATGTGGAAAATGTTGACACTTGAGGAAATTTGGTAAATTTACTGGAAATCATGGACTTTACTCAGTAGATTCCTAGGACTGTCAGCAATGGTTGTTTACATTAACGTAACCATGTTTGAATGGAGTTCAAAAATAAGAAGCCAAATATCTGTGAATCTCTAACACCTCAATATTGTAAGAAACTAAAAGAACACAACAATATTGTTTAAAGTAGATTTTATTCAATGGAATGTTCTTTCAGATGTATGTAAATAACTATATACCTGAGATGCTAAATAGATAGGTTGAAAGGGAAGGCTACTGTAGCCTACATGCTTATCCACCTACCAAATCTAGCTCAGTGATTTTCCTGCTCAGGAACATAATACACCCACTTAGAATGCCTTTTCTCTTTTTTATTTCTGCATCAAAGTTTAAGAATTTGATTTTGTGTCCAAGTAGATACTTCACCCCTACGAACTAGTTTTCATGTTGCCCAAAAGTACTCTGCATGTAACTAAAGGACAGAAATATTCATCAATAATAAGGTTGTTCATGTTCTTTAATTATTCCAATCCTCAACCAATAACTGATTATGAAATTTGATGGAGGATATTTATCCATTTCTTATTGTACTTGTTGTATTAGTGGACCATTTACTCCTGACTGCATGCCCTTTGCAAGAGTAGTTCTCTTACAGTAGGGACATTTTATCATCAGATTATCATGTGCTCCTTGTAGGGCTTCTGTTCTGTTCATTATCCTACTGTTTCCATTTCCTAGGATCCATAGGAATGAAAGAACATGAGGTCAGGACTGTTTGACCTATTGAAAAAAGGTACTCCAAAATAAACAATACTGGAAATTTCTTTCTCTTAAAATGTTAAGAGCAAGGAGAGAATCTCTCTTAACTAGTGATGCACAATTAGGATGAAGGAGCATACCTAGACAATTGTATTTATGTGGTGGGATTCCAAAGCCTTGCCAGTGTCCACAACATTCTTAAGACGCTTTCCTTTCAGTGTGGTTTTGGTGATAGCATAAATGTATTCAGTTGGTCATACTGTAACTAAGATTATATGATGGTTATTTATGCACAGACCCAAGAAGGTGTGGACCAAGGGGCTCAATTCTGCAACTCAAGGGTGGTATTTGACTTTCTTTAAGGAGCTGGTCACTCAAGAATTCTTGCAAAGAATGGATAATTTCATGGACCATGATGAGAAAGATTGAGGAGTTAGAGAAATGTGAGTATGCTGGAATCATTTCACAATAAAGGGTGAGTTCTTACTCACATATATGTGGAAACAGCACAAAATTGTGATGATTTGTGACAATGTAATTTATAATTCTAACAATGCATTATTAACTGAAATATATAACTGGGAAGTATTAATTTGTGCTATATTATTGATACTTCACTGCTTCATGTTTAATCAGTGTAGAGTAGTATGTAATATCTGGGGCTCCATCCCTTTACTCATGAATGTGAACTCATGGATGGAAATGCATACATATATTTACAAAATAAAAGGACTGACAGTTATGTCAATGACACATTTTGGCAGTATAGTCATCTCCCCAAATAACTAAGTTTTTGGTTTTTATACAACTAAATTAAGTTTGTAGGATCTATACATAGTTACTTTATTCAGTTCTAACAAAATATGAGCTTCCTGTACTACCTTGTCTCTTGCTAAACCTGAGCTAAGATGCTGTAGGAAAGAGAAAAAAAAGAAATTGCCTCCTGGCCAATCAGCATTTTATTTATCAATCAATCATATATTTACAGAATAAAGAATGACATTCCATAGCAAGAGATTAGTGGAATATTGAATGAATATAGATGAGGAATTTGACAAGGCTTGTTAATATGTGAGAAGGAATATACAGGAGAGCCATCAGTGTTTCTCTTATTCCATACATGTGTGTAGTTCACAGGGGCACAGAACAAACAGTTTCCCCTTTTCCTGTGATTTTAGGTCTGTATCTAAAAGTTAAAATTAACGTTAGAGGAGTATCTCAGAGGCAAAGCAGAGATAGGGTAGAAGAAAAATTGATAGTTACATGTCGAGAGTAGCATGGAAATTTTTGAATTTATATTCAATTGGTTATTTTAGTTTATAAAGTACAGGGCTGTGCAGAGTGCTCAGTCATACATGTGCTTGCTTTCCAGTTATGGTCACCCATGTTTTATTTCTATTTTCCACATTTAAAAGAGGCATAGCAGTGTTTCCAAGTCTTCCTGGAACTTCAGGTTTAGAGACAGAGAGACCTTTGGATCTTACTGGACAGCTATCCTAGATAACATGGTGAAATTCAGTCCAGTGTTAAATGTTATCTCAAAAGAGCAAGAGACAGTAGAGCTCTGCACTGAAACAGTGTTTGTTGGACATTACAGCACATTTAACCCATAAACTCTCAACAGCTGGGTCTACCTACACAATTCTTGTGATAGAACAAGCCATCCAAATCCCAAAAAGTGTATGTGGAAGCCAAACACAAATCTGAGAAGCTAGTGTCATTTCATTGGCCTCAGGAGGAGTGAGAGTCAGTTTATTCAGAGATGCTTGCCCTGAGGAGCTATTCATTCTCTAGTGGGTGGTCACCCATCTTTGTACACACAGACCGCAGTGAATGGTATCAGTATCCTTTGAGATAGTCTGTTCCAAAACTGCCTCCAGGGTATGAAAAACAACAATACAGGAATGCAGCAAGAGCTAGACTTTTCTATCTGAGGGATAAACAAAACACATTAACTGATGCTAACTCTCTCTTTTACTTCATCTTGAAAAATATCATTTTGAAATTTATCTGACTCTAGAGCTACATTCTTTATATACAGCTATATACTTCTCTTTACATAAATACATCTCTCTCCTGCAGCCCCACATCTATTCACACAGATACATCACTTTTTTTACATAGCTCCACATCTCTCTTCTCTACACATATCTTCCTGCTACTCTGCTACATTCCTTCACACACTTCCACATCATTCACTCATTCTTTAATCTCCTCATATTGACTAAACTCTCCTCAAGAGCAACCTTTTCCTACCATCCACTTTACTGTGTTGTTATGTATGTTAATGCAATCATTTTGCTTTGTCTGTGTTGTTCTGTGGAATCAAAAACTGTTTTCTCATTTTATTTTCACCATCTTGTGACTCCTATGCTTCCCCAGTTAATTTTTTCCAAATAAATTTCTCTCTCTCTCTCTCTCTCTCTCTCTCTCTCTCTCTCTCTCTCTCTCTCTCTCTCTCTCTCTCTCTCTCTCTTTTGGGAGGCTGGCCTCGAACTCACAAAGATCCACCTGGCTCTGCCTCCCAAGTGCTGGAATTAAAGGTGTGTGCCACCACCGCCTGGCCTAAATTTCTCTTATTGGGTTAACTCTGAAAGGAAAATATAGGGTCAGAAGTGATGGTCAATTCACATAAAGAAGAACCAATGCAAAAGAGCATTTTATACACTAGCAACTTTTGAGTAAAACATTCATTACAGGAGTTTCTCTCACATTGGCTCGGGAGCTCTAGTGTAGCTGAGGTTTTCCTGTAGTCCTGCCTTGCTCCCATGGCCCTGCAGCCACTTGGAGCCCAGGAAACACACAAAGACTTATAGTAATGAAAACTTCTTGGCCATTAGCTCAGGCTTACCACTGACTAACTCTTACACTTAAATCAACCCATAATTCTTATTTATGTTTAGCCATGTGGCTTGGTACATTGTCTCAGTTCTGCCTTCACTTCTTGCTTACTCTGTGTCTGGTGGGCAACTCCTGAATCAGCCTTCCAGTTCCCAGAATTCTCCTGTCTGCTTGTCCTGCCTATACTATACTTCTTGCCTGGCTACTGGCCAATCAGTATTTTATTTATCAACTAAATCAGAACAATACACATTTGCAGCATACAGAAGGACGTTCCAATCACTCTAGGCTGAAATTTTGGTAGACTTCTTCAGCACTGCTTTGGACTTTTTGGTAATACAGCTGCTTTGTGTCACACATCACACATGCTAAGTGATGGTTCTGTAAGTAAGCACACTAAACCCAGTGGTTCACCAGTATGGACGTGATGGGTCCTTTTTAAATTTCTGTCCTATCATGCATGTCCTACCTGGACCAACAGATTCCTTATGTCTCTTCAGGAAGAGAAACAGAAGGAGAATATGTCTAGATTTAACTTGGCTCACAACCATCTATAATAAGATCTGGTGCCCTCTTCTGGTATGCAGGCATACATGTAGGCAGAACATTGTATACATAACAAATAAATCAATCTTAAAAAAGGAATATTTCCTTACCAATGGCAAATACATTTTAAAGTTTTATCAAATAATCTTTACATTTAGATACCACTAGTTCTCATGAGTGCTCTCTTTGTTACCCAGGCAGGTCTACAACTCATACACTTGTGATCCTTCTGATTCAGGCTCTAGTGAGCTGTGATCATAGGAATATGACCAAACTCAGCAGATATTACTGTGATATATTTGACTTATGATCCCAAGTTTCAGTGTGCTTTCCAGTATAACTTGAATCTCATCACTTAAGCCTGCTTGCTCCTCTGATCCTAAGGAGCTCACAGTGTAGATATAAGCCAAGTCACTCACTGTAGTATAAAACTAATTGCTTTTCAACATTTAGTTTTGAGTGTCGATTGCTTGCATATAAAACTCAATTTAATTTTTTATTTTTGTATGCATTACTACTTTACTGAAATTATTTTTTGAATTAAGAATGTCAATATTTTTCTACATACAAGGTTACATTCATCACAAAAGTTTTAGATTATTTTTTGTTGCTTTAAGGTTTATGCATTTAAGAATAAAATGTCCAATTTTCATTTTTCCCAAGTCCAGCCATGAATAAGTGGTCTAGGACTATGTCCAATGCCAAGTGCCAACAGTGGATATCACTGTTAAGAAAAAATAAGAGAAGCACAAATTCACAGAAAGACACATGCACATATAGGACATACATAAAAACACAAATTAGGAAACATTTTATGTACACACACACACACACACACACACACACACACACACACACACATATATATATATATGGGGGGGTGCGTGTGTGTATAACTGGAGTTTTTTTGAGTCCTGCCCAGCCCCATGAATCCTACAACCACTTATAAAATAATCACTCAGAAGCTCATATTAAGTATACTGCTTGGCCATTAGCTCAGGCCTACCACTGCCTAGTGTTACACTTAAACTCAGCCCATTTCCATTAATCTATATGTCACCACATGTTTCATGGCTTTACCTGCTGCTCTTTTTCTGCTTCCTTTACATGCTGCTCCCTGGAGGGCAGGCTGGAGGCTGTCTGCCTCAGCCTTCCACTTTCCAGAATTCTTCTCCCTCTTTTTCCCACTAGTACTTCCTGCCTGGCTAATGGCCAATCAGTATTTTATTTATCAATCAATCATCCATAGCACTTCCTCCTCTTCTTTTTTTTAAAAAGAAGGTTTTAACTTTAACATAGTAAAATTACATATAACAAAACCTTATCAAGCAAGGATTATCATTATAATATAATATCTAGTCTATTTGTATTTGACAAAATTAAAGAAGATATCCTATCTATCCTATGTTTGTGAGTCTAAGGATTCATATCTAACTTATCTTTTATCATAACTAAGGAAATTATAACTATCTAGTCTTCAACTAGATCAAAGACCTCAGAAGGATATACTATTACCTGAGAAATGGGAGAAGGATGCAAGCAACTTTCAGGAGTCATGCGAGAGTAGATAGAGACAGCTGGCAGCCTGGACAATCATCCAAATTTCCTCTGTATAGTTGGGGCATCTGTCTTCAGCCCACAGGCCTAGAGGCTCTCAGTCACTTCTCTCTGTGTCCTGTAGAATGTCTGGCAGTTTTCTCTGCAAAGCAGGAACCTGAAGGACCATTTTGCCAAGCAAATTTCAGTGGTCACCTTCCTATGGGTCCTGCATGTCTAGTAGATCAAGCAGTCTGAGGAAGAACAGTTTCTTTCACAAATGGCTATTTTTGCCAAGAAGAGAAACTCCATATAGAGTGTCTTTGATGCCCATCCTTTTCTCTGAAGTAAATTGGTGCTGCCAGGAGCAGACATGTCTCACTTTCCAGAAAGTCTAAATTTTTAAAAACATTTTAAATGTCATATTCTGTAGGTCTTTGAAGTGTTTGAAAATTACCTACTTAATTGAATTGTATCTATGTATACCTATAAAATTTAACTAACATGGCTACAAGTTTGACACTCATAGAAGACTAATTATTAATCTGTATTTTTAATTATCCATTACAATCTACATGAGTTACATAATCATAATACCTCAAATGAGTATATATATATATATAATAACAAAATTAACTTCAAATTTTTATCAATGAACTAAAATCCACAGCAATATAAAGCATTTTTGAACAAGTTGTTACTATTCATCCTATCATATAAACCAAATACCAATAATGTTAAAAAAGTATTATTAGAGAAAAACAAAAAATCCTTCAATACAACTGAGTTATTTTGTGTTGACAGACTGCTCCTTGACAAGGGGTTTGCCTTTTAATTTGCATCCTAAGTGAGACTCCACTTGGAAAATATCCATTTTTTTTTCTTTCTGAGTAGTTGTAAATTGAAGACAGCTCCTTGGTTAGGGAAAGGAGATCATGACTTCCACTTCCCAGTGGCCAGACCTGAACTGTATTGTTCCTGGGTAGGTTCTGTGATTACTGCCACTGTCTCTGTGAGTTCCTGTGTGTGTCAGTTCTGGTCCATGGAGAAATTTTGCTTCACTTTATCTTCCAAACCTACTGGCTCTTTAATTATTTTAGCCTCCTCTTCAGCAAATATTTTTTAAAACATACAATTTTTTAAATCAAGGAATAGTTGTTTGACTTCTGGCAAACACTTGCATTCACATATGTATTTGCCTTACACCTAAAAAAAAATAAACAATTGTATGCATACACACACAGCCACATAGAGAGAACGGTCTGATCCAGTGTAATAATTCATGAATGTAATTGTACCACATGAGAGAACTGACAAGGAGATTGCAAGATGTCAACAAAATGTTGCATTTGGTATTCCAGAGTCACAGTCAAAATGTCCCAGACAGAATCTTAATTACCATGATGAAGCCCCAAGTACCAGATACAAGATCAGCCGTAAAGCACCACTATCTCTTTTATCCACTGTCAATTGCAGCCAGAGCCCCTAGTAAATTCCTTTTTTCTTACCTTTCCTCTTTCTCTTTCACTGTTTCTGCTGCAACATACAGGGAGGAGTGATATCTTGTTGAAGCAGTACCTCTAATTGAGATACCCAGCTTACAATTTTTATATCCTATCCTTGGTTTGAGCTCTCTCTCATTTTTTCTTCTGATTGGTATTTAATCCCTTCTTTATTTTTATAAACACAGCATTCAGTAGTGGCAAGCAGTGCTAATATGCATCCATGCACTCTATCAGGACCAGGAGAAATGGTCAAGTCAGTAATAGTAGAGACAAGTCAGGAAAGCACACTTGAGAATGGATGCATTTCACCACTGAGAGATTTCAGAGGAAGAGATTTTCATGCCTCAAATTTGATGGGATAACGTATTGATAATAAGTTCTCGAAAAGGATAGGGGATGATGAGATTGAGACACATGTAGAGATGATAGATAAATATGGGCTCATATAGAAATAATAAAAAGGAGGGAAAAGACAATTCCATTTTTTTTCATCACAAAACGAGCAATGTAGAAGGGGAAGCAATTATTATGTCTCAGAGGAGGGTCCCTTAAAGAGACCACAGTAAAACTTAGGAGATGCCAAATGTCCAGACCACAAGACAGCTATTTGCTGATAGTGTGTATTTTCAAGCATGTGATGTGAAGGAGATAGAATTTGTAACATATGAAGGTGAAACTGTTAGTACTATGGTAAATTTTACTGAGTCTATAATTAATAAAATAATTTGGAATATTATCTCCTTATTGGAGGAAGAACTAAGGAGACCTTCTAAAGAATCTTTACAGGTTTTGTTATAAGTGTTGAAAAGATTGTTGACTTATGTCATTGTTGTTAATCACATGATGCTTGGCCTTTGGAGTTTTGGCATTTTTCACTGGCCAGCATAAGTTCAGAATCATCTATTGTGTCTCCACTATTACCTTATTGTATGGAATTTTAAGAATTTAACATAATGATTAATTTATGTTTTGTCTAGTAAAATGAAATGCAATTGTACAACTGGCTGGACCATGTACCTGAGTTCTATAGAAGCATAATGTAACTGTTAATAGCTATTTGTTACCATTAGATTCCTGTATAAGAACAAATACCTGTGACTTTTGTAAAAGAAGTCAGTTATATTCAGCATGTGACTGAAAATTCAGAAAAGAAAAGGAATCCTATCG